>NC_141067.1:675000-1165000 GCF_041138505.1 Cibotium barometz | reverse complement strand
AGGAGAGTCTCATGGTTGGATGGTCCTCATTATACTGAAACGGAGAGAGCCTATCCATACTCATCCCATGTAGTGAAAACCACTATAAAAACTCTGCATACCATGATTATCACCCTGATGCTGCTACTCACTCTAATGACTCTAGGGCCTGTCTCGGTAATCTATTTGGGGGCATGTGCGTAACCCGAATGTCACTATCTGAAAGAGTGCCTCCACTAGCATGGGCGAAGACACAAACTCTGCCAAAACTATCTCATGTGGCATTGAGGTTTTACTATGAATCATCCGTGGAAAACATAAGTATCTGTGGGCACTCTAAACCTCGCCATCCGCTCCTCGAGTTGATAGTCCTGGAGCCCAGATGGGGGATGCATACATCAAGGCTGGTGTATCAAAAAGCCATCCCTTTGTACGGGGTTCCAGAAAATGTGCCTGGTGAAATTGCCTCTCACTCAAGTAAAGCTAAAGCTGCATACCCTCTAGCTACCCTATCTTGAACTACTTGTCTCATGGAGACCCTCCCTGCCAGGCTAGTAAAGGTGACACCCAAATATACATATGAAGTCACTACATCCACACGTCTATCCTAGTATATGATGTGGGTGGTCTCTCGCCTCTGCTTCGTGGTATTGAAAATCATAACCTTGGTTTTACCAAGATTGACTGTCATGCCGCTCTGATTACAAAACTCTCCCCCCAAGGCATCCATGTGCCACTGCAACCCCTGCTATGTATCCCAGAAGTATTACATCATCTGCGTAAAGCATCAAAGCTACATATAGATCTGCCAAAGATGATCCACTGCCCCCCTCTCTGTCCACAAAATTTGCTAGCTCATTAATGTATAATCCAAACAGGGTGGGAGATAATGGACATCCTTGCTTAACACCAATAGTGCTAGCAAGCTCCTCTGATAATCCGCCTGGGCATCACATACGACCCACAACTCTCTTATACAAAGCAATAATTCCCCATATCATCTTTGATGGTACCCCAAGTGTTTGCAATCTCTGCATAAGTCTATCACGCGAGGCACAATGTCAAATGCCTTCTTGCAGAAATCCACAAAGCAGCAATATAATCTACGTCTCTATGCCTTCGCCTCCTCTATGAGGCTCCTGAGTGTGAAGATATGATCAAGAGTGGAGTGGTTTTGGTGGAAACCAGCTTGCCTAATAGCTCTGAATCCAGAGATCTCTGCCAATTTACTGAGTTCATGCTCAATAACCGACCCATATAGTTTGGCCAGTTTGTGGCCTACCATCACAATCCTCTAGTTACCCGGATCCATAGGGTCGCAAGCCTCATGGATGGGGGCAATAGTGTGTAAAGTCCATGATGCGAGTGGGAACCCCTCTACGATATCCCCGTTAAAGAGATGTGCTATAAATGGCACCACCGTGTCAACTACATATGAAAAATGCTCACCTCTAAGGCATGTGTGGTCCTCCATGAGTTTGTGTTGCTGGAGTTAGCGTATATCACTCTCCACCATATCTGATGTAAAGAAAGTAGAGTGAGTGGGCCAAGGCTCTGAAGGATAGGGTATAGGAACTGATCTGGCACATCATATAGTGACTGAGCATACGTATACCAGATCTTGGGGTTAGAGATAGGGGTGTGTGAACGGTGTTCCCTGTAGCCTCCGCTAAGCCTTAGTTGAATCGTTGCTAAAAAATAAGTGGTACATGTCCTAGTGTTTGGTTTCCTCGAACATGCATTTCTTGAGTTAAAGATTGGTTAAGTCTCTATGCCTTGCGGCCCGAGATTTCACCTCTCTTTACCTCCCGTTTGAGACGTGAGCAAGTAGCCTCGTCATCATACTAACTATTTTGGGGTATCTTTCCAATGTTACTCTTAGCGGTACTCCTACAGGAATGTGGGAAGCTCAATAGAGAGAGAGAGAGAGAGAGAGAGAGAGAGATGTAGAATAAATGTGCAAAGGGGTGGAGGAGCGATTTGAAGGCCAAGCCGAGTTGGGCACTAGGCTGGGAGGAGGGGAGGAGTGAGGAGGAGGAAAAAAGAGTGAGAAGAACTAGTTCGGTATGGCTAGAGAGAGAGAGTGCTTGCTTGAAACATGAACTCTACTTGCTTGACTTAAGCTTGTCATGTTTTGTTTTCTCAACTCTCTCTCACGATCTAGCTACAGGAAGACAATTCTTTGCACTTAAGAACATGGCACACTAAAAGGTATTATAACCTTATTAACTATTATAAAGAGCTAAAACATAAGCTAGGTTTGTAGATCATCAAAGGGTTGTGTAATACAAATGCATTAAACCATTTCTTGCATTGGTTTTAAAAAATCACAAAGAAAAGCTACTCCAATTTGGCAAGGTCTACAAAAAACCCGATAATTGATGATAAGAATTCAAGGAAACTAGCAACTATGATTTTGATTGTGTAGACAAAAAACAAACATTTGAAATATCCATTTTGGCTATCACACACACAGGTTAACTCATGTTGATGATCAAAAAAATTAGCATGATTAGAGAAAGGGCTACATGTTCTGAAATGGTGGTGGTGTAAGGTGCATAATCATTACTCGTAAGCAATGGAATTAGCATCAAGCAAACTATTTTGCTATATTCATTTCCTTTGTTTTTGTTTTCAAGCTAAGAACACTGCTCAAGAGAATTGTTCTCATGCCAACATAAGAACGAATTCATTTCTTTGCTAGTAATTCCCATTGAATGGACTTGGTAGAATGTTGATTATAAATAATAATGATGCATTCCTTTGTCTAGATTGGTTGATTGTATAATAAGGCAAGAATTTAAACTTATTTGTTAAAAGATTTAGGGTAGTTTTTGATGGATGATTCACTAACCTTGTGTTCAAAAGTTTAAAGATTGCTACTCTACCTCAAATATATACTACTTTGAGTTACTATATTACTATTTAAGGATTTACTATACATCTCTATTTTTTCTTTCACTAAAACCTCTTTATAGAAACTACATTCCCTGTTTGGTAACTGTTAACCTATGACGGACATTGAGACGTACTATGTTTTACGTCATTAATTTAAATATTCTGAGTCATGGGCCAGGCTTGTCGGCACCATATGTTAAGGATGAAGGGATTGGGTGATCGCCGATGAGAGGCGCACCTTGAATATCAGTAGGATAAGGGTTAGGGTCGGCCGGCCATGTATGGGCGCCCAAGCGTGAACGGCCAAGTCACCTATAAGAGTCACATGTAACCCTAAAATCCTCATTCTCATGTGTTGTGAATACAAGAGTGCTCTTGCCTTATCTCTTTGGTTTCCTTCTCCTGCGTGTGTGTGTGAGAGAGAGAGAGAGCGAGAGAGCGATCGAGCACTGTGTAGCGGCACGGCACGGCGGCGGAGAGGCGGTAGAGCGGCGACGGCGGCTCCTCCTTCACGGCTGCGACGCGGGAATCCTTCAAGGCGGCGGTTGAGCGGTGAGTGACACACCCTTTGCATTCTGTTTGAGCTTCCTTCCCTGGTTGTATGCTTGCAGCCATTCGTGGTTCGCATACGGTGTCCGGCAAGTCCCCAGCTACGACCTGTGCGGCAAAAGCGCACATTTTTGGCGCCGCTGCCGGGGAGTTGCCCTGCACCAAGCTCCAGTTTGCAGCTCGGCTGTGCTGCGTGAAGTTTAATATACACTGTAAGAAAGCGACTATGTGTTTGTTGTTGAGTTGTTTCTGTTTTTCGCAGTCTGTTTCTGTAATTTGTCTTTTGCATTTATGTTATTTTTTCGCTCTGCGTGTGGGCGTGTGATCTGTTATCTGGTTTTCTGCGTGTGAGGGGGGGTTTCTGAATCCCCAGACCTGTGCTGTGTGCGAACTGCACCGCGGCCAAGGCTGAACCCTAAAGAAACCCTAGAAAACTTATCTTAAAAAAAACAGAAAATAAAAATTATAAAAAAAATAAAAAAAAATTAAATTTTATTTTTAAAGAAAGAACCAAACGTGTGGAGAGGAAAGATTTTCTAATTGGAGAAAAAATTTTTGAAAAGCAAGAACCCCAATTGGCCCATGGCCCACGGCCTCGGTCTTTTGATATATATATATAGGAGAGTGAGCCTCCATAGCTTTCTTTCAAGTGAGAGCTTATGGGAAGTTGTGCCCTATATGTAGCCCACTCCCCAAGGAGTAAAGTGAGCATGTGGGATAAAGCCCTCACCCTTTCCTCCACAAGCAAATAGGCTTTTGCCCCTTCCCCCCAAGGGAAACGGACTGTTTTGAGGACCACGAGAGCTCTGGATAGGCGAACATGGTGCTGTAAAGCACACTAGGACCCTTTGAACGATACGCTTGTTTTGAGCTATCACACGTCCTAGTCCAGGTTCGACCATAAGTAAGGGGGTCAAAAACGAGTTAAAAACAATCTAAAAACAAGTAAAAACGGGGTGCGAAACACCTAAGAAACCACTTGTGTGAGTTTCAAGGGTAGTTACCAACGCACGTAGGGTACCCACGTCACATGCATCTACGTTTTGGTCGGGTGCTAGAGCCTGAACCACTAGAAAGCGTTTCAGTCTACGCAGGCTCACACCATCCCTCCACGTTGGCATCTTGGCCTTCGGCTGGAACCCAAGGGAGTGCAACCCAAGATCCACGAATAGTGGATAGTGACTCATCCTCTGACTCAGAAGCCATGGAAGGGCACCCTACCAAGAATCCTGAGGAGACAAGCCAAAACATGCCAGTGTGGGCCCCACAACCCGGATCTAGCATGTTTAGTCGTCTAATAGAGGCCTTTAGTAGAGCTACACGCTCTGAGCATGCGACAAGCGAAGTAAATGAGGAAGGAGGGGTAGTAGATTCGCCATTCACATCTTATGTGGACCCTACCCTCCCAAAGAGTGTCCATGTGGATGTTCTACCCACTTCGTTTAATGAGGGCCCTACTGAGCTACCACATTCCGATGCTCTTCCTAAAGTAGAGGTCCCTAGAAGCCAATCCATAAGAAGTGACATTGCGTCCACTTCAAGAGAACCATTTGGCACACCAAGTCTAGATGGGATATTTCTCAATGAAAATTGGGAATATGATCTACACACAGAGACTCTAACGGACCTATACACGGGTTACAAATACCATGTAGGTTGGTTAGAAGTCCTACGATCTACATCTAGCGCCACTAATCTAGAAGAGCAACAACACATGATATGTGAGGTGATTCATAGAATTATCCAATTTGAGAGGCAAAATAGGGGAGTGAACCTAGTTTCCACTGGTCCTATGAGGTTTTTGGATACGGGCAAGGCCAAACAACCAACCTTATCACAATTGGAGACTCCCTCGGTGAGTCCCATAGACCCTTCGTATGTTGTTTCGCCTGGAGTCTCAATGCAGGTTGAGCCCACGAGCAGTAACTTTAGTTTTCCAACCTTGGCTCAACTTTCCATTAACGAATCCACAATGCCGACCCCAATGATGAGCATAACGGAAGGTGCACCTGTTACCGCTGTAGTTAGTACGACGCCGCTACCTAGTGGAACAGTACCTACAACAGTGCGTGCCAGTGCCTATCAACCATATGTACCTATAGCTACTCATGCTCATGTAGCTCCTACGCCTCTTAGTATGCCAATGGCGTATGCTCCACGACCACCTTATCATAACCATTATCCAAGGGGAGCTAGGCCTAGCCACATATCATATCCTACGTCATTTGCCAACATACTCAGACCAACGCCAACTCCTATCAGCCAGGCTATCCCAGAAGTGCCTCCACCAACTATGCCTGCTCACTTAGGTGATCTCGCAGCGTTTGCTCAGACGATCGGACGATCCATTGCGGAAAACATGCGGGGCATGCCTGAGAGAGAACCTAGAAGCAAGGCAGTACAAGTGGCTAAGCTCACTCAAAACTTCAGTGGTAACGAGGACGTTAGGAAGCACATTGAAGTCTTTGAACATGTGTGTGATTCCTTGGAAGAGCACAATGAGCTGCATAAGTGTAAAGCCCTAGGCTTAACCTTGAGTGGGAAGGCCGGAGATTGGTATCGAACCTTAAGGGTTGAAGAGCGCACTCACTACCTCACTCTCAAGAGATTGTTTTTGAAAGAATACATACGTGAGGGTGTGCTTTGGGGAGTAGCATCTCAACTCTAAAAAGCTGAACGCGAGGAGGGGGAGTCAGTGAGAGACTTTATAAGTCGATTGAAGCATCTAAATTCTCGCTGCACTCCCAATGAACGCTTCAATAACAACCAACTCCTCGATAGATTCATCCGAGGATTGTGCCACGAGGACATTTACAATGGCCTAGTCATTAGAGGTCTTACAACGTGGGAAGCAGTCTCAGTGCCAATGCAATCCAGTTAGAAGACAACTTGATGATTGCAGGTAAAAAGGTGTCTTCAGAAACAAAATCCGTTAGTTCGCAAGTATCTGGGCACGAGCCAATGACGGTGAAACCTATTGCCAAGGAGCCCAAGATATCTGAAATGTCTGTGACCGACCTTACTAAGGCTCTCCAAGAATACTTTAGGGGTAATTGAGCTCCTCAGAATAGCCATATGTACCCAAGAAGAGAGCAACAATGGTGTTCGGTGTGCTTAGGACCACATAGCACGAGTGAATGTCCCACATTCAGAGTCAAATTCAATGGGAATTGCAATGCATGTGGTAAGTATGGCCATCAATCTAAAGATTGCCTAGTACTTAAGCGAATGTTGGCAAACCAGGCACCACTAGCTTGGTCAAACACACCTCAAGACCCGCGCTAATGCCTGCACAACCTATCGAGCAACCGTCACAGCACATAGTTCCAAGGAATCCGAATGTAATCCAGTCTGTGCCGTTACCACCGCCAGTGCGCTAGGACCACAACCTCCACATCCCCAAGGATTACCCCAATAAACCAGATGGGTTGTGAGTCACATAGTGCATGTGGGGATTATGAAGAGGAGATAGACCCTACTGCTCCATATGGGATTGATACGTTTGAAATGATTTCCCAGTACTACATGGAGGATCATTTCGGGCAAGTCAAGCCTGTATATCAAGCGGCTGCTCTTGCCACAAGAGGGCAAAACCTTAATACCATGGCGAGGAGACCACCTCTTCAATGTTACGAGTGTGGTGGACCGCATCGTGTAGCAGAGTGCCCTAATAGGCTACAGAAGATCGCTACTCATATGCAACCAAATCAAGGGAGCACATCGAGAATGCCGGTACTTACATGTAAGCGTTGTGGCATAGATCATTTGATCGCTCAACGTCCACATAATCCTAATGCACCCAAGATTATGCCATTGAATTTGGTTGAGGTCACCAACCAAGCACGAGGAACCACACCTGTTGTACCCGCGAATGTAGTTACACGGTCAATGCTTCAAAATCAAAACTACATTCTTGAAGAGAGGGATACTGCATCAATCGCTCAGGCAAAGAAAAAGAAAACACGACGAAAGAGATCGCTTAATGCCACGAGCTCCAAGCCCAGTTCAAAGACTAACATAGGGACAGGAGACGACCCCGTGTATATGAATGATCCTGAAGATGATTCTGATTCAATAGAAACCATGGGGACCAAAGCCACTACCTTAAGGGAGGAACCCACTCGGGAGCTCAATGAAGGAGAATCAAGCGAGTACATAAATAAGGGAAAACAGAAGGAAACTTCCTCGGCCCCACAACCAAGTCAGTTAATGCCCTCTCGACCACCCAAATTGACTGAGACTCCCCAAGACAAGCCACGTGGGCAAAAAAACCCTCAAGAAAAATATTGGAACTTACCCAAACCCAGTTGAGGAGATTGAACAAGTGCAACACTTAAGGGGTTTGGTGGAAGAAACACAAAGGGAACTGGAGCCAAACCCGAGAAAAATCAAAATTCCAGACACAGTGTTTCGCAAGTTCAGCCTCACCGGAACCATAAACCGTTAGCTATACCTAGTATCATTCGGGAAGAAAGTGAGGATAGGACATCCGGAAGTGGGCAAACACCTTTCTTGCTGGAAAGAATGTTTAGGGAGGGAATGCCTGACCCCATCGAAGAGGAAGTGATTCCATCTTCACCAATCCCTAGTCAAGGGGCGATGTCTCGAAAAGTACCGTTGAATGTGTCTAAGCTAATGGATTTCATGTCCTCTGAGATCAGAACCACGATCATATCCAAATTATATGGAGATCCTGAGCTATTCTTAGCTCTTTGGGCATTTCTCAATGGAGAACTAAAGGCGGGGCTACCACAATTTGCAAATATGGATAGACCTGACACGCTTCAAGATGAAGGGGAGCATTGGGATCTACAACCCAACTTAGATGAAGATTCGGTCGTTGAAATACCTATTAACAAGTTGGGACAGTACTTTGAAGGTGACGAATCTAATGCAACCCTCCCCATTACTACCAAGGGATTAACTCTAAAGGGAATCCTTGATGGTGGTGCTGGAGTGAGCATTGTGACTAAAAACTGTTGGGAATCTATGGGGAGACCTCACCTCGAAGTCACAAACATAGTGGTTAAGATGGCAAACGGAACTATTGCTAAACCTATTGGAATGTTAAGGGACCTTAAGATCAAGGTCCTGGGATACAAGGTAAAACATACCTTCATTGTAATGGATTTCTCCAAGCATCCTATGTCATATCAAATGATCTTAGGACGTCCTTTCATGAGGGAAGCACAAATGGTGCATGACTGGTCGAAAAACCATGTCTATCTACAATTCCAAGACTCTGTCATTCGAGTTGATCTTGAGAATGGTCGTGCGCATCCTTTAGGAAGCAAGGTTATCATCGATAATCGATCGGATACCACTGTTCACTCCGCCCCATTAAGGTATTGCTATACATGCAAAAAAGAGACTGATGATGGGAAGGATTCTCCTTACATGGATGTCCTACCGGGTATGACTGAGTCGGATAACGTGGATTGGGTACACCTAGCGGCAACCATAGACACATGGGGAAATAGAGGCACAAGTTGGGTAACACCACAGAGGGGCAAGATATACCACCGTTAGTGCCAATAAACATGATAGGTGTTATGCACTTGACTCCTGATGGCGAGAACGTGGCAAACTCCACCGACACTGAAAGTAGCGAAAACTCTGACCAATGCAACTCTGAGTATGAATCTCAAGAAGAAACTGACCCTGAGCCTGCTGGGGAAAATGAATCAAATATTCACCCAAATGTGGAAGCAAGGTGCTCAAGGCCTAGGACAGTGGCCTCTTGCAGTTCATCCGAAAGTGAAGATCGACCAAGTGAGTCCGAATCGGATAGAAACAAAAATCAAAAACTTGGTAAGAAGAAAACGAGACATAAGCGCCAACGCTATCGAGCTAATGTACGAACTTGAATAAATAAGGAGAGATCCACTGCAGAATGGCTTAGTTATGTAGGAGCCATTGACGCTCATCGGAAGATAGCGGATAATTGGGGACAATACCTCCAAAGTGTCATGTGGTGTACTCCGCAACCTCGTGACGTCGCCCAATTAGAAATCAAAGAGAAGCCAAAACTAAGTCGTACTGCAAGAAGGCGGCAAAACCAAGAGTTGGCTCAACAACAAAAGGAGGCGGAATTAAAAGAAAAAAACCGGGCACAACAAGAACCAGTAGACTTACACCCCGCACCCGAGCATTTCAAATCATTCACCACAGGGGAACGTAAAGTAGTCTACACAAAAGCCCAACGAACGCCTACCAATGGGAGTAGCGGTGTCTACGATGGCCCTGCGGTAGTCAAGGAGATAGACTTAGCAGATCCGGGTGAGGAGTCTATGTGGATGTGGATATGGATGTGAATATATGATATGTGATGTGAAGGAATCTGAAGTGAAGAGATGGAAAATGATGTGATTGGATGAGTACATATATAAATGGAATGTGGAATAAGTAATGTGGATTAATGAGGGATAATGTGGAAAAATGAGAGTTAATATAGAAACTGTATTTGTAAATGCTGTTTGTAAATGGCTGTTTTATGTCAAGAATGCTGGGGAAGCATTTTGACCGTCTTGTGATTAAGGTCGTGGAGACCTAACTGTTAAAGTTGCAACTGCTGACGAAGAGTCAATGGAGGACGTCTCGCGTAGCAAGGTCGGCCGAGGTCTTGACCAGCGAGGTTCGATTAAAATGGTGAGCTTTCGGTATGGTGGATGAGGGACCAAGGAAGCGGCCTATGAGTGAAGCGCTAGGTCACCTGCGAAGGATCCTAGAGGATGCTGACCATACGGTGCTCGGGCTCTGGGTCGCCTAGGATACCCACACATGCGTCGAGGAAGATATTGGAACAAGGAGTAAGAGTTGTTTTGTGAAACCGGGCATGGATCTGGTTGATTGACCTTGCTGGTCTTCAACCACCAAGTTTGTTTTCTATGTAGATCATCAAGCATTGTTGTATCTGGTAAACAAACCATGCTCCACAGGAAGAATCACACGATGGCTATTGATTCTTCTTGAGTTTGATTTCACTGTTGTTGTGAGACCTGGCAAAAAACATGTTATGGCTGATCATTTGTCTCGCATACCTAATGGTGAGGCTCCTACGGGGGTTGATGATGACTTACCAGATACTTCCCTATTCATGGTGGAGACAATGCCTGAATGGAGTGAGAAGATTGTTAACTTTTTGGTTAATGGCTTTCCACCCAAGGAGCTTCGTAAAGATCTAGCTGGAAAGCTAATCAAAGAATGCGAACCCTATTGCCTGATAGCCGGGACTCTTTATAAAAGAGGAAAGGATGACGTTCTTAGGCGTTGTGCCCGAGAGGATGAGTATCTATACATTTTACAAGAGGCACATATGGTCGTAGCCGGTGGTCACTTCTCAGGAGACTTAACTGCGCAAAAGATCTTACAATCAGGGTATTGGTGGCCCACTATGTTCCAAGACACATCACTCTTTGTGAAGGGTTGCGATGAATGCCAACGATATAAGAAACCCCAGATGAAAGATCAGATGCCCCTACATCCGATCAAAGTAAACCAACCATTTGAAAAGTGGGGTTTAGACTTTGTAGGTCCAATTAGTCCAGCGGCCCAAAATACACAATCTCGCTATATTATTGTGGCCACTGACTATATGACCAAATGGGCTGAAGCGAAAGCTACACGTAAGGCAGATGCGAGGACAACAACCAAGTTCCTCTTTGAAAATATAATCACACGATTCGGTTGTCCTTTTGAACTTGTGAGCGACAATGGTACGCATTTTATAAATGAAGTGATTAAGGAGCTCACAACAAATTTCATGATATCCCATCATAAATCTACTCCTTACTATCCGCAAGCGAATGGCCAAGCCGAGAGTACCAATAAGACTTTAATCTCTATTTTGACAAAGACAGTGGAAGCTCATCGCACGGATTGGGATCTACAGCTTACGACAGCTTTATGGGCCTATCGTACTGCGTACAAAGTGGCTATTAATTGCACACCATTCAAAATGGTATATGGCCAAGAAGCAGTCATGCCGTGGGAATTTGTCATTCCTAGTCTTCGTGTTGCTACTCAAGAGGGTTGGGATGGTAATCCCTTAGTAGAGCGTCTATATACCCTTGAGCGGCTAAACGAAGAAAGACAATTAGCTGTATACAATGCCCTTGTGGAGAAGGATAGAAGGAAAAAATGGTTTGATCGCCATCTAAAGGACAAGGACATCAAGGTTGGGGATAAAGTCCTGATGTATGGAGTGCGAAACGAAAAGAAGAAGCTCAAATATGCTGGTAAGGGACCGTATAGAGTATGTGAAATTACCCCGCAAGGTACCATCAGAGTGGAGACTCTCGACGGAGTTGAAACCATTGGATTCCTTAATGGGAGTAAATTCAAAAGATACTATGACCCCCTGAGCCAGGAGGAGTTACATGCAATCCATCAAAAGAAGGCAGCTAAAGAACAAGCTGAGCTTAAAAAGATACAAGCGAGGATCGAAGCCAAAGAACGTCAACAGCGTGCTAGGCGACAACGAGAAGCCAGCTTGGGAATTACGCAAGTATTTTTCGAGGAAGCAGAGGAGGATGCACTGGAATCTGACCCACCTCTAAGATACCCAATTGAGTTACAGAGTCCTTACGGGGAGGTGCTGTATAATGCATTATTGGATACAGGAGCTCAAGACAATTTGCTATCAATTTGCTATCATATGGCGTGTGGTGTCAACTGGGAAAACCACCTTTATCCAAGAGTTCTATCCAAGTTCAAGGAATCAACAAGAAGAAAACTCCTGTCTCAGGAATTCTGCACACTCCGGTTGCTTATGACAAGGGAACCATAATTCAAAGCTTTTTGGTTATGCCTGCTGGTACCATGGAAGGAACTGTAATCTTAGGGCGCAAATGGATGATGGCCACCAAGTGCAATATCGATTGGGCAACCAGACAAGTCACAACGCAAGAACCAACACTAGATCTGACCTTTCAAAATCCCGCACCTAAGTCATCCATTCAAATGTTAGATAATGAAAAATCACAAAGTCCAATGGCAAAACCATCTTTGATTGTTGGCCACCCCTCTAACGCTTCAACGCCAAGAGTGGAAACAGGCAAGGTGGTCCCTAAAGCTTCGCTTACTATGCCAAAGAGTACATACAAATGGGTCCCCAAAGCTTTGTTAACAGCTACTTCCCCTGCTCAATCTCGTTCAGCCACCAAGAAGCCTCGTAAAAGGAAAGCAGCTATCCACCCGAGAAAGGGCAATGTAATATCGCGATGGATCCCTAAAAAATTATTAGTAGCCCAAGGGTACTACGAGGAAAATGACCAGATTTGGGTCCCTAAACATAAGCTGAATCCCTCTACATCACCTGTAAAACCTTGCAAACCAATTGTTGCCACCCCAACGATAATTCAAGATCGTGGTAAGGGAAAGGTAACAGAGTGCTCCACACCACTTCTTCCAGAGTTAGTTTGGATTCCCAAACGATATCGATCATTACCACCTAGCTCAGGAAGGGGGGAGCCACATGAAGCTTCTAGCTCCTCATGCCAGGCACACGCTGATATAGAAGTTTCTACATGCTCTACACCTACTCTTGCCAACACCCAACAAAAAACCGATGAGTCTACGTCTCCCCTGGTAATAGTATCATCGGAAACCATTTCCTCCATTCGTCAATGGGAGCGTACACTACCATCTCTACAATTGGATGTGGCCACAAGGGTCATAAAAAGCTATCTGCCCACATCACAACCTATGACCCGCTGGATAAATTGGTTCCAAGAGGCTGCAACATCATTGCAAATAATATGATCTACCCAAGGAAAGGGGGAGCATGTACTCACGCTCGACATTCTAATGCTTCCTCCTTAACCTTCTCCCCTGACCATGTAATTGCCAAATTCAAGGGGATGTATATATATAGCTTCATACATTTTTTTAAAAAAAAACAAAGAAAAGAAAAACAAAAAATAGTAAAAAGAGCAAGAGCACAAAGACAAGAGAAATATCCGTATACAATCAAGAACTAGATTGACCTGTCATAAACCTACTGATGCTATATCTGTGTTTGCAGATATGGCAGATGCCCGATCATCATACACTTCATCCACTCCTACCTTTGGTGAGAGGTATCATCTGTACCTTTCTCAGATATTCCACATGTGCTATCCTATAATTGAAACTGAATGGGATCATATAGATGTACTAGCCAGAGAAGAAAATGTTGAGGAATTAGAATGGCTAATTCGCCTATTGACCATGACTGACCCCTACTCCGTAGAGGACATATCCCCAATAGCCCAATGCTTTCCTTTTCCACAAGATGACTATCCTCGCATGGTTACATTCTTAATGAGTTTATGTGGATGGGAAAATGAAAAGGAAATAACTGACAATGATGAATGGACGGATGAAACTCATGGCACTACTGAGGTTGACTTTATTTGTTTGGATGATGCGAATAGAGGCTTAGCCTTAGGGCTAGAGCCATGACTCTACAACACCCTCTTACCGTATCCTCAGTAGTAGTGTTGTGACTGGTAGGTAGGTTAGTGTTTTCAAGTTTTTTCTAGTTTAGATTCCTTAAACAAGTCTTGAAATTTTCACATTGATGTGCCTCTCGAGGTATAGTGCTTGTTAGTTGATTGTACAGGTTGAAAAGTTTGAGGTGGGTTCGCTTTCAAGTCCTGAGACTGCCGCAACGTTCATCAAAATATATCTACATCAAATTGCAAGCTATCTCGTCAAATCAAGGAGATCTCCAATTACAGGTGTAATTCTTCCATACCCACTCTCTTTCGTTTTTACTGTCCAATTAATTGCATAAACTATAATGCATGACCACATGGAAATTGTCAATGTACTACTTAGTTTTTGAAGTTGCTTGCATGCTAGTGTAAATCATTAATGACCTTAACTTTATTGGAAATATTCCTAGGCAGCATGACGTCTTTAGTTAACCTTGGAATACGATTGTCTTAGGTCTAGGGTCAAACCATCTTAATGTTTGACACCTGGCCATGTGTGTGTTGACCTCTAGGACATAGCTATTACCCCTTTGTCGAAAGGATGCAAGACAAATTATAGTTCAAGAGCGAAGATCAAAAGAAATAGAATTTTTTTTAAAAAGCCTACAATAAATGGCAATACAAGTCTATGATGTGCTTTTATGTTGGCCTATCACCTTATTGATACTTGGTAGGCGAGGAGTATTCTACTCCAGACCGATGCTTTGGTTGATAGGGGGTAGCCTTGCCTAAGGTGGGCTAATAGATTCTTGGATAATGCCTTGTGTTAAACATGGTACCAGGATCGATGTTAGTTTTGCCTTAGGAAGGTCGCCATTGTGTGTAAAAATTGTCACGCGCCAAAAAAAAAGAAAAAAAAAAGAGGCAAAAAGCTCCTGTAACTCTGATGTTTCTTGTTTCCCTAGGCTTGTGGTATTAACTTGTTCTTAGAGTAGACACAGTGTGGTCATGTGTTTATTTATTAAGCTTGGTTATTTTCCAAGACTTAGGCCAGTTATAAACCTTGATTAACCTTTGACACCTTGCTTACTCTTGATTTACTTTCAATAATTTTAAACTCCTGTTAATTTGCTACACTAGCTCATTCATGTGACCCTTAAAACTAAGTTCTCATAGCAACATCCATTGTGGTCTAACATGCTTGAATTTATACACTTTATATCTTTTGAATTCCAGCATACCTTCACTCTACTTCCCTGTTTTGCAGACGGTCTACCACAACCCTCTCGAGCTTACCATACCATAGCTTCCGAGGACGGAATCTACATCAGGAAGGGGGGCATGTTAACCTATGACGGACATTGAGACGTACTATGTTTTACGTCATTAATTTAAATATTCTGAGTCATGGGCCGGGCTTGTCGGCACCATATGTTAAGGATGAAGGGATTGGGTGATCGCCGATGAGAGGCGCACCTTGAATATCAGTAGGATAAGGGTTAGGGTCGGCCGGCCATGTATGGGCGCCCAAGTGTGAACGGCCAAGTCACCTATAAAAGTCACATGTAACCTTAAAATCCTCATTCTCATGTGTTGTGAATACAAGAGTGCTCTTGCCTTATCTCTTTGGTTTCCTTCTCCTGCGTGTGTGTGTGAGAGAGAGAGAGCGAGAGAGCGATCGAGCACTGTGTAGCGGCACGGCGGCGGAGAGGCGGTAGAGCGACGACGGCGGCTCCTCCTTCACGGTTGCGACGCGGGAATCCTTCAAGGCGGCGGTTGAGCGGTGAGTGACACACCCTTTGCATTCTGTTTGAGCTTCCTTCCCTGGTTGTATGCTTGCAGCCATTCGTGGCTCGCATACGGTGTCCGGCAAGTCCCCAGCTACGACCTGTGTGGCAAAAGCGCACAGTAACTTCTCTAATAATAATAACATTTTTGCATAACTACAAACTTTTTAGCAACTATTATTTTTGGAACGATATAGTACCCTAAATTGACTCTTAATATGTTAATGTAATAAGTTCCACTCTCAAACGAGTTAAAACTACTCTAGTTGAAGGTAGTTGGCTGTAATTTGTTTTTAAGATAAAGAAAAGGAGTAAAATGGATGACCTTTATTTTTGGGTCATATCATCATAGTTGTCCTTACGAAAATATCATCATAGCCGTCCTTACGAAAATATCCATTCTCTAGGTGGCACTTAAAGCACGTCCCAACAATCATGGCAAGAAAGCCACACACTTACGTAAGTGACGTAGATCCTTTATATGTGATGAATGATTGCAAAATCACGATTCTAATATATGTGTATAACATAAAATAGGGTCAATATAGGGACCACTCTTATCATAAGATTTCTTTCTCCACGAGAATTCATGGTCACATCATGCATGAGTTATCTAAACTTGTGTGAGACGTTAGTAATTTATCTTTTGGAATATAGCATTATAGCATATACATTATGGGGAATGATTTATTCAATATCCAAGCTATTTAAGTTTTGGATTCAAAATTCTATTAAATGATCACATACACCAATGACTCATTAGATATTGTAAATTGTGGTATTAACATGTGTTTACCATTATACTTGTACTTGTATTTATGCAATCAACTGAATGAGCTTACAGATCAATTGATTAAATTTTTTTTGAGAATGCTCAACGTCCATGATGTATTCTATGTATTTTATTTTTGAATAAATTATCATTTAATATTATCTTAGCAAATGTGTTTGTGTGCATATGGTGCCTATGCTTTATGAGTTAAGATCTCTCTGTCTCTGTCTCTCTGTCTCTCTCTCTCTTTAATTAAATGCTCAATCCCTTCTAATTTGGAAGCAGTTTTGATTAAAGAAATATTGAAAGTGATAACTCGTCACATACTTAAAGCTACATTTTTAATGGTCCATTCCATCTTGAAGCAGTTTGGTAATATTACATTGTAAATATCCTACAAGTTGATGCTATTTCTATTTGGTGCCATAATTTAATCAACGTAAGGCACATGTACGAACACACACACACACACACATTATATATGTCTATACGTGATTTGTTAGGAAGATTATATTTGTATACATCCTGCAAGTGAAGCTGCACTTATCCCCCTTTTTTTAAAGGAAAAAAAAGAGAGTTCGTAACGCTTTTAAAATGTGCAACTTTGAATATGTGATTGTTAAGAAGATTATATTTGTATACATCCGGCAAGTGAAGGTGCACTTATCCCCCTTTTTCTAAGCAATAAATTATAGAGTTCGTAACGATTTTAAAACGTGCAACTTTGAATAACCAATAGAAGCGCAATTTTCTTAATATGTAGGTTGCTTCTTTGTTGATTTTGTGCTTTTAAACTAATTCCAAGGGAGTTTCTATAGTCCATCTTACATGCTTTAAAGTGCCTTTCTCAAATTATGCTTAGGCATGAGAAGGACATGTCTAACTTCTCACCAAAATAAGCTATGTAATAAAACGATAAAAAGTAGCACAACAACTTTGTTAGCAAGAGCCATATTGACAATTCTTTATGTTGTGCTTTAAATACACTCACTTACACTTGCCTTCATCTCGACTGTAAAATCAAGGCTTTAATGTTAGCTTTATTGTGAATGTAACCCTTCCTATTGGCTTGAATGCATTCCAATCTTGTAGCTTTAGCAATTAAGAAGAATGGAGAGTTATTGAATGTTTTATGTTATCAAAGGATCCAAAACATAATCTTATAATAAGGACTAAATATTTTGATTAAATGATCGTGATCCTTTTGTATTTAATTTGTCTAGTTTGGTGTTGTCACATGGGCATTGTCAAATTAGGTGCTACCCCTACAATAACACAAGTAATTAATGGGATCTTGCACAGATAGTAAGAGCTTATGAGAATTTGACTTACATATTTTTTGGATATAAGAAAAATACACCAGTTTTGATTTTAGAGATTCTCGAGGGTACAATATGATCAAGTATGTTTGGCTAAATTTATGTGGCCTAGTTAAGTAACTAAGAAATATAGATGGATAAAAATTTAACACCGACTTGTGACAAAATGGACAAAATTCTTTCAAACTCGAATTAGTAATTTTAATAAATAGTTACTTAAGGGTTAAACAAGCATGTCTTTTTTGGATTAAAACTTTAGTGCATTAAAAAAAGAGTGGAGCTTCACGTTTCTCTTGAGTTTGAAGACCTAAAAAGGTTGGTTAATCAAGATATAAAATAGAATGATGATAAAATATATTAAAAAAATCAAGGCAAGATTAAGTGGTGCATTTGATTGCCAATCTAATTATGCTTATAGAAGCTTCATGTAAGTGACATTTTATCCCTGTAAATAACTAGCTATACGCACTAACTAGTGAATTCTTGATTGTGGACAACCCCTATTCGACATGAATACGTATTGTGCCATAGAGAGGATTTTTTCCCAATCAATTATCAAGCTTTGAGGTTGGCCATTACATAAAGTACACTAAAGAGCGACTCCATGAGAGGATCTTGTCACGATCATTTATAAAGTTTTGAGCTGGGGCATTATATAATAACCACAAAATGACAAGCACAGCACAGTGATTTCGAAGACATGGAAAACACCTACTCGACGTGAATACATGATGTGCCAAGGACACATTAATCTCAAATTTTTTTAGATAGAGACTCCATAGTCAATCAAGGTCAAAGGAAGCACATTCTCAAAATATTTACCTAAAGCACTTAGCAAAAGGGGTTGAAAACCTTATTAGGAAAACGAGAGGTGGAGACGAGAGGTCATCACCCCACACACAAATTATGATGACCACGAGCACACGTACAAACATATAAGACCAAACAAAAAACTTGCCTGTCTGTCTGCTCTTCTTTCCAAAAACCCAACCACCTTTCCTTCTTTTTCGTGCGCTCTCTCTCTCCTCTCCCTCAGAGGGGAGATTCTGCTGTGTGGCACACAGAACAAGAACGGGTCTCGCAATGCTGATGGCTGCCCCATTGCTGCCCGCCTGTTCAAGCTGAAGCGTTGTGGAAAAGGAAGAGCTCGCTCGTCGGCGTCATGGCGAACGCGTTGGAAAGAGGATGGGAGGTAGATCTCTCTCTGTTTCTCTTTATCTCTCTTTTGAGCACCTGTTATGAGCTTGCTTGCCATCCGATTTCGCCTTGAAATCGGCCGGATCCATCTGTGTAGAGCCGCGATTCACGACCTCTGGTGAAGCCAAGCGATTCACATGTCCTCCTTCCAGGCAGACCATTGAAGGTTTTCTGCAGAATCATGGCCATCGTCAGGGTTTCGGATGTGCATCTTCAGCGCAGGCCTTTCTTTAATCAAGGACGCTAGGCTTTACTGCAGTCAAAAAACGATCGCTAGGGTGTTGAACGTATATCTCCACGCAGAGCTCTCATGACACCATGGATTCTAGGGTTTGCTGCAGAAGCAAGGCGATTGTTACGGTTTTACGAAATGCATCTTCAGTCGCCTGTTTTTTAGGAAAAGGGTTTGTTTCAGAATATAGGAGATCGTTAGGATTTTGGGATGAGCATCTGTTTTTTTACGTCACATGCTCAGCGACGTGGGGCTGTGTATTTCATAGGATATGATTGGTTCTCTCGTTGCTTGAACTATCTTTTTGAGGATTCAAGACTAACTTTAACCAACTGCTTTCAAGTTGTTGCGTTTTGTTGCCTTTTTTTACAAGGAAGCATCAGATCCTACCAATGACTTGCTGCATTGGTGTCATGTGTAGTACCTGGTCAACAACTTCAGCGAGTTTCAACTGGCTTCTATAGGCAGTTTCATCATCCATGAGGGCGTCTTTTTCTTATCGGGCTTACCTTACCTTTTTATGGAAATGTGGGGCCTGAAGAAATACAAAATACAGGTTGGTTGATTGGATGCATGCCTTTGATAACCAAAAACTGTTCATATGTTTTGAATTTTGTCATTGGTTTTATTACACAATCAAGCAATATTTGTTTTGTTTGTGTCGAGTACTTCCCCTTTGTTTTGTTTGTGTCGAATACTTACCCCCCCGCCCCCCTCCCCCCAAAAGCTTCTTTTCTATTTGTTAGCAGTCTGTGTAATACTTTCATAATTGAAGTTTCAAAGTTAGCCTCAATAATAACTGAATTGAAGTGAAAATAGTATGTAAGCCTCTCTGCCACAAAGTGACTGTAGGAAAGTAAAGTGAAAGAGTAGTTCTAAATGTTGTTAGGTTCAGAGGGGCTGCTTGTTTTAGGTTGTCTTGTATCCATTTCTGTTTTCCTTTATCTTGATATAGTCAAATCTCAAAGCTCTCAATTCGTAAGTTCAGATTTTTCTGACCTTATGAAGGTATATGATATAGTCGAATGTTGCTCAGGGCAAAATGAACACACCGGCAGCTCAAGAAAAGTGTATCACTCGTCTTTTGTTGTACCATACGTGTGTCAACCTGCCATTGATGATGCTTGCATACCCTATATTCAGGTGGATGGGTATGACAAGCAAGTTGCCTCTACCTTCCTGGTAAGTGAGGCCATGATTTTAAGTCAAAGCTGAATGGAACTTTGAAGGCTCGTTTCTATTTCGTGAACATTCAAGTATAATCATATTTAATATGGGCATGCCTCATTGGTTCAATCCACTACACCCTTTCCTCTATTTTTTTTGGCAGGAAGGTAGTGGCTTTCCAGATTATATCATATTTTATCCTTGAAGACTTTATTTTCTACTGGGGTCATAGGATCCTGCACACAAAATGGCTTTACAAATATGTGCACAGTGTACACCATGAGTAAGATTTCGTGCTTGAACCTAGTTTACTCTTGTTGCAATTTAACCTCGGTGGAACATGTGCATTGGGTAATGTACAGATGCCTCTTGATGTTATTCTATCGATGGTCTTTGCAGATATGCCACTCCCTTTGGCCTGACTTCAGAGTATGCCCATCCTGCTGAAATACTTTTTCTTGGATTTGCAACCTTCTTTGGTCCGGGAATAACTGGGCCTCATCTTTTTACACTGTGGCTCTGGATGATACTGAGAGTTCTGGAGACAGTTGAAGCACATTGTGGCTATGATTTTCCTTGGAGCCTTTCAAAACTGTTTCCAATTTATGGCGGGTATGTCTGTGCAGCTATTTTGAAGTCCAGCATAATCAAATGAATGAAGCTCTTGTTATTAAGCATAGTCTGGTTTGCAATTTCTTAGTAAACAGAGATCATATGTGGTATTTGAGTGTCAAACCATGACTAAGTTGCGTTATTGCTGTCTGTAACAGTGGAGATTGCTTGCTTGTTTATATCATTACCTTCTTATTGGTGGCATATTCTGTGCGCGTGTGTGTGTGCAAGTCACGACAGCTTTCTGAATCAAATGCATTTTTTTTTAGCATTCATTAGAGGGGTGTGAGTGAGCATTAACTTGGAGTGAATTGATTTATCCGCTCTCAAGGTTATATGCAGCCTTTTGGTACTCCTGGCATTTACTTCATCAACTTCACATACTAATCAACAGTATCAAGACAGGGTCGTACCACACTAAATCAACAAGAGAAGGCAGGGTTGTAACTTGTACTACTTTGCTGATCATGGCTAGCTCCTAACAAGCCTTGAAGGCTTGGGTCAATAAGTTTTGAAATACCCTTCAAACCCCTTTAAATCTGGAGCAGCTCTTTCAAAGGCTAACACACAAGAAAACCAACATAACATGGTGCCACTGGCCCATGTCAACCTTAGCTCCGTCCGGAGAACCCTGGAGCTAGAGGCTAGATCCAACACCACAGCCATGCTTGTCACCCGAACTCCGGCATTCCATGATGTCGGAGCCCATTGTCCAAGTGTGTGCCTAGAGCCATGTCTCGCTTGGGTCTTGATCTCTAGGGGATCCTCTGAAGGTGGGATGTGCACTTATGAGCCTATAACTCACTTAAATAGGGTAAGGGCTATAAAAAGGCTAGGAAAACACACTTTTTAATAAATAAGCCCTTTCACACTCATCCACACCTAAAGTGCCCATAAATCACTTATTATTTGTTACATCCTCACCTAGGACTGCCCCTAGGTGTAATCCTAGCCTCAAATAGTATTTGGGCCATGGCATGACTTTTGGGGCCATTGTTACATGCGGAAGCTCTGAGAGTCTTCTTTCAGCCCTAAACACCACTTAAAACATGCTGATGCAAAAACGCAGACAGAAGGGAGAGAGAGAGAGAGAGAGAGAGAGAGAGAGATGGCTGGAAATTCAGTATCTTGATATGGTACAAAAGGTACATAGGTTCTTGCAGCCATGGGCTGCCTTCCATGAAAAGGTGGAATCACCCAAAACAGTCCTCAATCCTAGACCCACTCCATAAGGGAGTGAATGAATCTAACCATGAGCATTAGTGCCTTTATATAGGCCCTTGAAGTGACTAGAGAGCTGGCCGACCAGCAGTCGGCCAGCCAACTGGACATCATCTAATAAATGAAGATCCCGACGTGTTCTCCATGCAGTCGACAGCACACTATGCAGCCGACAGCAGCTTACACTTCTCAACAGATGACAGGTCTTCCTTGTCCTTCTCCTAGTCCAACACTTGCCAAATCTGCACTTCATGCTCCAAAACCTGGTTCTAACTGATTCTCGAGTTCCTTCTTTATGTGTTGCCCTTCAGGACTAGCCTCAGAGAATGTTCATGGCAAATCTTGCACATGACATCCCCCTTTGCTAAACTTGATGACGGGATTCCAACCTGCGCTTGGATGATTGTCATCATCCCATTCTGTTCCCGAAGTCTCTTTGTCATCCCATCCATCTTTGGCAACCCTTTTCACTGAAAACCCGGCCCGGTCTCCAACATCACTCAAACTCTGAATAAGATCTATGCATCTGTTCCATCCAATCCCCTTGGCCGACAATTTGGTCCATCTCCAGATTTGTGTCTTGTTCACTTGAGGCCAAGCCGGTGTCTCATGTGAAGGGGCCAATATTTTGCATTACATGGACGGGAGCCAGACTGGTGCCACCCGTGTATGACCTGGACTGCGTTCTATCCATGGGATTGTTACGCCATGGAAGAGTCAGTATTTGTGCCGTCTCTTGCCTATGGGACTCACTCCATAGGGAGGCTCGTGCCTGGATCTGTGTCTTACCTATGGGACTGTCACTCCATAGGAAGACTGGGATTTATACTTTCTGTCGTGCCATCATTGTGTCCGATAGGAATGTCTAGTACTTGTTCCACGAACGGGAGATATGTCCATGATACTGATTGCACATGCATTCATGTTTGCATGTGTGGAACTGTTTTCGTGTGACTTGTATTCTTGTGTTTGCTTGCCTGACGTGCCACTTACTGAGCGGGGATGCCTGCCAGTGAGTCGTGAAGTTTGCTTTGTCTTCTGACGAGTTTTGTTGCGTGTGAACAGGTGGTAAGTGTATTGCATTTGTTTATTTTATAGCATTATTTCTAACCTTTGTTTTTTATGAGGTTGCAGGTTCACACTCATTAATGAGTGGGTGGCCTTCCCAATATTTTATGGTGCCCTTTTGTAGGGTGGGCACCCATTATGGGCACCCACACTTGGGCTATGGTGGGGAGAGAAGCCCTCCCTTAATGGTGTGTGTGGGGGTGGGTGCATGGCCACCTACCTACCCCCCCTTGGGAGCCTTCGAACTGGCCGCCCCCCATGCAAAGGGTGGGTCGGCCAGCTGTACGTGGTTGCGCCACCATCGCTTGGCGCCTCTCTCTGTGGCACACAAGCGGGCTGCAACTCCTTCTCCATCGCTTTGAGCTTCTCTCTCTCTGGCACACAAGCGGGCTGCAATAGGCGACTCTCTCTCTCTCTCTCTCTCCCCCCTAAGCTATCGGGCAGCTGCAGGCGACCCCCTCTCTACCACGAAGCGGGCTGCAACAGGTTCTCTCTCTCTCTCTCTCTCTCTCTCTCTTGTGGGCGGGCAGCAACAGTAGCTATCGGGCCTTCTCCTCTCATGCGTGGGTGCCCAGGACACAACAACAATTGCAGCTGAACTTCCTTTTTGAAGCATGTGTGCGCAGCCAGCCAACAGCAGTCATTTGAGTTCTTGCAGCTCTATTTGAGGCCATATTCATTCCCGGGTCCTTGGTGTAAATCTTTCGAGGGATATTCACTACTGCTAACACCCGTTTGGTGCCGGGTAGTCCAAGCTTTGGGAGAACCACGGTCCGTGGGTGTCGAGATCAGGAGAGCCAGGCGTTAGTACAGGAGCGCCTGTTTGTGCGTGGTCCTGGAACACCAGTGGGGCGCTCTCTGCGGATTCCAGTGAAGGCACGGGACTGTAAAGATTGGGCTTCTTCTAGTGGTTCGCTCTACTTCGAACGTCTACTTTAAGACTATTGTTTGGTAACTATATTCATTTCAGTTGTACATGGACATCATCTGGTTCATTGAACCCATGGAACATTGTACCCCTTAAATACTCCCAATCATATATTATATATTGAGGGGGGGGGGTCGGCCCGTTCCGGTCCCAGTGCTGGTATTCATTGATCATTATTTCATTTCAGTTTTTCTCAGTTGTCATTGAGTTGTTCATTCATATTGTGATTTTTAAGTTGTGCTATTACGTGCGTGGGTGTCCAACGGAGTCTACTCCCACTCGACGGGATCGGTTTCATTGGTATCAAAGCAAGGTCATTGGCCTCTTCTTAGTGAGGAAACGAACTTGTGTGTTGGACACCCCGCTTCTAGCACACTTAACACAATGGACAACCAAGGCAACCCTCTGGAAGTGCCTAATTCGAGGGGCTCATGAAGTGCCTCGCGTGGTTCTGATGCTTTGCAGGGAAGGCACAAGCCCCTTGAGAGGGTGAATGATAGTGATTTGAGGGGACAACCGTCTGGTGGAAAGACAGTTATGCAAGAAGAGGAGCCTAATGCATTGAGGGCTGAATTGTAGCATATAAGAAAGCTTTTGCAGGGAAAAGAGCTAGAGCTGAAATTCTTGCATGAAGATCCCCATGTACAAAGTGCCATTGAAGCAAGGAAAGCCGATGCAATGGTGGACATGACTTTTGAGTCTATGGCACGAGAAGTGGGCAAGAAGCCAAGGGAGTTGGCACTCTCTTACCTCCTCCGCAAAGGTGATATCAAAGAGGGGGAAGATGGAGAGCTGAAATTCATAAATCCACCTCGCTTGAAGCGTGGAGATCCCGCATCTCAAAGGTTGAGGTCATTTATGCGAAGGGAAGAGGTGACAGTCACCTTTCGTCATGCATCTTCTCCACAAGGCACAAAGGGTGACAGGTATATGTACGCTAGTCCTCGTGGAGGGCATGATGGTCACATGTATTCAAGGCATGTATCCCATGGAGGGGGTGACAGGTCTGCAAATAGAAGAGCTTTGCTTACTGAGTTGTCTCATGGAGAGACATTGTCTTATGCAGGAAGGTCACATGCATGTGATTTTCAGGTTTGTGGAGCACATGCCGCCGTGCTTCATGAAACCTCCATGATGGCCCATGGAGCCCATGCAGATAGGGCTGCCCCGTTGGATAAGGGGAAAAGGAAAAGAGAAGACCATGAGCCTCATGCCAGAAAGCTCAAGGAATTCAAAGCAGGTGACAAGTCCGTTAAGTTTGATGCCTTTCATGGAGAATATGATGCCTCTAAAGTGCTAGCTTTTGTGGCACAGTTTGATATTGCTTTTAGTGATGAGGACTTCACTGAGAAGTCCAAAATTCGTCATGCAAGCATGTTCTTGAAGGGACAGCTGCCCAGTGGTGGATCACTGAAAAGACCACCAAAGATCCCATTTGCACTTGGAAAGAGTTTAAGGACAGATTTTATGCCCAATTCTTGCCACCTAATGCGGAGCAAACTCTCACCCAAAAGTGGGATAGGCTTGAGCAAAAAGATAATGAAAGTGCGCAGCAGTATGTCAATAAGTTTTGGAAAGTGTTGCTTGAGGTAACTCCCTTTATGCAAATCGCTGAGGATGAAAGAAAGAGGAAGTTTCGCTCCGGATTGCAACCAGCTTATCGTTCGGGCATTGAATTGCACCCGAAACACAATTTGCAATAGCTTATAGTCTTTGCTCTTGCTACAGAGCAATTGGTGCTCAAAATTAAGCAAGATCAAGGGGGTTCTAAGGGCAAAGATAAGGCTGTCCCAAACCTGCAAAAAGGTGGACAGCCACCTAAAAAGAGTTTCCGGGAGGTCCAGAAGGGAGGTAAAGCTGAAAATACCTCATCTAAGGATCATGGGCCAAAGAAGAACAAATTTGGCTCGACCCCCGAGCAAAGGAAGCAATATGCCAAGGAGGGGAAATGTTTTTCTTGTGGCAGCAAAGAGCATATGTTTAGACAATGCCCTAACCGCAAACCAAAACTTGAGGATAATCAAACCAAGGCAATTGTGCATGCAGTTTCCGATGTGCAGGAAAACACAAAGCATGATGGAAAAGAGAGGATGGTATGCAAAGCATGGAGTCAAATCAAGGATCAGCCCGCCCTATTTATGTTTGATGATTGTGCAACAGATAACTTCATCTCTATTCAGATGGCAGCCGCCTTGGGTATTGAGGTTGAGAACATGGGGCCTCAAATTGAAGTAGAAGCTGTCTTTGTTGGTAAAGAGGTGCAGGTTACCCCACTTATAGGAAAGTTGCGCATACATATCCAGGGTTACCTTGATCATGAGCATTTCTTGGTTGCACCACTTAATGGATGTGATGTATTGCTTGGCAAGTCGTGGCATCATAGGCTTGAGCCCCGCAAAGAGTACAAGACAAACATGATTTCCTTTATGCATAGAGGCCGCATGCATGTTATTGATGGTGGCAAGGAAGGGGATTTTATCCCACTTGTATCTCACATCCAGATTAATAAAGCAATGAAAAAGAGTCTTTCTGCGTACTTGGTTTTTGTTCGTGATAGCATTGAACCAAGTCATTAAAATGTGGATATTTTGACTTAGGATAGGTTGAATTTTCTTCATGCATACAAAGATTGTTTTGCTGATGCATTGCCTGGTGAACTACCTCCTTAAAGACCCGAGGATCATCGCATAGATCTTGTGCTAGGTAGTTCTCCACCTAACAAACCTGCATATCGTGTGAGTGCCGCACAACAAGAAGAGATCATGAAGCAGGTTAATGAGCTTTTGGAGAAAGGTTTGGTTCGACCAAGTTCCTCACCTTATTGCTCTCTCGTGCTGCTTGTTCATAAGAAAGACGGGTCATTCTGCATGTGTGTGGATTATAGAGCTCTAAATAAGCTCACCATCAAGAACAGATTTCCAATCCTGCGTATTGATGACATTTTGGATAAGCTTGATGGCTCGGCTTGTTTCAGCCGTATTGATTTGAAGAGTGGTTATCACCAGATACGAGTGGTGCCACACAGGATGTCCACAAAACTGCATTCAGGACAGCTTTTGGATTTTATGAATTTTTGGTGATGCCTTTTGGTCTCACCAATGCCCCAGCCACATTCAATCGTATGATGGATAGGATATTTCGACCCCATCGAAAATTCATAGGTGTATTCTTTGATGACATCTTGGTTTTCTCAAAGGATGAGCAGGAGCATAGAACTCATTTGGTGTGTTTAAAGAGTTGCGGAAGCATAAACTCTTCATTAATGCCAAGAAAAGTGAGTTTTTTCTTTTAGAGATACACTATTTGGGTCACATTGTATCCAAGGATGGAGTAATAATGGATCCTTGATTTCAAAACTAATCACGAATTCTTATGAGGAATAAATTAATCATTTATCTAAAATTCCGACTTCGATAGTTTTTGTGAGTTTTCTCATTACCATCCTAGAATGATAGATTTTTCTCTCACAGAGTATTTACTTATTCATTTACCAATTATTCATGGAAATTAAACATAGGATTAAAGAGAACTCTTATCTTGATATAAAAATTCTGTATGCATCTATTTATGCATAAAATCCAACTTCTATGGAAATAACATTTTTATATAAAAGAAAATCCTTTTATGCATCTATTTATGCATAAAAAAATCAATTTAATAGGAATAACACTTTTGAAATAAAAAAATTTCTTTTATGCATCTTTCCATGCATATAAATTAAATCTAGAAACCATTCGGAATTGGCCAGAGTTGCAAAATGTACATCAAGTACGTAGTTTTCTGGGATTATGTTCATACTATAGGCGTTTTATAAGGCATTTTGCTATGATAGCCACCCTTCTACATGATCTCACAAAGAAGAAAGCCACTTTTAAATGGACTTCAAAGGAGCAGGATGCCTTCTTGCAACTCAAGCATGCTATCATATGTGGATCCGTATTGATTGTTCCTGACTTGCAAAGGTCATTCATAGTGCTTGTGGCGATTGTATAGGGGCTGTCCTAAATCAAGAAGGTCATGCAATTGCATATGAGAGCCGTCGCCGATTGCATGATGCCGAGCTTCATATGGATATCTATGAGAAAGAGCTCTTGGCTGTAATTCATGCCTTAAAGATATGGAAACATTATCTCCTTGGGACTGAATTTGTAGTCAAGATAGAGCATCAAAGCTTGAGATACTTTCTATTTCAAACAAAGCTTTCGGAGAAGCAGATGAGAATGGCAAACTTTCTTTCCATGTTTCATTTTCAGATTGTACATACTCCGGGAAAGAAAAATGTGGTGGCAGATGCATAATCTAGGAGGTCTTATGTGGCTGCAGTTTCAGTGGCCTCTCATGGGGACTTATCTGCCATGCGAGACTTGTATCATTTGGATGCTGATTTTTGTCATATATGGACTGATTTGATGGCTGGTCACTCACATGCCTCTTATGTGATCAAAGAGGGTTATCTTATGAAGGATAACTGCTTATTTGTGGTGAAGGATATACGTCCAAAGGTTATGGAGGAATGTCACGCTCCACCTTATGCTGGTCATAGAGGTATCATGCCTACTACACGCATGATTGAGATATATTTCTTTTGGGCAAGTATGCGTAAAGACATTGAGGCATATGTACGTGCATGTCTTACTTGTCAAAAGGTAAAATTTGACCGGCAAAAGCCTCCAGGTTTGCTTCAGCCATTACCTATTTCCTCGCAGCCATGGGAAAGTATTACTATGGATTTTATTATGGACTTGCCTAGATCCCAGCATGGGAATGATGCTATTTGGACCATTAGAGTGCGGAAGTTTTCCAAGTGGAACTTGCAGATGGTTCTTTCTTGCATTGCAGTAAACGGATTCAGCAGTTGCATTTTCAGATTCAGGACTATCAGGATCAGCTGAATTTCTCTATTATGCCTTTGTCACACTATGACATGATTCTTGGACAGTCTTGGTTATATGAGTATGATCCTTTGATCAACTTTCGAGATCATTCCATTCGACTTTATCATAATCATCGAGAAATGGAATTACGAGGTCTGTTTAATTCTAAGCCGATTACTGTGGTTTCTGCTATGCAAGTCAAACGCTTAGTGCGTAAACGCGACAGCACTTCTGTCTTAGTTATGTTGCGAGAAGCAGAAGACAATATAGTTGACATATCGGAATCCTCGCCATCAGATATTTCTTATTTACAGCAGCCCTTCTTTCAACCTTATATGGATTTATTTCTTGATGAGCTGCCAACGACATTGCCTCCTCGACGTTCTGTAGATCATACGATTGATCTAATCCCTGGACAACCACCGCCAGTTCGAGCTCCTTATCGAGTTTCTTATTCAGAGGCTCAAGAAATTCAGAGACAATTGGCAGAGTTGTTGGGTAAAGGTCATATACGTCCAAGCAAAAGTCCTTTTGGTGCTCCAGTTTTATTGGTCAAGAAGAAGGATGGATCTATGCGACTTTGCATTGATTATCGTGCCCTTAATAAGCAGACAATCAAGAATAAGTTTCCCTTGCCCCGCATCGATGAGCTCTTTGATCAGTTGCTTGGTGCGAAGGTATTTTCGAAGATTGATCTGAAGTCAGGCTATCATCAAATCAGGATTCGAATTGGAGATGAGTATAAGACAGCTTTCAGAACAAAGTATGGACATTATGAATTTTTGGTCATTCCTTTTGGGTTAACCAATGCCCCAGCTACTTTCATGACTTTGATGAATGACATCTTTGGTCCTTACTTGGATAAGTTTGTCATCGTTTATCTGGATGACATTTTGGTCTTCAGTAAGAGACTTTGATGAATGACATCTTTGGTCCTTACTTGGATAAGTTTGTCATCGTTTATCTGGATGACATTTTGGTCTTCAGTAAGACTGTAGCAGATCACAAGTAGCATTTGCAGATTGTCTTCGAAGTACTCCGTACGAATGTCTTGTACATCAACAAGAAGAAGAGTCAGTTTTTCAAAGATCATGTGGAATATCTTGGACACATCATCTCTGGACATGGTATTGCAGTTGATCCTAAGAAGATAAAGGTCATTGTTGATTGGCCTTTGCCACTTACAATTTCAGATGTGCGATCTTTCTTGGGATTAGCAAATTTTTATCACACCAAGGTTCACAAGTTCTCAGATATTGCTGCTCCTTTGACGGCCCTTACAAAGATAAATTGCACTGGTCACTTGAAGCTGAAAAGTCCTTTAATGATCTTAAGCATGCGTTGACAACTACGCCTGTTTTGGCTATTGCGTCTCCAACTCAGCCATTTGACGTCATGACAGATGCTTCGGATAGAGCATCTGGAGGCGTTCTTATGCAGAATGATCGTGTTATTGCTTTTGATAGTCATAAATTTTCGGCTATTCAAATGCGATATCCCGTTTATGAGAAGGAATTTTTGGCAATTGTTCATGCTTATAGAACGTGGAAGCATTATCTTCTTGGTGCAGATTCAGTGGTTAAGACAGATCATCAGTCTTTGACTTACATCTTTACTCAGCCAGTGATGAATCCTCGTCAAGGACGATGGGTTGAATTTTTGGCGAATTTTCACATGGCGATACTCTATGTTCCTGGATTACAGAATGTGGTAGCAGATGCTTTGAGCCGCATGCCTCGAGCTACGAACTTTGCTATCTCAAATGTGCAGATGGAGATTCCTGCATGTTTTAAGCATGAGTATTTGACAGATAGAGACTTTGGAGACGTCTTTCGAGCTCTCAAATCTCTTCATCCTACTGTTGCAGAAATGAATATGTTTGCCGCATATACAATTGCAGATGATTTACTTTATTACTTAGATCGCATTTGTGTTCCTCACAATGCATCTTTGCGGGAACTCCTTATTCAAGAGCATCATGAAGTACCCTTTGCAGCTCATCCTGGAATTAACAAGACATATCGTCTGTTATCAGCAACATACTTTTGGCCTCAGATGCAACAGGATGTTATTAAGTTTGTTAAAGCTTGTCACTCTTGTCAAATTATGAAAGCTTCACGACAACTTCCTCTTCAGCCTTTGCCAATTCCTCAGGAAAGATGGGAAAGCATAAGCATGGATTTCATCACTACTTTGCTGCGTTCGCAGAAAGGCAATGCTCAAATTTTAGTAGTGGTTGATCGGTTTTCCAAAATGGCACATTTTATTCCTTGCAAGAAGACAGTTTCTGCTCCAGATCTTGCAGCGTTGTTCGTACAACATATTTTCAGAATTCATGGAATGCCAAGATCTATGGTTTCTGACAGAGATCCGAAGTTTACTGGACATTTTTGGACTTCCTTATTCAAATCTCTTGGTACGAATCTCTTGTTCAGTTCTGCTTATCATCCTCAGACAGACAGACAGACAGAAAGAGTAAATCAAATTTTGGAAGAAATGCTTAGACATTATATTCAGACAAGATTAGCTTCTTGGGAAGAATATTTGCCTCTTGTGGAGTTTGCTTATAATAATTCTCCGCATTCAGTCACTCGAATGACTCCTTTTCAAGCAGCATTTGGTCACACTCCGCTTGTGCCTACAAACTTTGTTCTTCAACACAAGGTGGCATTAGCAGATCAGTTGATTCAAGAAATGCAAGATATTCTTGTGCAAGTTCGAGACAGACTGGTTCATGTTCAGCAGAAGTATCAAAAGTATGCGAATAAGCACAGAAGGCATACTGAGTTTCAAGAAGGTGACTTGATTTTGCTTTATGTTGCACCGCATCGATATAAGACAGTAAAGTCAGTCTTTCCGAAGTTGCGACCGCGTTTCTATGGTCCATTTAAAGTTATAAAGAAGATTTCAGTTGTCAATTATAAGTTGGATCTTCCACCATCTTGGGGAAAAATTTATCCGACATTTCACATCTCTTGGCTCAAGGAATACATACAAGGAGATTCATCTATTCCGGAGTTATCTTCTTATGTTCCTGAGATTGAAGATGATCACATTATTCTTGTTCCTGAGAAGATTCTTGACGTTCGTCAGAAAGAAACAAGACGGAAAATTACTACAGAATTTCTTGTTAAGTGGATGGACTTGGATGAGTCAGATTCTACTTGGCAGACAGATGAAGAAATGCAACAATATCCTCAACTCCTCCAAGAATTCTTTGGCAGACGACAGACTCTCATTTAATCACATGGGTTTTATTTTAAATGGGAGGGAATGTCAAGATTGTGACTTAGTTCATTATACACAGTCTCCTCATGGTTACAGATACTGAAGTGACATGATTACAGAGGACCCCTACACACGGATGGTCACGACTATTCGCTCTAGAGACATGCCTCTTCATCAAGAGCCACACTCCTTCGACGACTGGTCACACCCCTTCGCTCTAAGGTTGCAACTCTTCACCCAATGGTTGTAGCTATTCGTCCAAAGGATGTGTCTCTTCGCCTAGAGTCATGACTATTGGTCATGGGATGTGTCTTTCATTCGTGTCTCTTGGACTCCTATATAAGGAGCCTGTCGTATCACAGTTTCAATCAATCAATCAAACATCTGTGCTCAAGTCTCTCGAGTTTACTTTCAGTTTTAGTCTTAAATACACAGATAAGTGGATGAAATACTAAGTAGTAACAGTAATCCTCACACTTTTGATGCCCGCACCTAGATTCAGGAGGTAATGAAGATTCCAGCTCTTGGGAATGGGAGATTGTCTAGTGCACCATGAGTCATGCATTGCATTCATGTTTGTGTAAACAATGGGCTTTTTTTGGATGCAATGTTTTCTTGTGCTTGCTTGATGTGTGCATGTGCATGCTAGTCCAACAGGGCTGGTGATGCCTGTGACTATCTTGTGAACGGAAGAAATAAGTTTGGGCAGAACAGATGGAAATTAGAGTTTAGAGAGGTGAAGTGGGCAAAAAATTCACAACAAACCAAGATGAAATCAGTAGGATAGCATTACTTTGGACATGATCGGGGATGAGAAGGGATGTCTATCAGCATGTCCAATCATGTCAGATTTGCCAAAAGGAGAAGCTTCCTCCTACGAAGTAGGCAGGGTTGCTACAGCCTTTACCAGTTCTAGAAGGACCTTTCCAGGATATGAGCATGGATTTTGTAGGATCGGAACACACAATGCATGATGTTTGTTGACCGATTTAGTAAGTTTTGCATGCTCATTCTGTGCAAGCAAACGGCCACAAGAGAAGATATCGCTGGCTTGTTTCTTCGCCTTTGGTATCCTATATGTGGTTTGCTAAGGACAATTACATTTGATAGGGATCCAAAGTTTACTTCACATTTCCAGAGAGCATTATTCGACAACTTTGGGACCAAGGTACAGTTGTCCATAGGGCATTCTAACCTCAAACAGATGGCCAGAAAGAAATATATAATCAGCTGGCATTTGATGTTCTCAAGTCGTATTGCCATGATCAACGAAGTGGGTGCATCAATTTCCTTTGGTAGAGGCAATCTTGAAAGATACTCACTCATCCAGTATTGGTCGGACTCTTTATGAGGCAGCATTTAGCCGCTGTTTCTCCTCACTTCTTACGAGGATGGTGTCACCTTCCTTGGAGGCCAACAAGCTAACATTAACATTTTCAAAAATCAATGAGTTAGTAAAGGAGCGCCTCGCCAAAGCTCAAGAAGCATACACTAGGCAAGCTAACAAATCTAGAAGAGATGTTAACTACAAAGCAGGGGATTGGGTTTGTGAAGGGATCATGAACCAAAGATTGAAGCAAGTGAGCAAGCGTTGTTCCAAGCTCTCGTTTTGAAACACTGTCCTTTCTCGACCATAAAAAAATCGGTGATGTCTCCATGAAGCTAAGTCCATGAGATAGTTGGACTATGCATAATGTCTTCCATGTTTCTTGGTTGAAACCCTATGTTGGATCATCATTGGAGGTGGTCTGAGATGAGCAACAATTTGAGATGGTTGAGGAAGCTGAAGGCATCGAGCTCGAGGAAATTCTCCTCCATAGGTGGAAGCATGGTTCTGGGTGCAGACAAAGACAATTCTACACAAAGTTCAAGGACCGAGGCACTCATGAAGTTGTATGGCTAGATGAAGAATTCTTCTTGGAGTACCGACAACTCTCAACGAGAAGAGGTTCACCTCCAGTAACTTTTGATGAGCTGGTACGTCTTCTTTTGGAGGAGTAGTAGTCTAGGGTCAACTCCAGCACTCCCACTCATGGCGAAGTCGCATGTGCGGAAGCCTTTGCTATATTGATCCACAGTTCTAAGCCTGATTAAGAACAAGATGCCTATTAAGACACGAGAGAGAAGAAGAGAGAGAGAGTTGGTGTGAGGGTTTTCCTTGTATTTATTATGGTACAAGATGCCTATTAAGACACGAGAGAGAAGAAGAGAGAGAGAGTTGGTGTGAGGGATTTCCTTGTATTTATTATGGTACAAAAAGGTTACTGAAAAGCTTGTACATGGCTTAGGTCCTTGGTCAACCCCAAAGGAGTCGACCTCTAGCCCTACATATCTTCTACTAACTTAAGAGAATGATAAAATGATGAATGAATTGCTTGCTATGCTGAATTATGAATGATGCTTATATATATGTTGACGGGCTGGTCGGCCAGCTCCAGTAGCTGTCGGCCTATTTGCTGGGACAATAATTGCATAAATGCTTTCATTCACTGTTGCGCTTTCGTGATGTGATGCCACACTATGTTGGTCACTGCCAGGGACTCAACCGCCTGTTGCCTAGGTATTTGTTGGCTGTCGACTGAGGTCAGAGGGCTACCGACAGGACACCAAAGCCCTCTATGTTGCTTATGTTGATGTTAATGTTGTTGATGCTGATGCGATGCGATAGCAAAAGGATGAAAGGACCATATGTGTCATGTGCACAGTGTGTATCCACCGTGTGCTACACGCACACAAGACTAGCTTCGAGGTTTGGGGAAGCTTGGAGCTAGGCAGGCTGATCGACGAGCTGAGTTAGGGATAGACTAACAGGCGGGCACCCAAGTATGGACGGGCGGGCGCCCAAGTGTGGACGCCCGATGATCAGCCAAGAGCCTATAAAAGGGTGGCCAAGGTTAGTCATTAATCATATAGAGTCTTGCATGTTTTGTGAGAGCTCTATGGTCTGGAGCACTGGATCTAGTGCAAACGTGCACCTGCTTTACGCAGCCGAGGCTGGCAGCAGTCTCGAGGCCCGCGAGGGTAGCTTCGTGGCGGTATGGGACATCGCGAGGCAGAGATTGGTTGGTACGTCAACCTAGTTAGCTCAGCTCGTGGCTCGGTGGGGACAACCAAGTCTGTGTGCTTGCCCATGGCTGTCATGGTTGGGTGGTGAGTCAGGCCTGCACCCCCTTCTTGTTTGTTATTTGTTTGTAGGTTTTGAGTCTCGTACTAGGAGCGTTCTACGAGGAGATCTATGGGGATTTGACAGTGGTATTAGAGCGTGCCTCGTGAATGAGCAAGTCGTTAGGTAGAGATGATGAGGTCGAAGAAAGGTATGTGTTCAAGAAGCTTGGTGTTTTGTTTATTCATGCTGCTGTTTTTCAGATAGTATGTTGTTTTTTCATCAAAGAGACCCGTGATGGTGTAGGTGGTTAGAAGGGTTGTTTGCTTTGCAAGAAGAAGGTTGAAGGTGTTTGTGCAATCGCATGAATAGTTTTGAGAGGAAAAAAAAAAGCACGTTTGCTTTTGTTGAACGAGAGAGAGAGCGCGAGAGGCGATCGTGGTGGCGTTGGTCGCGTGCGGGTCGTGGGCTACCGGACGTGGGAGGCGCAAGCGTGTAGGCGGGTAGGCGTGTAGGCAGGCGCTAGGCCTACGTCGGCTTGTGGCCAGGCCTACGCAGAAGCCACGCCTACTGGCGCAGGCGGCCTTGGACACCCGGCAGCACGGTATTCTCCACATGAAACCAAAGACGTGTATCCGATAAACCATAGACCTGTATCCAAAAACCATAGGCCTGTATCCTCGATACCAAAGTCTTGTTTCTTCTCGAAAGACCAATGTCCTGTTTCCATGACAGATAAATCCACATCATCCAGACGATGCCAAAAACCCATAGACCCGCTTCCATCATGTTGGTCTAAGCTTGTCCAATTTGGCTGTGGAGACGCCTCAGTGATGTGGTCTTCTCCATGATGCAAGAAAACCCGCCTGCTTGGCTGTCACATGCAAGTAATCTGCTCCACGACCACCAGTACCTGGTCAAATTCATTGCTGTGTGCCCATCCTCTACACCGCTTTCCCACACCTGGCACCTCCAATCCACCACCCTTCGCTCTTTTTAAAGAGGCGATGAGCTTTTCATTAAAAACGCCAAAAAGCAAAGTTTAAAGGAAACGCATGTTTTTCAAAAATATAATAATAAGCCTTTAAATCATCTAAGGTTTAAAAAACTTATAACTTTTAAAGTTCCTGTTTGGCCCCTTTCACACTTGGGCTGGCCACACTTATGAGTTTCCTTTTCACATTCAAGTGATGCCTGTCCACACTGCGCGTCCCGTGCTCGTGCCCATCTGCTTGTTGTCCAGAGGGAAAAACACAGGGTCGTAACATCACATCTAGCATATGCTTAGAATATGTAATGAGGTCTCTCCTATAAAAAGGATCTACTTCTATAATGAATTTATGCTTTCCAGTACATCTTGTACTTCCTCAATCCCTTTAATCTTGTGCTGATTATCTCTACATCTTGTGTTGATTATCTTGTTGATTATCATCTCTCTCTCCTCCCCACTAATACTCAAGGCACTAGTCAACAATGCGTGTCTCAGTTGCCAATATCTATTCAGAGTTATACGGAGTTCTTATAATTTTTGATTATGAATCTAGATAAGGTCGATGTTATACTAGGTAAATAATGGTTTTATAGCCATGACGTCCTTGTAGATTGGAAGGGTTATATGAATCTAGATAAGGTCGATGTTATACTAGGTAAAGAATGGTTTTATAGGTGACGTCCATGTCTTTGTAATGGGAGATGCTTCAATATGTTTGAAGGGTGATTTTGCGATCCCACCCTCTATTTTTTAAATTTCGAAGGGCTTTGTAATTTAACATAATACTTTGTTATGGAGTGTTTAATGTTTCTTGTATCCTTTCATTTGATGTTAATTGTGGTTGATAATGGTTAAGTTAGATGTTTGGGAGACATTGAGTTAGGAAGCATCAGTGCAAGGTTTTGGAGATGCGTTCTGTGATCTTGTAGCTGGATGGTTGGTTGATCATAGGATTGTTAGTCTCAGCCTGTGAGTATTGCATCTTATAGGATAAGCCAGCTAGGGGAGGATGAGATTGTTTGACAGTGGTAAGAATATCTCAGGATTGGAACATATTGTAAGGTATATTTCCGTGTGGGAGCTCCATTAGGACGAGAGTTGTTTGTTGAATGTGTGGATATGTGTGAATTATTTCCCTGTTTCTTCCAAAGGTTTACTTGTAGGTTGGACCATGACATGGGGTGGAGGTGTGGTGCACCAAGACCTAGTTGGGAAAGGATTGTTCACCTTGGCTCAGCTTTAAAAGTCTAAAGGAAATTTTATATATTGTGTATTCTAGTGATATGGGATGCTAAGATCTGCAACATGTAGATTTTATGGGGGTTTCTTTATTTTCTAACCTTGCTGTGTCCTATCCTTATGGGGTTTGTTACCCTACTATAGACAGTTTACGCAAGACTTGACTAGAAAATCAGAAGGGTGATTTGGATGGGGGGTTAGGATTGGAAGGGTGAATTTTTCGCCTAGTTTAGTGATGAATTATATGATTTCTTGAGAGGGCCATCTCGGACCAATGGGCATTTCATTCGGTATTGGTAGTAGGTCCATTCATTGATTTAGACTAGGACTTACGGATCATTCCGCCTGCGAGAGTGGAAGGTGTAACGTGGAAGGGCAACTGCAACACGGAAATCTTATCGATCATGAATACTGATCAAACACATGAACATGCCAGAAAAGAGAGAGAAGAAGACAACTCTACACAGGACACCACACTAGGCCAGAAGATGGGTTGACCCTTCCCTTCCCTTCCCCTCCCCCCGCCCCTTCCTTTATGGTTAGATTACCAAAAAGGAGTCTGCTTCAGATACAACCTTGATGGTACCCAATTATTCTCCACTGGCTAGCACCTGATTCTTGTACAAGATGAAAACAGTAACAAAACATATGCTGAATTTGGTCTTCCTTCGCAGAATGGGAGAGCTTTCCCGGCTTAGAACACATGTAGGAAAGCCATGGACAGCTCACATGTAACCGCTCCCTACAAGAGGCCTACAAATCGGAAGATAAAATACACATTTTTAGATCACTTAACTAATACAAACAATGGACAATACTTACAACATTAAAACCAAAAATGATAAAGAACACTCGACACCATCATTGGGGCCGGAAAGGCTCCCCCCCCCTCTTCAATACAGTTGTATTTCTTGGAGTATTTATATGTACAAGTGTTCATGGGCCCAAGGGCAGAGTTCTCCATAACAAGGAGTGAGTTCAACTGGAAAACAATAAGATTTTGTCGATAGAGAATCAGTTGTTGGAGTAGACCAAATCAAAGGTAGTCTCCCACCTTCACTGCGTGAACACCTGTCCTCACGAGTCACTGGTCTTTCAGGACCATGCACCAATAGGCACGCCCGTACTAACGCCTGGCAAGGTGAAGCACCGCGGAGGGAGTAATACCTGGTGCTCCCAAGTTAGCTTTGCTCCCAATTTTCCTCATACCCAAATGACCTTCACTGGCTCCTCTAAATGTGAGGGCGTGGTCAGGGTAATCATGGGAAAAATCACCATCCCAGTGGCCTTCCTTGGTGAAGGCAACTGGGCGTGATGCTTGCTTGACAAGACTTGTAAAAACATAATTTAATTTTAATAATACCTGAATCTGAAAATACAGAAATAAGTACCTAACAAAGATTCAATTTGGGGTTGTCAAGTGAAGAGACTGTTCCCCCTTTTTGATGTGATCCCGGTTGAGACCCGATGCAAACAGCGGGTACAAGTATGGCAGCTAGTAGATACTGGTGTGATAGCCAGCAGGTACTATAATCAGGTACAAGGTAGCAGCCACAGGTTCAATAGGTGGATACTGTCGCAACCGGTAGGTACAGATCTGCACAACACATGCGGGTACAGCACTGCAGCAGGCACATGACGCGAGAATGTCCTCAACTAGTAAAAGAAGCGGCTACTCAGGGAGCCATACTTTCTTCAAATGCGGTGTCAGATGTACAAGGCAATACCTCAAAAAGGTGAGGTTGCATGAGCTTGTATTGCTTGTATGGTTGCATGGGCTCCATTAATGCAATTAAACATTGAATTTGGCCATAGCCTTAAACATATGCTCTACTTAATCCACAAAACCGTAAAGGAGAGATGTGCATAGTTGACATTGCATAGATGTCGAAATTACTCGATTCCTATTTTATTACCCAAGGATAAAATATCATGTACAAGTTGTCACTGAAGCATCAAGATTCAAAATACAGGTTGTTGATATGCAAAAATACAACGTGTCAAAAAAAATAAAACAATAAAGTTTCGAAAAAAAAGAAAAAAGGGTGACGTGGCATTGACACGTGGTAGGATAGTAGCACAAGGTCACCTTGCAAGCTTGGAATGATGCGACTAGCTTTTGGAAAGCAAAAGATTAAAAGCTTTTTAAATATTAAAAAGAGAAGAGCTTTTATTGTTAAAAAGATACTTTTTGGACTACAAGTGAGTTTTATGGGCAAGAACTATAAATTCAGCTATTCTCTCATTGTTGAGACATGTAATAAAAGACAAGCGAGCTCTCTAGCTCTAAGAACTTGTACTCATGGCTCCTCCAAGGGGTTTTCTCTAATATATCTCGAAGGGGGAGAGGGGGGGTTGGCCCAAGGCTATTCAGACCCCTAGTGTGGTGTCTTCTTTCTCTACTCACTCTCTTTTGTTTATCTTCAAATTTTTTCAAGGTTTTAGGCGTGAATTTGTTGTTTTCTTGAAGATAAGCTAAGTACTTGTGCCACATCCCTTCACGAAGGCCTGTTACAGAGTGAAGGTTATATATTTCTCCTACGAGGTATAACGATGTTTACATGCGGTGTTTTTTGTGTTTCCTTCAAGCAATGGGGAGCACTCATCTCCAAGAAGAGGACCAAGCCACCAAAAGTGGAAAGCAAACCCAAGACCCAAGAACCCCAAAGAAACTATGACCAATTGGATACTATTCTCCAAGATCTCGACGTGATGAGAATTTTTGAGAGGTTTTAGGTGTGAATTTGTTGTTTTCTTGAAGATAAGCTAAGTACTTGTGCCACATCCCTTCACGAAGGCCTGTTACAGAGTGAAGGTTATATATTTCTCCTACGAGGTATAACGATGTTTACATGCGGTGTTTTTTGTGTTTCCTTCAAGCAATGGGGAGCACTCATCTCCAAGAAGAGGACCAAGCCACCAAAAGTGGAAAGCAAACCCAAGACCCAAGAACCCCAAAGAAACTATGACCAATTGGATACTATTCTCCAAGATCTCGACGTGATGAGAATTTTTGAGCAACTATCTAAGAAGATCAAGCAAATGAAGAAAGGGGATGAGCAACCAACAAAGGAGGATGTGGCTGAAAATCAGAAGTCTTTAGCAAAGAGATCTCCCTCAAATAGATCACCCAGTCCTTCACCTGGAAGGGGAGCCATTCCAAAAATCAGCCCACTCTCATTGTGGGGAAAGCCAACATAGTCGGAAAAGATCCAGGAGCGCAACTTCTTCATCAAGCCTTTCATCTTCCTCATCTTCTTCTTCTTCTTTCCCTTCTAGGTCACCCTCTCTATGACATGGAAAGAAAGTGAAGAAAGGTAATCGCAAAAGCAATACTTTCTTAACTTTGACTTCTCAAAAATCTTTTTAAAAAGAGTAATCTTGAGATATGCATCTCAAAATTTATTGTTGTAGTGATCGACTGTCTCACTTGTTTCCATCCGCAATCTTTCCCATGCAAGGTGCACATCATCTTCAAACTTCTTGGGTAAAAACGGATCATAAAAACTGCTTTTTGAAGTCTTTCCATTTCTTGGGAGATGTTCCCTCAACCATTAGTGCATCCCTCCATGCATTGGCTATCTCCATAAGCTGGAAAGTAGCCATGCGAATCTTGGATGACTCCGAATAGTTTTCAGAACCAAAAGTAATATTAAATTGGTGGATAAAAGTGAGGGCTTTGTTTGTGTAACCATAAGCTCCATCTTATGATGTAAACCGCACCGTCCTTTCTCCTCCTTTGAACTCCTCAAATGAAGCTGAGGGGTATTCCAAACTCCTACAAAGGAAAGAACAACTTGATCAATGAGCAAATAGAGGTCTATCGCGAGGAAGGGAAATGATTTAGATGTGACAAAGAGGCCCACATGTCGGCCCAATGTTTGGATCGTCATAAGGGACCTAGAGAGCAAGTGGTGGGATTCCCGATGTATTGGGAAACACTTCAAAACCCGAGGCTAGAGTGTTATGCCTCTCTTGGGGCAAAGTTTGGGACAAGAATGCTCTAGTGTTGTTTGACATGGGAGCCACGAATAATTTCATTACCATAGAGCTTGCGGAACAACTGGGTATCAAACCTGAGGAGATTGGATCGGCCTTGCATGCAGAACAAGTCTTTCATGGTGATGCAATGGCAGTAACGCTTATCATTGGTAAATTGAGGATTCATGTCCAGGGTTATGTGGACTGTGAGGATTTCTATATTTCACTGTTGAAGCACTCGGATGTCATCTTGGGGACGCCATGGTTCCATAGGAAGAGTGCTATTATCATAAAGTCTTCCATATTTGCATATATGATCTTTGTCAAGGATAAGAGTGAAGACTCAATGAAAGATTTGAACTCTCTTGAAAATGAGAGACTACAATTTCTAGAGGGAGTTGTCTCCTGAGTGATGAGAGGATCATGTGATAGAGTTGATTCCAAGGAGTTCACCCTTGAATCGACCTCCTTACCGCGTGATTGCAATACAACAAGAAGACATTATGACACAAGTACATGACTTGCTATCAAAGGGGTTGACACGGCCTAGTTCTTCACCCTTTTGCTCTCCAGTGTTTCTAGTGCAAAAGAAGGATGGTCATTCCACATGTGCGTGGATTACAAAGCCTTTAACAAGATTACAATCAAGAATCGGTTTCCTATACTGAGGGTTGATGATATATTGGATTGGCTAGAAGGCGCGACATTCTTTAGTCGGATTGACTTGAAGAGTGGCTATCATCGGATTCGGATCCAGCCACAGGATATTCACAAGCTTTGAGGGCCTTTCTCTCCCCATGGAAGATGCCGGATTATCCATATACAAATGCCGTAACACAGGCTAACATGAGGCAGCCATAAATTTCAGCCGGTACATAGGCTGCAGAGATGCCAAGCCAACAATATAATTCATATACCTCTGTGGGTACTGATTCTTTCCCAAAATCCACGGGTCTGATTGCTATAGAGTTGATTCAATAGGTACAGCTCTCCATTCAGCCAATACAACAATAACATGGGTTGGTACAATAGGTACATAATCTGAAACAGTAACTATAGTCTTCCATTCAATTGGTATAGGAATTACATGGGTTGGTACAGCAGATACAACTCTCCATTCATCTGGTACAGCCCTCCATTTAGCCGCTACAGCAAGTATAGGACTGGTACAACAAATACAACCTCCAAATCAACATCTAGCTTTTGTGTCAAGGGTTGTTGGCTGAACAACAGATTGCTAGCTATGGACATAAATCGAAGCACATTCGGCTTCTTTTCTGATGGCTCTTTGGGCTTGGATATGTGAGATGAGTGGAATGGCGGGAATGATCCAATCCCTATGAATCAAGACAGGCTTAGGAACACCATCAACAATTGTTAAAGTTGACTGCCTCCAATTAGGACTAGGTGCATAATCCCAAAACCACTGAATGCAAATCCAATATAACTGAAAGAATCCATCCCCCAAATAAATGGGCGAGTCTCCATAATACCAATATCAAAATCATGTCCCAAATAAATGGGCGAAACAAATCAGTCCCATAACTCTAGATTTCATAACCATGTCCCAAATAAATGGGTGAGAGAAAAAGTCCCATAAGTCCAGATTTCATAATCACGTTTCTCTATCCATAGTCCAAGTTGAATCCAACTCCAAGGAGCAGTTACTTGTTCCCCAATCCCGAGTGTCACGCCAAATGCATGCTACTCTCCACTGGCTTCCATGCTTACACATGTGAAGACTAGGCTGAGAAATATAAGACCGATTGATCGTACATGCAAATGTAGAACATCCACTGGATTTGAGCGCAGACATCAAGTCCCCAGCATATTAGATTCTAGTCCACTGACAAGTCCCTTACCAACAAGGTGTCAGTCCACATGACCCTTGGTGTAGACACAGTCCCTTGCCAACCAAGCATCATGTCCACTCTACCACTTGCACTCTGTGTTGGTTCTTTGACCACACCCCTCGGGAGGAGAGGTGGGCTCAAGCGTGTAACATAAGATAAGAACCACTCATAGGCATAGATATCCTGGTGCTCCATAAGCAATTCTGCTACACAATTTTACATGCATTTCACCAATAGTTTGTAGGCGTTTCGGCCACCAATAAGGAACCTTAAGAATTCCAAGATGATATATGCATAAATCCATGATGTTGTGAGCAAAGAGTGCTCCACATGCATGATTCGTAAGCCTTGGACATTCCCAAATTTCCTTGAAGTAAATTCAAGGAAAACAATCCACTCTTCTCCTTGCATTGCTATACAAGGGTGAGTAAACAACAAAGGTACTTCAGAATAAATAGCAAAAACACCATCTTTCAAAACTCAAAGTATACTTAGCTTTTCTTTGCCACGTTCGTCATGAAGCCCAATAGATATATCCTCATACAGGTTGTCTTGAGTTTGACGAAATGATCCATGATATCAAGATAGAAAATAATACTCAACTGTCATAATGAAGCCGATTCAATGCTGCCAAGAGAGATTCAACGAATCCATAAACCATATGGTCTTATGCTCATGCTCTTGATGCATGAGTGCTCCCATAATTGGATAGGCTGACCATATTTAACTACACTAATTTTAAGCCCAACGAAGCGTGCATTGATAGATGCAATCACATATACGAGAGATAAAGATAGAGAGAGAGAAGGGGGAGAGAGACGAGAATAGGGGGGTTCACACAGCACTCCAGGTCCCGCCCCCTCTTAGGAAATTTTTTTAGGAACAATCCACGGGCTTTTCCAAGCCACGACCAATACACAAATGAATACAATATCAAGCAAAAGTGTCAATGTCGAGATTGGGACGAGTTAATGTCGAGGCACAAGATAATTGATGACGGGCTCACCACAAGGATGACCCACAAAAGACTTACACCAGGCTAGTACAAAAATCCAATTTTTGATGTTCCCAAATATCCATAAGGCTCTTTGTTCTCAATCCGGACAAAAGTAGTCCCAAAAGGGCTTCACACCAAGATGGGTATGTATCTCCACAAGGAACTCCCCTCCTTCGTAGGGGTTTAAGAAAATTGGCAATGGCAGAGCTTCGTTGTAGCTTGTGGTTGGTGTTGGCACCGGCAGTGTCTGGGGGTAGCAGACTGTACAAAGCAGTGCACACTGTACAAAGCAGTACACAAGGGAGTGCAAAAGGGTAGAAGCAAGTGTTGCAGGCAAAGGCGATGCATGAGCTTCTTCTTTGCGCAGAGGTGGCACGTCTCTCTGAGTGGAGTCGAGGCGGCAGTCAGGGTGCAGGCGACGTTTGGAATCAGCAGCCAAGGAAGCTACAATAGACAGGGTGGTGGTGCAGACAAAGATGGTGGCGCTGTCGTTTGCTGGCGTTGTTGACGGCTACAGGTGGCGTAGAGCTCTCAGGGCGTCGCCTAGCTGCAACAAAGGCGGCGGCATATCTTCATGGGGTGGCGTTGTTCTAGTGCAGGCGGCAGCGCAACAAAGTGGAGGCGGCGTTGATGGTTGAGGTGGCACACAGAGGGTGGAGCAACGCGGCGGGAGTTGGCGCTGAAAGGGCGGTTGCCGCCGGTGGAGGCGGAGACAATGGGCGGTGTGAGGAAGTAGGGAGAAAAGATGATGTGGGCGATGGTTCTTCACAAATTCTCCCTCAAGGTTCTCCACGAGTCTTCTATCCTTCTCCATGAGGATATTGGTTCCTTATATACTTGATGGGGGACCATGCTTTTTGCCACACTTTACTTTTGCTTTATTTCGTAGCTTTTGCGTTTCTTTTTTAATAATAGCCATAGTTCTTGATTTGCTTTTATAATCTTCAAGGCCTTGCTTTTAGTGGTGCCCTCAGCTTTTTGGTCAACAAAGTTTGACTTTTGCTTTTTCTTGCTTTTTGACCAAGATGGGTGCTTTTTCCAATACCAGCATTAGGAACCCTGTTTCCATGTGTTTGAGCATGAGTTCTATCATGTGAAAAGAGCATGGAGGACCAAATAGTTACATTTTTCTTCTCTTACATCATAGTTGTCCTCAACTGTGGCATGCATATGATCGTGGTACTAGTCCCATTTGGTGCTCTTGTGCATCTGGTCTTTCCTCATATATGTGGTGCCTTCTGCCCCTCTGGCAACATCTTTATGCCTTTCTTTGACTGATGTCTTTGCTCTTGATGGTGCATGTTCTTCATAGCTTGTAACAGGGGTTAGATATAATAAATGCTTACTCACGTTCTGCAAGAACTAGACACAAGCTAGTCAACAAACAAGTATGCATCATTCGCGTCTATTGGGTACTCTAGGTACTTGGCCAGGTAGTCTGGACTATCACATGCCATAAATCCAAGCATTGTCCACACATCAAAAACAACACACAAAGTCAAAGAAATTCAAACATACATCAGTATGCAATGCACAAGTAATGATCCTCTTGTTCATGGATTTGTCTTGTCCGGTTTCATCGAAACTGTGCTGAGCCATCTGGTCACTAGGACTGCTGAGTCTACCCTCAAGGCCATCTGGTCACGAGGACCACCCAAGAGTTCATGAATAGTCATCTAGGCCATTTGGTCGCATTGACCGCTCGACTATGAAATCCAATACAGTCATATGGGCCATCTGGTCGCGCAAGGACCTCCCGAGTGCGAATATCCAATACAATCATTTGGGCCATCTGGTCACAATGATTCCCCGACTTCGAATGTCCAATATATCTGGCATTGTTGCCGTCCTATGGTCTTTAAGCATCGTTGCCTCCCATATTAATAAAGAGGGCTAGGGCTACAATCCCTCCCTTTTAAATCTGTGTTGATCACAAGACGTTTCAAGCCTGTACTTCAAATACATTTGGACCAACTGCTTTCTCATAAGCTCAAAGAATATTTGGGTAGTCCTTGAAGTATTCTTCTGGCATCCATAGGCGAATAGTTAAACTTCAAGAGGAATTTCCTGACCACTGTCCCTCTTTTTCTCACAGAATGGAATACAATTTGTTCCGGTTGTAAGGTTTCTTCTTGTTCTTACACTTCAGGTGGATCCTCCAAAGGCTTCCCTGGGGGTAGTCCTGGATATGGCTTCAATAAACTGACATGGAAGGTATTATGTATCCTCCAATAGTCTGGAAGGTCCAAACGATAACATACATCATTGATCTTCTTGGTAACTTAAAAAGGTCCATAATATTTGGGGGCAAACTTGGGTTCCTTGAGCTCTTTAGCTTTTGACTTTGTAAGTCTTTCTTTTTCAAATCGCAATAACACAGAGTCAGTCCCCTTCTTCAAAAGTGACCTTCCTTCTATGCTTATATGTAGCTTTCTTTTGTTTGGCTTGAGATGTCTCAATAGCCTTCGAACCTGTGCAAAGGCCGTATCCAAATCTCGAAGAAACTCATCCGCATGGAAGATCTCTTCCTTGGTCTTCAAAATAGGCAACAACAATGGTTTGCTATAGATAATCTCAAAAGGAGCTTTGCCTGTCGAAGAGTGAATGGTATTGTTATAGGCAAACTCAACCAATGACAAGTACTTCTCCCATTGATCCTTTGCTTCGAGAGCATAACACTTAAGCATATCCAAAATAGTAAGGTTGGCAATCTCACTTTGACGATCTGTTTGAGGATGATAAGCTGAAGAAAAACTCGGCTTTTTTTCCATGTTGTTAAAAAGTGCTATCCAAAAGAAACTGGTAGTCCGAGGATCTCTATCGCCTACAATGGATTTGGGTAATCCATGATGCTTGAAAATCTGCTGAATAAACAATCTTGCCATATGATCTGCACAGATGGTCTTCTTTAGTGGAATGAAGTGGACTTGCTTATTGAACTTGAAAATAATAGTCCATATTCCATCATTCCCGAAGCCTGACTTTGGCAATCCAAATATAAAGTCCATAGCAATACTTTCCCATGGAATATTGGGAATTGGCAAAGGTTGTAACAATCCTGTGGGTTTTTGTCGATCAAACTTGATTTTTTGACAAACCAAACATTCTTGAACATATTGCTCAATATTCCTTCTCATGCTAGGCCAAAAGAAATAATTTTCCAAGGACTGAGTTGTTGTTGATACCTCTATGTCCCATATAAGGTGCATTCCTCCATTACTTTTGGTCTCAAATCCTTGATCACACACAAACGGGTTTGCATCGTAAGAAACCCTTCTCTAATGACATAAGAAGTCACCAAGTCTCCATTGCGCAACTTGTTCTCCAAATATCCTTGAAATCTTCATATGTAGCATGCTGATCTTTTATCATAGTGAAGTCCAAATCATAGTTCATAACATACGTTTAGCAAACACATACGCATTCGGATATGTAAGAATGTTTCGAGTATGTTTCAGACCTGGGCCGCGTAACATACGTGACCCATATAATACCTCATAGAAAGGACGAGATTTAGACAAATAGATACAAATATACATTGTAAACTCAAGCTCTCCAAGTTCCATTATAAAAACTTCCAAAGTTACAACACTTACAAGTTACATAAAGGCTCATTGCTTACCCAAGGGTCAAGCCTCAAGGCTAAATAGTGAAAACTAGATAAATCAAAGCACAAGTTGTAACTTGTAGCAAACAAACATCCATAGCAGAAATTTAAATACTACTCTTAAAATACTTCATGAAACTTGGAACTTTGGAAGAGCCTATTCTGTTGTATTCTCATCCCCTTCTACTTCTTCCTCTTCATCCTCATGAGAGGAAGAAGAAGAATCCTCATCATCATCATCATCTGACTCATCATCCACATTTTCCTCAATGCCTCCAACATTTGTGGTTGTGGCTGTCCCAATGTCATCGGGCTCTTGCATCTCCTGCAAAGAAATCAGCCTTTCATCTTTTTCCTTGTTGATCATGTCCAAGGTGATCTCCATCTTCTCAAACCCTCGAGCCTTAATTTTTGTGATGAGTCGTAGATTAGTATGTATATAAACCAACATCTCTGTATTGGAGGTCTTCAACCTATTTCTTCTCTTAGTATGAATGAGAGAGAAAGCGCTCCAATTTCTCTCACATGGAGAGGCATAACTCCCTTGAGAAAGCACACGAATAGCAAGCTGCTGCAATTTGGGAGTACTTGCACCAAATGTCTCCCACCATTTCACTGCTTGGTGCATTCTCTTCTCCTCTTTTGCAAGGGCACGAGAGAAAGAGCCCAATGTCATCGGGCTCTTGCATCTCCTGCAAAGAAATCAGCCTTTCATCTTTTTCCTTGTTGATCATGTCCAAGGTGATCTCCATCTTCTCAAACCCTCGAGCCTTAATTTTTGTGATGAGTCGTAGATTAGTATGTATATAAACCAACATCTCTGTATTGGAGGTCTTCAACCTATTTCTTCTCTTAGTATGAATGAGAGAGAAAGCGCTCCAATTTCTCACACATGGAGAGGCATAACTCCCTTGAGAAAGCACACGAATAGCAAGCTGCTGCAATTTGGGAGTACTTGCACCAAATGTCTCCCACCATTTCACTGCTTGGTGCATTCTCTTCTCCTCTTTTGCAAGGGCATGAGAGAAAGAACCCCTCTTTGATTTATACACATCCAACTCATCAATCAAGATACCCTGCATCTCTGTATCATATCCAGTATATCGCTCTATGGCCATCATGCACTTCATTGTCAGACTCCTGACCCTTTCCTCTCCAAATGGGATGCAAAACAAAACCTGTAGCATGTAAAGGAGAATGCATCATGTCCCGTCTATTAACAGAGAGATTTTTAGCATATGCAAGCTTGGTTGTATAGATGTCTTACATGTTTTGTATCTTCTCCACCATGCGGTATGTTAGCTCATAAATCAGCCCCATGGTTGCTTCTCCTCGATCTGCCAATCGAAGAATCTTCGAGATGGGTGCACATATCTTGACAATCATCTCGGCATCTTTCCAAAAAGAGGGTCTTAAGATTATTCCTGTAACCTCCTCACCTGTGATTGTGTGGGATGTTTTCCATTTCAACCACTCATCAGATACCACCATCCTCCTTAAGCCATTATAAACTTTCTCATCCAGCACTATAAACATGTAGGCAAATCGTGTTTCAGCAGGCTTCAAAAGTTCCTTGCTGCTACATTTCGTGAAGATGCTAAGTGCCTTTCGTTTCCTTGTGATGAAGGTCACAATCTTTCTTCCTTGCTCCTTCCATACATGGCACATGTTCTTGAATGCTATAAGAAGGAGCTATCATTGGACAAGCTTGAGAAATGATGTCCTTTGATACTTGAAGCAATGTCTCTCATGTAAAGGATCAAAGCTTGAAGAGTCAAGATGCCTGGGAAGCTTCAACCCTTGGATATCCCCCAGATGAAGTGGGAATGCATTAGCATGGATTGTGTCACAAGTCTCCCCACTATACAAGAAGGATATGATTCCATTTTAGTGGTGGTGGACTTGCTTACCAAAGTAGCTCATCTTATACCACCAAAGAAAACCTCATATAGGTGTCCTTAAGGAGGACACTCTACTCTAAATACCCTCAAGAGAGAGAGGAGGCAAGAAATATTCTACAAAGGGCTTACTTTGAGATGGGCAAAAATACCTTGCTGGAAGAGGGGTAGAGGGTTGTCAGGTACAATACAGGTAGAGTATTGCACAGACTGCCGGGTGCAGACTATCGGGTGTAAAGGCACTGTGCAGGGTGTCCGGTACGGACAGAGCAAGGTGCTAGGATGTCCCGACCACGAGGTACTAGGGGGTTTATATAGGTGCAAGTATGGGTATGAGTGCAAGAAAATGGAGAGCAAAGCGTGGGTGCAAAGAACGATGTACGGTGAAAGTACACCGACATGTGGCTTGCATGGGCCTGGGGAAAGGAATAGTACTTGTGCATGGGCAAAAGCTATGGTACACATGTATCATCTGGGTCAGAGGCAGCATGGGCGTCCACGTGGCGGTTTGTGTGGACTGTACACTAGAGCGATCGGCGTCTGGTCCTTGCGCGGGCATTATACGGTCACCGTATTGGACATCTTTTTGGAGCGAGGATCCCTAATTTCGGGCACCGGTCTCGATGTGTGCCGGAGCGCCAGGTGGGTGCGATTTTTGTTTTCCAATGAAAATGTCCAAGGTGTCTCCCTTGTCTTAGGGGTGCTCACCGTTTGTCGATAGAACACTTGGTCGTGCATTTATTAAGTTTTAAGTTTATCGTATTTTAATTGAAAATAACTAAAAACTTACATATAGGCTCGATCCAGTGTCCGTTTTGGATGTTGTAAAATCTTATATTAGGGTAAAATCGTGCGTAGATTCCAAATTTGGACTCAAAATTCTAAGATTCTAATTAGAAACAACTAGTTTATCAAAATTTTTTATTTTTACATCACAAAAGACCATAAATTCATGGGCATGTATTATCATTGAAGATGGGCGTGTTTCGTCCTTCCCCTCTTAAAGAAATCAAGATGTCCTTTATCTCCTCATGAATTCGGGGTAATCCTTTAAGAGTGTCACTTCATCTTCCCAAGTTGCATCTTCTTCCGGGTAATCTTTCCACTGTACTAGATGTTCTACAAGATTTCTATTACGGAGTTGCCTTTCTCTAGAATCTATGATCCTACTAGGCGCTGCAACTCAAGGACTCCCTAAGTTGGAATTACAACTTGTTCATCATCAAGAATATGATTGAGACTAGGTACATAAGGCTTTAACAAGCTTACATGAAATACATTGTGGACCTTGATATGGACTGGGAGCTGGAGCTTATAGGCACTTTTAACCAGACACTTGATAACTGTATAGGGCCCACAATATCTTGGGTTGAGTTTCTTATATTTCCCAACTGACAGAGAACTATACTTGGGTCGCACTCATAGAAGAACTTTGTCTCCTTCCTTGAAGATTCTTTCAGACCTCCTTATGTCAGCAGAATGCTTTTGCCGATCTTGAACAGCTTTAATATCTTTTTGGATATAGCCTTGGTCTGTTTCTCCATCTCTTCAAGCTTTTCTTTGGATGCCTCAACTCTTATGGTTGGATTAGAGAAATTTAGAGAAGATAAACATTCTTACCCATAGAGTGCTTTGAATGGTGACATTCCTATGCTTTGATGATAAGATGTATTATAAGCGAATTCTACCAGAGGAAGGTATTGAATCCGTCTTCTTGGTTCTCGTCCACAATATGGCCTGAGAATGTCTTCAATTACTTGGTTGACTCTCTCAGCCTGGCCCGGTCTCTGGATGATAAGCTGTGCTAAAGCAAAGTTGAGTTCCCAAGGCATGAAATAAAGACTGCCAGAACTTTGAAGTGAAATCAGAATCCCGATCACTAACTATCGTCTTCGGAAGACCATGAAGCTTGAAGACCTCCTTAACGAAAAACCGGGCAACATTAGAAGCTTTGGAGGTTTTCTTTGGTGGTATAAGATGAGCTACTTTGGTAAGCAAGTCCACCACCACTAAAATGGAATCATATCCTTCTTGTATAGTGGGGAGACTTGTGACACAATCCATGCTAATGCATTCCCACTTTATCTGGGGGATATCCAAGGGTTGAAGCTTCCCAGGCATCTTGACTCTTCAAGCTTTGATCCTTTACATGAGAGACATTGCTTCAAGTATCAAAGGACATCATTTTTCAAGCCCAATGATAGCTGCTTCTTATAGCATTCAAGAACATGTGCCATGTATGGAAGGAGCAAGAATATTAATAATAGGTCACCGCCTATTATCTGACCATCCATCACAAACTATGGTGCATCCATATTTCTTCCACTTCTTTCGTATCCCCAACAAGTCTTTGTCAATGCTTTTCACCTCATCCTTCAATTCCTTCTTACGCAAGGCATCATATGAAGGAGGCTTGAAGCTAGAACCCACATGTCCAATAGCCCGTACCATTTCAAGGAAGTAAGGACTCTTAACCTTGAAATGTGGGATATCCTCTGCATAAAAGAACCTCTTGGTGGCTACTATGGCATCCTTTCTAGCTTGTAACTGCCATGCTCTTGATAAACTCCCTTGCATTTGACCCTTTGTAGAGACTTTATGTCTCTTGCCTGTAGGCATTGCATCTTCACCCACAAAGGAGGCTGAGGATCCACCTGTTCCACCCAAATCTGCAACTTGCTCATCAATTAGTGTTGCTTCTCCTAGAGGCATCAAACCAACATGCATATGTCTTTTGCACTTTCAGGAGCATTGTCACATGGGCGGACCCCTTGGCCTGTTAGACGCAAGATATGTGCCCTTATGGGCAAAGGGCCTCCATTCCATTGATGGGGGAAATATTTGTACTTGCATGTGAACATACCCCTGCCAAGAGACTTAACGACGGTCACATGCTCCCATTCTAAGCCTTTAGGTCTGCCCATTTCTCGAAATTCCTGGGGCTTGCAATTTGCAAACTTGCAAGAAAAAGAAAAGTCCATGAGATTCAAGGCCTTTGTAAATATTACACCTTGTGTACATACTACATAGATGATAGTACATACTAGTAAGTTAGTAACTACTCCCAACAGGCTACAGGTACAGGCTACAACACACTGTACAGCATTGAAGTACAGGTACATACTACAAACTAGTACTACAGTCTACAATACAGCACGGTACTGTACTGTACATACTACAAACTAGTCACTACATAGTACATCCTACAGTACAGCACTGTATAGCACTGTACAACAGTGTACAGAGTCCAGATTTTATATAACATGTACATTGTACAGAACTACTAGTCACTACTCTGTAGTACTGTAAGCTTCCCAAGACCCAAGTGGAAGGCTGCAACCTGCAGGCTGCAAGTACAGAAACAGTGGTGGGAAGGGGTTTCGAAAACCAATGAATACCTGTAGGCTGTAGGCTGGCTGGTGCAGCATGCTGACAGTCGGCGGTAGGTGCACTTCGAACTTCGAAAAAGCTGCAGGTAAGCGCACTTGGAATTTCGAAAACGGTGAGGCGATGACAAAGCATACAATATTTTTGATTAAGAAAACATTAAAGTTGGCGCCTTCAAAAAAAGTACTTATTTTAAACCTTAGAAAACATTAAAAAAAAAGACACCAGTGAAACACCTATGAAACTTTAGTTTCATATGTGTATGGTACAAACGTTTGCAAACGTTTGCTCCATCATGCAAACGCGTATGTTACGAACTATGGTCCAAATGATATCCCATAGAAACTGCATGGGTCATGGGTCTCCGAGATAGAGCATCTGCTACTTTGTTGTCTTTGCCATGAGTATGCATAATCTGAAAATGAAATTGGGCCAAATAGCTAGCCCATCTTATATGCTCTTCTAATATCTTAGGTTGAGGCATAAAATACCTAAGACTTTTGTGATCCGTCTTGATAACAAACTCAACACCCATAAGATAGTGATTCCAAATCTTCAAGGCATGAATGATAGCCATCAATTCTTTTTTGTATGTGGGTGAGGTATTTTCAGCTCCTTGAAGTCGTTGACTCTCATAGGCCACGACATGGCCCTCTTGGTTCAAGACTGCTCCAATGCAATCTCCTGAAGATGGCTTCGATAAATCTGGAATAATCAATACCGGCCCTTTGCTAGCATAAAACTTTAGTGCTTCAAAGGATTCTTTTTCAGCTTTGGCCCACTGAAATCGCACGGCTTTCTTTGACAAATCATGTAGTGGACTTGCTACCACAACAAACCACTTGATGAACTTCCTGTAATAAGAGCATAAGCCAAGGAAATTTCGCACTGCATGCACACTAGTCAACTCTGGACATTCCACAATAGCCTTGATCTTTTTTCGGTCCATCTTGATCCCTTCCTTGGACACTATATGGCCCAAGTAGTGAATCTCTGACAAAAAGAACTCTCTTCTTGCTATTCACATACAACTTGTAATTCCGCAATTCTTGAAATATTGTCTACAACACTTCATGGAGAGTTCTTACACCTCCTTGACTACCGTCAACAAAAGGTTTCTCTATTTCTATAGCCTTTTGATGGCTGTATCGAGCTGTAACGGCTGATTTATGTACTATATCGGTTGCATTAAGTGATGCACTAATTGATTTGAGGGCTGTATTAACCCATGTACATGCTGAACGGTTGATTTGAGGGCTATATCTGTTGTCCCAACCAATTGAATGGAGGGTTGTATCGAGACTAAATGGAGAGCTGTATCTGCTGTACCAGCCCATGTACTTGCTGTACCGGCTGAATGGAGAGCTGTACCAACTCTATTGCATGAAGATCCGTGTTTTTTGGGAAAGAATCAATAACCACGCGAGGGTATGTGGATTATATTGTTGGCTCCGCATTTTTAAAACATGTGTACCGGCTGACTTTTATGGTTGCCTCATGTTGGGTATGGCATTAGTATATAGGAAATCTGACATCTCTTGTGGGGAGCGTAAGGCCCTCAAAGCTTGTTTATCAACTCCATTCTGCATAGTATGGACTAGATACTACGACATCCCCACTAATGTCATCAGTGCCCAATAGTGGGTGTAGAACTCTGTATCAAGATATGCTCTCACACACGCACTCCACATACAATTGAGTGAGTCAAGCTCAACAAGAGGAGATTATGAAGCAAGTGACCGAGCTTTTGGAAAAGGGTTTGATTCGACCTAGCTCTTCACCTTTTTGCTCCCAGTTGTCATGTGCACAGTGTGTATCTACCGTGTGCTACACGCACACAAGACTAGCTTCGAGGTTGGGGAAGCTTAGAGCTAGGCAAGCTGATTGGCGAGCTAAGTTAGGGATAGACTAATGGGCAGGTACCCAAGTATGGACGGACGGACACCCAAGTGTGGATGCCCGATGACCGGCCAAGAGCCTATAAAAGGGTGGCCAAGGTTAGTCATTAGTGATATAGAGTCTCGCGTGTCTTTGTGAGAGCTCTATGGTTAGGAGCTTGGATCTAGTGCAGACGTGCACCTGCTTTATGCAGTCGAGGCCGGCAGCAACCTCGAGGCTCGCAAGGGTAGCTTCGTGGCGGTATGGGACGTCACGAGGTAGAGATTGGTCGGTATGTTCATCTAGTTAGCTCAGCTCGTGGCTCGGTGGGGACAGCCAAGACTTGTGGACTTGCCCACGGCTATCAAGGTTGGGAGGTGAGTCAGGCCTGCACCCCCTTCATGTTTGTATGGTTTGTTTGCAGGTTTCGAGTCTTGTACCAAGAGCGTTCTACGAGGAGATCCTATGGGGATTTGACACCAGTCTTATTGGTTTAGAAAAAGGATGGTTCTTGGCGTATGTGTATTGATTAAAGGACTTTTAATAAAATAAGATCACTGCAAAGAACAGGTTTTCTATTCCTAGGATTGATGACATCCCGGATAGATTGGATGGAGCCACTATCTTCAGCAAGATCGACTTGAAGAGTGGATACCATCAAGTCAGGATTGTTCCAAAGACATTCACAAGCCCGCATTCAAGACCACCTTTGGACTCTATGAGTATTTGGTGATGTCTTTTGGTCTTACCAATGCCCCGGCTACCTTCAACTGAATGATGGAAAGAATATTCCGAGCACATAGAAAGTTTGCAACTACTTTCTTTGATGACATTACTGTGTATTCAAAGAACGAAGAAGAGCATCGAAAGCACTTGGATATGAGAATGCAAGCAAGAACTCTCTAGGAAGTGTTGTAGACAAGAATGCAAGCAACCATCATAGTAGAGACTAGGCTGTAGCAAGAGAGCCTCCCTAAATGAAGAGAGGGGGCTCCAATTTATAGATTTGGGGTTTCCATGAGTAAAAAATGGAAAGTGAAGGCTATAATGTGGAGAGCTAAGGTGCTTGTCTCAGTTTGATCCATTGTCTTGCCACATGTCCCAATTTAAGAGATGGTTCCCCCATAAACTTCATCTCTAAAAATAGCTCAACTCATAAACATTCTGTCAGAGGTGCTTCAGCAGGTCCCCCCATTTGCCTAGCTTATGGATGTAATGACATGAACAAAATTTCCATTCGGGTTGTCCAAAAAACACAGTAACCCTCCTAGATTTTAGGAGTGTGATCCGTCGTATTCTAGGATAATCCCCCATTCCCAAAGCTTGTACTTTCCAAATATTTAGACATCCTGGAGTCCACCAGACCCCTTTTCATACTGGGAAATGTCTAGGCTGGTGACAGGGCTCTGCATTGGAGTGGTTGAGGTTGGAATGGAGCTAGGCAGGTTTGCGTGCAAGGCATAGTTATCAAAGCGTGAAAGTGTAAACGTAGCGGCATGCCACCCAAACACAACGCAACGTTAATCTATGAACCGCAAATGGATAAAAATGGATGAAAATGCCACCTATACATAATATACAGTAACTGAACGCTAGCCCTTACATGACATGAGGATGAGAGACAACGATTGATGGGGAGACTATAAATTTTCTTTGCTTCTGGGACTTGAGAAGAAAATGGCATCAAAATGGCGCTTTTCACATGTTGGATCCGGTTTTTCAAAGTTTGCATGCCATTGGGAAATCAAACATTTCGAACCCCTACAAAACGTTATAAACATATGAATGGTGTTTGGATTATCAAAACGTGGTTTTCATGCAACTATGGTGTAGGGTGTTGGTTGAGCTGGAGCACTGATGGGAGTAGGGCCGACCAAGATTCTGAAGTGGAGGCAGGGGTTGCACTGATGGGATGACCGGTGCCTGACACCCCCACCCCCTCAAGCTCGGTGGCGGGCTGCACCTAGTGAGTGGATTGAGAGAGAGAGAGAGAGAGAGAGAGAGAGAGAGATCCACTCATTAAATATGAACAACTTATATGCAGGGCTGATTTCCATGATTATCATCATCGATTACTGTTTACAAAATCTGGAAACTATGCATCCACATTCACATACATGGACTGGTATACCTGCAATTGGTTGATTTTCTTCAAGAATAATTTTGAAAAGGTAAAAGTATAGGCTATGATAAGAGAATTCAATGCGTTGGCAATGCAGGATCTTTGGGACCGATAAGGGTTATCGCAAATTGAAGTCTTTAAAGCAGGGGACGGAAGTTTCAGAAGAGTTTCTTGTTAGAAACCTGCTGGAAAAGCCGGAGGAATATGAAACAAAAAATTGACAACAGGCTGTGAACCTGTGAGTACCAGAGGAAAAATTGAAGAATGCACCCGCACGAAGAAAGCAAATCCATAGCTTGCTTTTTACTTCTGTACCTTAATTTTTGCAAGGTTTGCTGGAACTGGGCATGCTTTTGTTTTTCTCATTCAAGATAGGAATTCTGTATACATGTTTGTGGCTAATATCACCTCTTTGTTTTTGTGGAAACATCTAGTTGGCTCTTAGAAACTTAATTCAAATCAAATCGTTCTTGCTCTTATGCTTGTATATTACCGTTATGTTGACCCCATGCATTTTTTGCACCTTAATTTAAAGTGGAAGATATCAAGATGCTTTGGGAAAGTTGAGAGCATTGTTTGCATTGTAACCTGGAAAATCTACTCTCCCCATTGTCTTCTAGTGATTCATGAATCTAACTAACATGTATTCATGAACAAGAAAATCAAAAGAGGCTTTAAAGATGGCATGAGACGCTGCTTTTTGGACGTAAATATATTGGATATTGCTTCACAAGTGATGACACGTCGAAAGGGATAACACAGGGAACAGCTTGTGAGACCAACTTAGTATCTTTATATATAACCACACAAAAGATAGTGACGCAAAGTAAAATGTTTATGTAATTTTAGCATAGCAAAATTCATCAAAAAGCGTCATGAATAGCCATTAATGTCCACATGCTAGTAAGATAAGGTTGTGAGCACATTGTTTATTAGTACAATTGGCAACATGGGCGGTGAAGAAATTCACATTTGAAACTTGCAGGGTCTAGATATTGCATCTGCTATGGCCACTATAGACTTATAAGTGGTGCCTTGCTCCTAGTTTTGGACTTCTGTGTGTGTCTTCACTGCTGAATTGATGGACTCTTGTTGGGTATTGCTGATCTTTAGAATCTCTGTTTGGCCTCCAAACGCACGCAGAATTGAGGAATTTTTCTCGAAGCAGATTGATCAGCCCCAACTCGAGTTTCTCCCCAGCTGTAGGTGGCAACTTCATTGCACATTGCTCAAGCCTTAGCGGCCCTTACCAACATAATTGAGTATCCAAGGCCTTTGGTTAGAGCATATGAGTAATGCACGTATATAAGCTTGAAATTAGTGAGTAAAGCCAGTTAAAGACATTTTAAGCAAAAGGCCTAAGAAATTACTTGCAAGTTGAGATTTGGAAAAGTTTATTCCTGCCTAAACAGGAAAAATACACTAGCACGTGCTCTTCCAGACACTGTTATATTGTTTGTCAGGCTAATCCTATGTTTCCTCTCTGAGTTGAATGATATCTGATAGCATCACAAAGGGATCTAAAGCGCTAGGAGTTGATCCTTGCTGTAGTGGTGATGCCATGTCTATCCGCAACCTAGTAGGTCTTACATGCACATTAGCAAATTCCCTCTAAACTGGAAATTGGAGAATTGTCTCGTCATAGTCCCATATATAATAATAGTTTTAGAACGGGGCATATAACGTTGAGTGTGTCACTTAACATGCTATATGAAAATCCTTATATTATTGTACATTAGTCTAGACTGTGCCCTTAAAACAAATGGGATCATCAAGGAATGGTCCTACTAGCAACAAGAAAATAGGTGAGAGAACAAACCCAACAACCGTCTTCCCAGTGCTTTCATTGCATTGAGAAAGGACACAAGTCTAGGATACCCTCTCATTAAGAGAAAATCCAAAGGAATGCTAAAGAAACAAAGGGTTTTGAAGTTCTAATAGTGGTTATTGAGCCCATAGAGAATTCAAAAGAAAAATAAGTTGTGATAGACTCTTTAGTAGTAAGAAGATCTCGTAAAACTTATTAAACAAAGTAAGACTAATCAATTTGTCTTGCTCAATGTAGGAGGGCACAATTTGAAAATAACTTGTGAAAGAAGTTGCCTCATAGTTAACCACAGGTAAAGGAAATGTTTAAGTGTTCCAAAGGGGTCGAGAACCAACTCTCAAATATGAGGGATAAATTATTTGACTAGTCAACAAGTGAACATGTTAGGAAGAAAGGATAAAGCACAAAGGATTTCTCCTCAACAAATTGAAAAGTTAAAAGACCTAGTTTGTCAAGCCTAATAAAAAAATGTGAATTTTTCTCAACAACTTGAAAAGTTAGAAGATCTAGTTTGTCAAGTCTAATAAAAAAATGTTTTGTTGGAACTTTCATATTTTAGCATTGCATGATCGATCATTGAATGTGAAAAGCCTAAATGTATGATGGTCTAAATGACCATGTAGCTTTATATAGTAGTGATGTATGGATGTAGGCTAATAATGGGCCTGGGCACTTTTTCCCTCCTTGGGAGGTTTTTTTCCTTGAACGTGTGTACATGCTCTTATGAGTGTGTGTAAGTGGCCTTATCATGTCACTTCACATGTACTTAACTTTTTCTCATTAATCTACTTTGAGTGTTGTGATTCTCTGCATCTTTGCTTACTTGTTGCATTTTTGTGTGTATTGCTACGTTTGTTTCCACTCTAACAGTTGGTATCAAAGCAGGTTCACTTGGCCCTCATCCCCTCATCATAACCTCCATGAGCTGCTCTTTAGATTGTCTCAGTTTGAGCTATTCTTTTGGGTGGTGAAGATATACCCTATGTTAATATAATTTTATGCATTTTTGGGGAGTTTTTGGGCGGGTGCATTTCAGGGCAGCTCATTTGAATGCTGCTGTAAGACTTTCATAAACACCCTGGCGAGAGTTAGTTCGAATTGTCTTTCTTTGATATTAGGTTTTTGCATTGCAACATCATACATTTGTTGTATATACAAGGATGCCAACATCATCATCATCAACATCAGCTCATCATCAATAACTTTGACAACATTGTCTTCATTGCCATCAATTTTTGCATTCCTACTAGTAATATTTCTAGACTCTATCATTTTTCATACACTTTGCAGGTTTCTGCATCATCAGTGAGACCTACTGGCCATCTCGATTGCATTTAGAGAGAATAAATTATCATTGGTCCTTATTGAACAATTAGAAATCGTCATTGGTCCTTATAAAGAGAAGAAATTCCTTGATTGCATCTTTGCATACTAGTGATATTATCTTAGGTATGCCTTTTAATCATTAGTCTAACCCATGAATTAACTATGATACACACACAATGTGAACCATATATAATCATGAAACTTTAATTCTTCACAATGATGTTATGCATGAACTACATCCATTGTTATCACACACTCAAGCAAAACGCGCACTAAGGAAACATAAGAAAGCTTACATGGTTTACATGAACGAAATTGAAGCAACCAAGCACAAATTATCTCATAGCAAACTTTTCTAGATCAATTTAAAGATTCTTTTGAATATGACCTACCCCCAATGCATTTTATGTCAGAGATTTGTTATTTGTAGGCTGAAACGATAGGCCGTGATGTATTTGGGATGCCTTCTATTGGGGATAAGCTAGAAGGGATGAACTACTCGTTATGGTCCTATATGAGGTGCCATGTATTGGTTGCCAAAAAAGGGCTTTAGAATGTTGTTATTGGCATGGAGGCATCCCCTATCTTACTATAGCACATGATAGTACATGTACTTTGGTTGGTGATACTAGTTCAGATGTAACTGTGGTATCTGCCTCCGCACCTCTCCACAACGGAACAAGCCAGGTGGGATGGCAAGGATGCACATGCATTGGTGGCACTTTCATGAAACAAAGCATTATTCCTCATATTTGATCATGTAAAATTGCCAAGCAGGTTTGGGATATGCTTGCTATGCTTTGCCAAGTGCGTTAACGAGGCATGAGTGGACTACTTGTGCATGCAGTTAGAGTTTGAGCAAATGATGGATGAGTTTCTCACAAGGATCAAAGTATAGAGAAGATAAATGCATATAAATGATGGATGAGCTTCTCACGAGGATCATAGATTAGAGGGAGTATCTTGCATGTATTGATGAGGCCTATCCAAAGAGTTCATTAGTGGTGGAGAAGATAAATGCATACTTGGTTGCAAATGGTTTTTGTAAGTGAAGAGTATTTTTTGTCACCGTTTTATAAGTTGATAAGATGCTACTCATAGGCCCTAATGATGATAAGATTTTAGCCTCAAGGGTAAATGGACGTCCTTAGGAGCAAGTTGAAAAGGCACTTGATGCAGATAGTGCCAAATGGAAAGGAAAGAAGGGGCAAGACAGTGAGGTGCTCTATACTGTAAGAAGCTTGGTCACATAGATGAAAAATGCTTAAAGAAGATGACAAAGGAAAAGAAAAATGAGCATGCAAATCTAGTGCAAGAGTTGAAAGATGAAGATGAAGATGACGCTGAACGATCTACCAGAGCTGAAGACAAACTGAACCATCTACGAGCCCTCAGTCTCATGAGACGAATCTTTCTCTTAATGAGGAAGATTATGATTGGAATTTCTAGTCCCCCCCTTTTTTTGGGGTCATAGGTTCTATGCCTGAGACGTCCCCCAAAATCTGAGTATTTTGAATAATGCTCAATCATTCCCTTTTACCCTACCTTGGGTGAGGGGGGGAGGGTTATCTTGAGAGACTGATGTAGGATATCTTTTATCTCCCTAGGCAGGATATGACCTCTGAGTCTTTCACATTGATCCATGCTACATGAGCATTTGAGCCATGTTCATGAGTCTTTGAGCTAGTTATGAGAACCATGTCTTAATTTCTTGCTAGCACTGGAGTACTGAGACTATTAACGGTTTGTCAGGTATCACCTTCATCACTCCGAAGGGGGGTTTGTTGGGTATTTTGGAGTTAGTTGGTGTGAACACCCTCTTAGGTGTGAATGCCTCTTATTAAGATCTAGGTCAAATGATAAGGCCTTGGTGCCTATAAAAGCATGTACTTGGGTGGTTTTATTATAACAAGAGCATTACTTGATTTGTGTAATCTTTGTCTCTCCTTTTTTGCTATCTCATCTCTCTCTCTCTCTCTCTCTCTCTCTCTCTCTCTCGGCACATGATTCTCTACAATGCCCATGCATATAACACCTACAATATACACATGGGCTATGCATATAGTAGACACATCAATAGGCATGAATATCTCAATCATCTGCATTAAGCCTCATCATTGACAACCATCCGAAAAGTCCATATTGGGAAATTTGGAAAAATCCACGCATTTTAGAAAAAATGAAATTGACATTCTTAAATCAAATTTGGTAATTTCACTAAATTTGGAAGAGAAAGCGTTGCTACTCAAGGTTGATAATAACACATATGGGGGGTGTTTACACACACTGTTTAAGCCAATAAAAGATCCATAAGATTTGAAAGAAACAATCAAATTCTAAATAGTAGGAGACTAGCATGCACTAACTCATAAACAAAAAGTGACCAACATAGATCCAACTAGTACTTTAATAATCTAAACACACTAGCCTTTATCACAGTCCTCGGATGTTTCCAAACCCTCCTTTGCCTTAGCACACACATTCGCTGGAATCTTAATTTTTTGTGGCACTTTTTGCCCCTTAGTGACCAATGCAAGAGCTATCGTGTTTGATAGTTCCCAATGCACAGGATCCTTCTTGTTACAAATTCAGAATTCGTTCCAACAATCTCTGTAAACCTCACATCATTAATATTTCTCTTTTTGTATACATGTGCTCAATATTGTATTAAAATCCTCTTCTAGCTTTTAGATGATATGTTGACATGTATGTTACTCTGAGCTACACCCAACCATAAAGGGTATATTGATTTTGATGGTCAAATAAGAATAAAGTCTCCTTTTATAACATCAACCATGGGCTGAAAAAGCTTGCTTCAGCCTGTTATTTTGTGGTCCATAATAGTGATCATCAAATTCCTCCAATCCTCAAAGTTCATCATCAATATCAATAGTTATATTATCCACATGTGTGCCTAGAGTTCTTGGCCAAATTTTTTGAGATAGAAACCTCCATCCTAGACACTTGGTCTCTTTAGTTTTGAGATAGAAACCTCCATCCTAGACACTTGGTCTCTTTAGTGCCTGAACCATGGTCTCCCAATACTCAATCATTGGGTAGATGTACAAAGTGAAAGAGTTGCATTAGATCGTTAAACATCAACCCATATTTTTCAATATTTTATATAATCTAAGTGATCTTTAATGTACTCAAACATTAAAAAAACATATGGAACTCCTATCGGTAGTATTGTGTTACTATCACTATTTGTCTTCTATGGTTCAATACCACCATCCTTTGGCAACCATTCAATGGATTTAGGATGCACTTTATATTGCATGACTAGAACCTTTTCTTGCATGAAGAATCTTAATTGTAATGGTCTTGAGTGCCCCACTGGCACATCTTGTCCACTAGACAAGTACCCATCAATGAATCCCTTGAAGTCTGGGACATTTGTCATCAAGAATGGGGTTGGAGAATATACTTGGCTATCCTTTAATATTTTCATTAAATCTAGAAAGGTGAATGTTTGGCTAATCCTTAGTTTCTCAGAAAACCTACTAAACATTGTATAAATATCCTCTTATGTATAACCAACCATAAAATATCCTAACTGGACCATCTTAATGTTGAAATATACAAGTGAATAGGGTGTGTGTGGGAACAAGCTCTTGGATAGAGGCTGTAAAAAAGAGGAGATGTAATTGTGAAAGAACCTGTGAAATGGTGAGAAGAATCTACTGGGAGAGAATAATGGGTAGCATGAGGGAATTTAGGAGTGTGGAGATATTCTGGGAGATATTCAGGGAAAAGAGAAGAGGTGGAGAGAATCAGGCAAGAGGTGGAGATATTCAGGGAGTGAATCATGGAGAAATCAAGGGGATTTGATGCTTGATGTAAACACTATAAATTGAGGCATAGCCCTAATGAGAATTTGCTGGTTTTTGAGTATCCATGCCTACATTAATCTATCTGCTAATTATTCACTAATTACGTCTTAATCATTTCTTAATCACTTTGTTAATCATGTTGATTCTAGTGTATGATCCACCATAGCTCATCATTATGCTCAAATTTCAACATGGGATCAGAGCCATGCCTAGAATCAACCAGATTTATGAGCCCATTAGTGAATTAATCAGGATTAGTAAATAATTAGCAAAAAATCAATTTTTTAGTAAGCTTTCACTCTTCCCCTTCACCCCCAGCCAGTGGAGGGTCTCTAGCACTTAGCACACTTCAAATTATGTCACAAGCTTCTAGCTTAAGCTAGCCAACACCCCTGGCTACCAGCCCATCGAAACGGCGCAGCAAACCGCCGAAGGAACTGGGAGAATTCGTCATTTCTGCAGGCGCCGTTTTTCTGAAGCAAAATAGAGATTTCTTCAAGCACAGTTCAAATGTTTCTAATTCCCTTTAGCACAAGGGGTAATCAAGCATGCTTTACAAGCTGGTGAAGACAGAAATCAATTTCATCAAGTCTACAGAGAGATCCAGCTCTTCATCAAATCTGCAGGTGACTTTGGTAAAACAGAGATTAAGCTTTCATTATTTGGTCAAATCTTGTGTTTCTTGGCTTAATCCTCTACTAGACTCATTGCTATTGATGCCTTTGAAAGCACTTGAGCTCATTTGAAGTGGAAGGCACCAGATCTGGGTTCCCCGCATACTCTGTTTTCTGCACACAAACCAGAGCATTAATTTGCTAATCAGTGATTAATCAGTGCTAATCACTGTACTTTGGTGCAATTGAGGGTACTATGGAAGGTGGTGCCTATTTTTCCCTTACCAAAAGGCTCTCTACCTTGGTGGTGTAGTGTTCCCTCCCCCTATTGACAAACTCAAGGCATTGAAGGCATTGAATGAAAGGCCTCTTCTTGCCATTGATGTAAATGAAAATGGGGAAAAGGCCATCGAGTAACGGATAAATTTTCTCATCCGTATAGGTGAGGGTTTTCTTATATATGCTTAAGGAAAAGGCGATTGTCTTCTAAAAGTTCAGTTCATGTTAGGGATGAAGATTGTGAAGATATCATTTTTGTGAGGCCACTCACAAAACAATGGCAGTGGCAAGGAAGGCAAGGAAGCAATTGTAGGCCGCATCGGCTTCCATAGTATGTTGTGAGTTGAGTGAGTGTATTTGTGAATTCAATCAAGTGAAAGGTGAAAAATAAGAGGTAGAGGGCCCTTTATACATAAATTGACTATGGCTATTTCACCTTAGGACCAATATTTACAAAAAAAATTGTTTGACTCCATATGATTAAAAACTTTGAAAGACATCTTCTCCTACGAAAAGGTGTATATATTAAAAATTGTGTATATCAATCATGAATCCTTGCCATAAATTAGAGCATCATTTTTTACAAACCAAAGATCATAATGGACAAAAAAATCCCACTATTATATATCATGAACATCAAAACATCAAAACTTATAACATGAGATATCATTTGGCACACAAAATGACATCATATGTAGTCCACAAAGCAAAAACCATCGTCGTTGTCTCCAATCGCCTCCTAATCTAGCGTGTGCAAAAAAAAACAAAAAAAAAACAAGCAAGTTACAACAAATTCACCCACAAGGCTAAGGAATCACCTTTCTTTGGAACTTAAAGATACCATTAGTGATGTTCTCAAACCCCATAATGTTGAGATGATCTTGCACATTCGCTAGGCTCCAATGCTTGTTAGCATTTACAATTTCAACACACCCATTAGGCATCCAAATCCACAAGGTAATGGGCACTACTTCTTCCTCTGCTACTTAGAGGAGTACCCACTTCCCTTGCTTCTTCATCTGTAGTGGAGCCAAATATGCAAGGTTGTTTGTGCTTTTAAGTATCTATTTGTTAAACTTGATTGAAAAACCTTGCACCTAAAAATATCTCCCTTGTGTTCACCTTCTCGTAAATTCCAATGCTTTCCTCACAAGCTATTCATGTCATCCTCTCCCATTGTCTTGCATAGAAACAAATGTGTGCTTGGGAAAATGCAAGATTGTAGAACATACACACAAATAAGTAAATAGAACAACACCACCTAAGTCCAATAGAGGTTGGAGGCTTTTGAAAATCTCAAAGAGGTGTGGATGTCACAAATCATTTTTTATTTGAAGGCCACCACCATCCAAATATTTGGCTCTAGCTAATGAAGACTTGAAAGAGGAGGAGAGGGGATGACTTTAAGCTTGTCTTATCTCCCATCACAAGTTGGAACTACATACAAATGCAAATAGAAGAAAACTCTATTGTGAAGAAGCTCTGAAGTGCTACTTTGAGGGTGCATTACCTCACCAATACTTGCGTGTAAACATCTTCTAGCTCTCATGTATGTGTGTGTGGCTTAATAGCTTGTATGCTTATGCTTGCAAATGAGTTGTACGGTAAGATTGTGTTAGTGAGCTTGCTTTGCATTGCACATGCTTCTTTTTCCTTGCATTTTGAGTGTATGCACATGTGTGTGTGTGTGTGTGAGAGAGAGAGAGAGAGAGAGAGAGAGAGAGAGAGAGAGAGAGTAAGCAATAGGGAGTGGTTGTAGATCCCTTAAGAGATAGTAGGGAGAGGTAGCCACTTCCATGGCTTCTCCTCTTGCTAGTGTGTGGATTGTGGTCCTCTTTCCCCAAAAGTCCATCACTACTCTCCCATTCAAGATGTTTCCATGCCCTAGATAGGTCATGTGATTGCTCTTTAGTCCATAATGACTACAGTGATATCCCCATTCTATATGAGACTAGAGAGGTGAGGCTACTTTTGTATGCTACAACCAACTCATTTCCACCTATTAGTCTCAAATTGGCCATACCCACCACCTCCAATCACATGCACAAATCACATCTACAAGCTAGCCTCTCACAACAATAATGGCCCGTTGTTAGATTTTTTGCCACAATAAGGAGTGAAGATTTGTGGGAGTTGGCTATGGAAATTAGGGTTATACAGTAGTAGCATGAGGGTGTATTGTTTGGATGTTACGGTTTATTCAAGTGGAGTCCTCTCTTAATCTCATTACTAGTTGTACACAATCATAGTTTCATGCCCTTCACACATGTTTTGTTTTGGAGATCGTGAAGAATGGCTTGCCTTGCGAGTACCTTTGCTTTAGTATGCAAATAATGCTATTAGTTTCATTGCCATCGGATGTCGCACAAGTTTGGGGGTGCACTAGAGTCGGGATTTTTGCTATGGGGTCATATGCAATCCATAGTTCAAAGATCCATGATGCTAGCACACCATGCCGTCGATCCAAAACCCGATGACCATGAAACTTGGCAAGCTAGTGGAAAGGGTCACTCCCCATGTGCTGACAAGGTTTCATGGCCATCAAATGTCGCACAAGTTTGGGGGTGTGCTAGAATAGTGGAGCCATGGGGCCATATGCGGTCCATGGTGTAAAAATCCATGATTTTAGCACACCATGGCGGCGATCTGATGCCTACTAGCCATGTAGGACTTCGGCTGGTCAACAACATGTGGGTATTGGGCTTTCCATAGCCCCGCATAGTAGTCCAGCATAGCTCGCTTTATGAATTTGATGTTTTATCTTGTAGGTGTCCTCGCTAAATATGTCTCCAATATTGTTTGTCTACATTTAATTTACTGAATTCAAACATCAGGCTTAGTTCAAAGTGAGAATATTTGGGTTGCTAGTGCACTTTGACACTTTCCACTCGCTTACCAAGTTTCATGGCCATTGGGCATGGCCCGATGGCCACTGGCTTACCAAGTTTCATGGCCATCGAGCATGGCCCGCTCCCTTTTCCTTGCACACCTCGTAGCCCCCCCCCCAACGGCTCCTTCCCCTTCCCCCCTTTGGTCAGCTCTCTCCCTTTCCAGGTGAACTACACACCAATCGGCACCCCAGTTGTCATGGAACACATTCCAGGTGTGCGGTGGACTTGGGCCAAACCTGAACATTTTTTTAAATATGTGAATGCAGCTGAAACTTGAACAAATGCATTTTTAGCGTTGTTGTATGGAGCTTGAGGAGCTCTACAAAAATGGAGTAATTGACCTCCAAATACAGAAACTATATGAACAAGTTATGAACAAAACAAGATTAAAAAAGAGGACGACCAACTCCCCACACACCCGGCCCGCACTCCCCCACGCAGTCCCCCCTCGGGTGCACCTTGTCGACATGCCCCCGGCCCGGCTGGAAACCCACACCCTCTCTACAAGGTGTTGTGGTGCCCCCTGCCCACCTTAGCACCCTACATGATCCCCTTGGGACCCCCTAAGGTGGTAGCACACCCTCGGTGTGCCCACTATTAGCATAGAGGCTGGTTGTGCGGCTCGCCTTGGTTTAGGGTTTACATCTCTTAACGAATATGAATGATCACTACAATGTATACATGTTAGAGAATGGCCACCAAGTCTTCCTCTCTCTTGTGTTTGAACTTGAGCAACTTCCCCTTCTAATGACGGTCTAAAACTCCTCTATGATGCACTCGATGGAATCCAATTGCACTTGGTTTCATGCAAACCTCTTCTTGCTCCCCTCTTGTGCTCATGAGGCAACTATATTAGGGGTCTATAAAGTCGTGGAGATCCCCTAATGATGGGCAAAAGTGTAAATATTGTCCAATATTTACCTTGAGTGAGGGCCTACACTCTTACGCTCTGCTTACAAATTAACAAGATGTGTGCCCATGCCACAAGCTTTCTAGTAAATGCATACAAATATAAATCTAGTGCTCTCTTTGACATGTATGTGAGCTTGTGGGTAAGGATTATCGTTTCTATGGGAAACTTGACATGCAATATGTCATGAGGCTCTTTGTGATGCTTATACTCCTTGCCAGATCCATATCTTCTTTAGTGGTGCTGATAGAACATCCATTGCTCCTTTTAAAGGCAAATGAAAAACCTTGGTCACATACTCAATAGTAAATAAGTGAGATCCCTATGTGGTAGTCTTTCACCACCCCATTCTTCTACACTTTGTGCAACTGATCTTGCACATTTAGGCTAATGGTCATAGGGTTCCAAGGAAGGGAAGAGAACTACACCAACCCTGCCTTCTCTCTCAGTAGAGGTGCGATTAAAGCTGACATCCAAAACTATTGTTAACTTCTCAAGTTCCACCATGGTTTGCAGAGAGCTTGTGAGTTGTGAGAGTTGGGTGAGAGAAAATGGAGAGCGAGAAAGCAAAGAACTCTGTGAAAGCTCTTGGCAAGAATTGTGTTTATGTAAATACCCTTTGTCTCTAAGAAGGTCATGTGAGAATAGATAAAAAATCAAGGTATGGATTCATGAATCAAGGATTCAAAGCACAACCAAATCGAGGTGACAAGGAAACTAAGAGAAATAGAGTGCATGTCACCCCATGATGCAATACTAAAATGACCCACGAATGGCTTTACACACTACCCAATGGCACACTACGTTTATTTAAACATGTGCCATGCACGTGTGTGACAAAAATAGTTTTCCCAAGCATGAAATTTACAAAGATAGCGTTTTAATCTAAATCCATTAATTGGCTTTGGTAGTTTATGTGAATATATCATGTCCAACGCTTCTCTCTCTTTGTGGAGTAATTATTTTCTTCATAGTAGACATGTGGCTTTGCATAATAAATTGGGTGGGACCATCCTTGCTGCATTAATAAATTGGGTGAAACCATCCTCCTTTGGTTTGCTACATTAATGCACTTCCAATTGCAATATTTAATGCATCTACAAAAACATGAAATAATCTCTCCCAATCCAGAGGTTGCACTATTACCATTGCTAGAAATATCATTTTAAGATGAAAGAATGCTTGCTCACATTTATCATTCCATATATATGCTAAGCATTCTTCTTTGTGAGTATGTATAGTGGATATGCCACATGTTCCAAATAAGGAAGGAACCTTGTGTGCCATTTTATTTGCCCAAGAATCCTACCTAATTATTTGATGTTACATGGAGCTTGAATCCTAACTATGATGATCACCTTGTGGGGATCCACCACTACTAATCCTTCCTCTAAAACTATATGATCAAGCAATGATCCCAGGTTGCTAAACTACAAAAACACATTTTGCCATATTAAGGCTCAATTTTTTTCTTGGTACCTCTCTAGACATAGTGTCAAATGATGAAGACGCTCCAAACTCTTCTCACACACACTGAAATCATCCATGAATACCCTCATGAATGTTATGAGATATTCAAGATTTTCTAAACCATTCTTTGGGAGGTAGTCGATGCATTTCTAATCCAAATGTAGCATTGGAGGCAAACACACCCCCGTTTTATGATAAAAGCTATCTTTTCTTTATCTTAAAATGCCATCCGCCACCTAATTGTAACCATTGAATTCATTAAAAAATGAATACATTTCATGACCACCACCAACAACACATCTAGAAGAGAATTTGTGAAGGGTAATGGGAAAGGAATCTTGGATAGTGGTTGCATTCAACTTTCTCTATAATCCACACATATCGTCAACTTCCCACTTTCTATAATACACACATATCGTCAACTTCCCACTTTTCTTATGGGGGGAACGATGAAAATTGGAGACACCCAATTAGCTTTGTCAATGGGTAAAATGAAACCTATTTTCAGCAATTTATCAATCTCTTCTTTAACTTGGTAGGGCATAATTTGGATTCATCCGGTACCTTTGCGGAATGGGAACTACATCTTCCTTAAGATTGGGTTTATATTGATAAAAACTACGATCTGTACCCTTTATGTCTATATAGCTCCAAGAAAATACATCTTTATATCTAGACATTAACTCTTATCATTTCTACCTCCATTCTTCTATGAGTTTGGCACTTACCTAGACCATTCAAGGATTTTGACAATCTCCCAAGTTCATTTCAGGTAGTTCCTCTTCTTGCACCCAACCACTTTTGTGTATATCTTTTTCATACGCTTCTTCCATAGAGGTGCTTCAACATAGTCCGGAACTAGTTCTAACGATCCACATTATATAGCATGCTATTTGCTTGAACTTCCACCAATTTCTCCACACGTGCTATTCTTTCAATAGCTATTTTGGATAATTAGGCAGCCCTAAACACAAGAATTGCTCCAATGTAATGTTGAGCTATTTATCAAAATCACACACAAAACTCCATCAAATCCACATCTTTTTCATGGTGGGAAACCATTAATCAAGACAATGGATAATGGGTAATGCGTAGATTAGAGAAAAATGATGGAAAAAGCCAAGGGATGGCTCCCCGACAATGGCGCCAAAAATGTTAATAGCTCACCCTAACCCTCCTTGAAACACATCCAACAAGAGATTACCTGGTGAACCGCAAGTGTCATGAGGATCTTTCCAGTGGCCGAGCCCATAACCCTGGAGGTCTCTAAGTTTTACAACTCCTTGAGAAGTAATTCCACCGCGTCTCCCACAAGCATTGTCACACTGCCGCGTTGCACTACGTGTATTCGTTCCTCCTCTCACCTCACACATCACTCACACACACTCACTAGCATGCATTAGAGAGAGAGATTAGCAAGAGGATTAGCAAGAGCAAGACTCTATTGCACAATGGGAGAGTATCCTTGTATTATGAGAGATATTCACTTATATAAGTGTTCACACTCACTTAAACTCTAGGCTGGGCACTTTAGGATCATAAGAGGCCTAATGATATTACAATGACTACTCTCATAATATATCCATGAAGTACATCACTTGGGACTTCATCCTAACTTGCTACCACACGCTCTTGAAGCGGGAATCGCCATAAGTATTCCATCACACTATTATGGGCACCCATCCTAGTTGTAGATTTGGACACCATTGCTTCATATGTTGAATGTATGATCTTTTGGTGTATCTACCTTGACTCCTTGATATAAGATAATGGTAGTAACTCTGGAAAAGAGCCCTGTTTGGAGGCTTGTATCTCCTAAACTATGAGTTTGATGAATGTGCTCTAGTGCTCATTGAAAAGCCGACATCGAGCTCTTTGAAATTGGTCTTGACCATCCAAGGGCAAAATCAATCGTTTTGGCCTTCGACCAGCAGCCTCAAAATTCACACTATTATGGGCGCCCATCCTAGTTGTAGATTTGGACACCATCGCTTCATATGTTGAATGTATGATCTTTTGGTGTATCTACCTTGACTCCTTGATGTAAGATAATGGTAGTAACTCTAGAAAAGAGCCCTGTTTGGAGGCTTGTATCTCCTAAACTGCGAGTTTGATGAATGTGCTCTAGTGCTCATTGAAAAGCCGACATCGAGCTCTTTGAAATTGGTCTTGACCATCCAAGGGCAAAATCGATCGTTTTGGCCTTCGAAGACCAGCAGCCTCAAAATTCAACCTGAAAATCGAGGCAAAAAAATGATCTTTAAAGCACTAAAAATCACCCAAAACAACACGAAAAATGATGGCGAGGTGAGATTTAGCAACACAAGCATGGAAATGCAACGTAAGTTATTGTTGATTCTTGTCTTGGAGTGAATATCGCGCCTAAGAAACCTTTTTAGACCTTCTTGCACGTGTTTATAATTCTATTTATATTATTTTTGTGCTCATAGAATATAGAATGATAAATAAACAATAGATAGATAGATATTATTGATACAGCAAAAGGTTTGAAAGCTTTTTGAAGATTTCTTGAGTGTAATCACTTGAGAGAAAAGAACTTAATGCCTTTGTGAGCCTTGAAGTTGAAAATACTACAGAGATTGAGGGAGTAGTAGACACTAAATAAAGTCCCAATCAACCCTATCAAGGGCCTCGTCTTGTGTTATCAACAGCATAATGCTTTCTATGCTAGTTAATAGAAGAGTAAATAGCCATATTAGAAGCCCAAAAAACTATTTAGGAAAAATATTTAATATATGGCCACACTTGGTCCCCACTTGGTCACTCTTGCAGCTCTCTCCTCATCCTATAGTGATTATAGATAGTTTGATAAATAGATAATTAGGTAGATAAAAAGATAAATAGATACGTAACTAGAAATACATATGTATAGATAGATACATATACCCATAGAATGACAGCAACGTCAAATTTTTTAAGAAACCCAAATTTTAAAGAATTTGGGTATGGGCAAGATCATTAACAAGATTACTATCTTGGAGATTTGATATATGTAAGAAAAGATTACAGGATGAATACATTCAATGCTACTTGAAGTGGTAGCTATTTCTTGATGTACTCTAGCACTAAATTTAGCTCTCAAGATCTTTTAAGACCCATGGAGCTTCTTCATAAGAACCATACCGGGCCATAAGTTTTTCTTTTTCCTAACACTTGAAGGTCAGCCCTAAACGAATATGTATCCTTCTCGCTTGTAAGAAACTTCTTGTTTATCAATTACAACACTTATATAGTTATTCTCTAAATTTGGTGACTTGCATAAAAAGAAAATAGATAGAAGCAATACTCCTTTGAACATTACTTTATTTTCATCTACATACAATGATATTGATTTAAAAGAGTTTAATCATTTCATTTTGCAGACTTTCTATAGCATCTAGGTAAGTCCCACTACCTTCAATGGATATGAGGAGAGCATTGACACTTGTTGCACCTTGTCTACTTTTGAGCCCAAAACATATACATGCTTTGGACTCTCTTCTATTTAAGGCAACAAGGACATCAATGCTAGCCAATATAATGTAAATGGAAAGATGGAAAATGTAGATGCTTCCCACTTTGTATAGGTGCAAGCCACATGTACAAACTCTCATCCAAACAAGGCATCAAGCATTTATGCTTGCCCATTTAGGGTAAAGGGATATGTGTCCATTTGTCAATGTTGTCAAGAGTGTTGATTGATACACAAACTGAATAGTTTTGATAATTTGAAATTGAAGGAAGGCAGATTGCAAGCTACGATATACCCATTCCCCAAATGAGATAACAAAAAATGTATGTAGACACATGAGGGATGAGTTGTTATTAAGGCAATCTTCTTTTTTTCAACAAAAGGCTACATATGAGGTCTTGCATCTAGGGATTAAATACCAACTTGGGAGGGGCGGCAAGGCAAGCTTCATATTACGCTTTGTACTTAAGTAATGAGCTGTGATTCTATTTTATAGCTTATTCAAGGAATTTAATCAATTTTCTTTTTGTATGTGTACGTACTAATATTCTTCAAAACATTTTGACATGTAATTAATGTAGATAAAGAATTACGATTACTGAAAAGATTGCTTACGCTACTCAGCATAGCTTCAATGGCTTGGTAAAGCACTTGGCAGAGTGGGGTATATCCTCTAGGTGTGTATGTACTTTTCTCCATTGTTAATGAAGCTTATAACATTAAGACATCTTTAAATTCTTCAAATATATTTAAGACCTCGCCACACATAGCATTGACAAGAAGGATCAACCCGCTTCTACTAAGACTGGTGATCATGAGCGTCATCTCCCACGTACTGGCATAAAGGAGGACGAGAGACAACATTTAGATCATAGTCCTTGTTGAAAAGTGAAGATGAGGCTTATATTGCTTTTTGATAGACTACAAAGATTAGGCTTCCATCTTTCAAGTTTATGAAGGTTTTTTACTCTTTTAATTTTTTTCAATGTTAATGTCTCATTTTTTTATACATGTTTTAGGCAACTTACAATTTGGAAAAAGAGGATGATTTGTCTATCTAGCCACCTAGGGTGTTGAAATTGGATGTCCTTTATATTTACCATTTCAGCCTATAAAGAACAATAATTGTATCAAGTTTAATATCCTTTTAAATTTTCCCATAAAATTTTATGCCCTGTTGCTTAGATTTTGGTATTTTTAGGGTTTCTTGATGGTCGAGAGTCCAATTTTAGCTTGATGTGATCAATGGAGAGGAAGTGATGTGATATTCTATTTTGTGAAAATTATAGTAATATTTATTTGTAGATAAAAGCTTGAGAAACCTTAATTTTAGAGAAAGTAAGCACTTGAATCCATCAATGTTAATGTTTAATATTCCATGTTACTCCTCCTCAGTACACGTATGCCACTTGAAATGATAATTAGTGTGTTCACATTTTTTTATACATGTTTTACGTGACTTACGATTTGGAAAAAGAGGATGATTGGCCTATCCATCCACCTAGGGTGGTGACTTCTAGCTCTCCAAATTTTTGATTACCACATAAGAGTATGCAAATCCTTAGGAAAGGAAAATTAAAGAGGTTGCCTTTAATCAAAGATATGCATCCAAAGTCAAAGAGCAAGTCAAAGGAAAAATGGTCAACACATGACCTATAAAGTTGGCACATGAGAGCCTATTTCATGCTTTTTTTAATTGCAGTATGATAAAATGGATATCTTTCTTAGAAAGAAATAACATCACACCTCTATACAAGGGTAGAACTCTCACATAATTGTGCAAGCTTACGTATCCAAAATATGCACTGATTTTATTTGATGTCATTTATCATTAGTGCTATCCCCATAAAAGTTTCTCCACACAAGGATACTACCATAAAAATACACTAACAAAGTCAAGGCAAGAGGGAAGGAAGGTGATAAGAGGTATTGTTTTGGAATATCGTGCAATCCATGCATGCGAATCCATGCATACGTTAAGGATTGTGTCTTGTACTAAGGGAGCTTTGAGCTGGCCACAACATGCCCAAAATATGGAGAGGATTGATTTAAGGAAGGCACTCATAAAACAAGGGTGCAAATGGGATTATGCAAATTTGGTTGATTGCACAAGCGTTTAGCATATTCATAACACATGGTGAAGAATTCCACACAAAGCCAAGAAACCCTAACTTACATAAGGGTGGGATTGGATGGAATGAGTCCTTTCTCTAAGCCTAGTGGCTCTAGAAATTTTTAAAATACAACATTATAGCTCTCATATCTTTCAAAAAGAATCCTCTAATGTCAAGCCTTCTAATGTATATGTACAATTGTATCGCCTTACATCTTGTCAAGCATAATTTAAATATTTGTCAATTAAGAAATTATTATTTTGTAAAGTTAACAAACCTCACATGTCATCACAAACATTAGTGTGTACTTAGTGCCTCTAATTAAGGATTTGCAAGAGCTTTGTGAAGGTTTTGAGATGCTTCACATGTCAAAGCCTATTGATTCTTGACAATTTAAGGTTTTTGATATCATGACTTAGCTATCAACCATGACTATCTAAATACTGTTTTTATTTTAGGTGCTATCATTTTCTAGTAATGGCAATCTATTCACTTACCATATCACGTCATAATTTTAAAAACACATATGTTCTCTTATAGGTGTAGACATGTTAAAATACATGGATCTAGGGCGACTCATAGAAGCAAGTGATCAAGGTCATAATGGAAGACTAAGAAAATGCTAATACAAGATTAAGATAGAAATTAATCAATGACATAATAATTAAGACAACGAATCAATGACATAATGATTAAGACAACGAATCAATAATCTCATTACTTAGCTTGATCCAAGTACATGTTTATATAGCTCTCATCCACATGCTCCATGCACCTATGGAGTAGACTCAAGTGATGAGAACAAGTTGCAAGATGAGAAGTAATGTGCTTACTAAGACCACTATCAAAATACTAGACATGTACATCTGTATAGCCATGGATACATCCTTATGCGAAGGGTCAAAACTGCATTGCACAATGAAAGCCCAATCATCATGTGCATAGTTTATAGATTCTTTGTTTTCTACATTAGATGTGGATGCATTAGCTATACAGCCATACCCGAGTCTTTTTTTTCTCCTTCTCTAGCCGCTTCTTGAACTCATTAATGTAGTGACCAGGTTTATTGCAATAGTTGCATTTGTTCTTTTTCTTTGGCTTGTTACCTTCTTTGTCTGCAGGCTTGCTCGATGACTCTGATTTTTGCTTGTAACTACCTTGAGAAACCTTTGTTGGCCACCAGTAAAAGCCTACTCTCCTGAATACACGATATATCATCTCCCACGTACTGGCATAAAGGAGGACGAGAGGCAACATTTAGATCATAGTCCTTGTTGAAAAGTGAAGATGAGGCTATAAAGATTAGCCTTATAAGTTTTTTCAATGTTAATGTCACATTTTTTTATACATGATTTAGGCAACTTACAATTTGGAAAAAGAAGATGATTCGCCTATCTAGCCACCTAGGGTGTTGAAATTGGATGTCCTTTATATTTACAATTTTAGCCTATAAAGAACAATAATTGTATCAAGTTTAATATCCTTTTAAAATTTCCCATAAAATTTTATGCCCTGTTGCTTAGAATCTGGTATTTTAAGGGTTTCTTGATGGTCTAGAGTCCACATGTAGCTTGATGTGATCAATGGAGAGGAAGTGATGTGATCTTCTATTTTGTGAAAATTGTAGTAATATTTATTTGTAGATAAAAGCTTGAGAAACCTTAATTTTAGAAAAAGTAAGTATCTGAATCCATCAATGTTAATGTTTAATGTTCCATGTCACTCCTCCTCAGTACACGTATGCCACTTGAAATGATAATTAGTGTGTTCACATTTTTTTATACATGTTTTACGTGACTTACGATTTGGAAAAAGAGGATGATTGGCCTATCCATCCACCTAGGGTGGTGACTTCTAGCTCTCCAAATTTTTGATTACCACATAAGAGTATGCAAATCCTTAGGAAAGGAAAATTAAAGAAGTTGCCTTTAATCAAAGATATGCATCCAAAGTCAAAGAGCAAGTCAAAGGAAAAATGGTCAACACATGACCTATAAAGTTGGCACATGAGAGCCTATTTCATGCTTTTTTTGATTGCAGTATGATAAAATGGATATCTTTCTTAGACACAAATAACATCACACCTCTATACAAGGGTAGAACTCTCACATAATTGTGCAAGCTTACGTATCCAAAATATGCACTGATTTTATTTGATGTCATTTATCATTAGTGCTATCCCCATAAAAGTTTCTCCACACAAGGATACTACCATAAAAATACACTAACAAAGTCAAGGCAAGAGGGAAGGAAGGTGATAAGAGGTATTGTTTTGGAATATCGTGCAATCCATGCATGCGAATCCATGCATACGTTAAGGATTGTGTCTTGTACTAAGGGAGCTTTGAGCTGGCCACAACATGCCCAAAATATGGAGAGGATTGATTTAAGGAAGGCACTCATAAACAAGGGTGCAAATGGGATTATGCAAATTTGGTTGATTGCACAAGCGTTTAGCATATTCATAACACATGGTGAAGAATTCCACACAAAGCCAAGAAACCCTAACTTACATAAGGGTGGGATTGGATGGAATGAGTCCTTTCTCTAAGCCTAGTGGCTCTAGAAATTTTTAAAATACAACATTATAGCTCTCATATCTTTCAAAAAGAATCCTCTAATGTCAAGCCTTCTAATGTATATGTACAATTGTATCGCCTTACATCTTGTCAAGCATAATTTAAATATTTGTCAATTAAGAAATTATTATTTTGTAAAGTTAACAAACCTCACATGTCATCACAAACATTAGTGTGTACTTAGTGCCTCTAATTAAGGATTTGCAAGAGCTTTGTGAAGGTTTTGAGATGCTTCACATGTCAAAGCCTATTGATTCTTGACAATTTAAGGTTCTTGATATCATGACTTAGCTATCAACCATGACTATCTAAATACTGTTTTTATTTTAGGTGCTATCATTTTCTAGTAATGGCAATCTATTCACTTACCATATCACGTCATAATTTTAAAAACACATATGTTCTCTTATAGGTGTAGACATGTTAAAATACATGGATCTAGGGCGACTCATAGTAGCAAGTGATCAAGGTCATAATGGAAGACTAAGAAAATGCTAATACAAGATTAAGATAGAAATTAATCAATGGCACGATGATTAAGACAACGAATCAATAATCTCATTACTTAGCTTGATCCAAGTACATGTTTATACAGCTCTCATCCACATGCTCCATGCACCCTTGTGCCATCCTTGTGTTCGTAAATGCTCACACTACATGTTCTCCCTTGCACTTTCCATGTGCTATCTTTTTGACATTTGACTTTGCCTTTTACAAATGACCATACAAATCAACCTTTGCCAATGTACCCTTAGTCTATCCTTTTCTAATGTGCACGCTCCTCCCCTTTCTCTATTCATGTTGCACCCTCACACATTGCATTTCTCAACATGACCTAAAGGATAAAATTCTTGTTTTTAATACACAAATATGTTAAAGTCCACATGTAGTAAGCATCTCAACAAGAATGTATACTTGGGATGTATAAGATGCAAACAACTAAAAGAAAAGAAGTTTGTGCAAGAGTTTAACAATAATATGGAGAGGCCACATCTCTTTCAGATTGGCATATCCAATTGTGCAACTCGTGTTGAGACTGACAAGGATGAAGGACATACATGCCCATCATCCTGTTTGAAAGAAGGCCAATAACATGATATAAATTGCCATTTTAGAAGTAACTATAGATGAATCATCTTCTTGATCCTATGCATGTAAATAAAGAATGTGGGTGCATCTTTGTAGAGACATCTAACGAGACTAAGGATTTGAGAAGCTGCAAGGAAAGGCCTCAAGGAAACAAAAACCAAGCCCTCCCTTTAGCCGAAAGTGATGATTGATGGGAATGTGACATATTGAAAAGCGCCATGCGTGCTTTAAAAGGAGGAGCTTATAATAGTCAATGAAACAAAAGGAGGCACTTGTAGACCAACCAATTATGGTGCTTTCATGTGGAATGCCTACCCAAATTGATGATTGATGGGAATCAAAGAATCAATTAGGGGCTATTTATAGCCGATTGGTTATTTTTCAAGGGTCTCCAAATTTTTTTGGCTATTTTAAACTTCCATTTTTATTTAACTTTGCTCATTTTTTATAAGTTTTAAAAGTTTAAGAGAGATTTGCCAAAATACATTAGGTACTACCATTCTATTTAAGTCATCCAAGAGATTTGCCATAAATTTTTACATTTTTAGGTCTGTATAGAGTATATATTTGCCAAACCATTACTCTTATACATTCTTTAAAGTGCCTTATTTTTCACCGTGATGGGAATGTGACGTATTGAGCAACCCCATGGATGCTTAAAAAGGAGGAACTTACAATAGTTAATGAGATATAAAGAGGCATTTATAGACCTACTAAATTATGGTGCTTTCATAATGAATGCCAAACAGGCTAGAAGGTCTTGATGTTAAGGCATATCTAGATGATACCATTTATGTCCAAAATTGGGTTGTGAAAAATCCAAGTCACTCTTTTTAATATCAAGAGACCAACACTAACAAGTCACTCTTTTTAATATGAAGAGACCAACACTAACAAGGGCCAAGCTTTTATACATAGAATTTTAAAAGAATGGTAGTTGGGCATGCTAAAGTGTTACTAGAACAATAGCTTCATTGCAATGGAGCCATTTTTGGTACCAATAAACACAAGGTATATAGAAATTGCAAGTTTCAGTTCTTCTTTGTGCGCTTGGGCATCACATCTTGGACTATAGCTCCACATGATGGCCAAATGCATTTATGATTGATGATGTAGAAATCTAAATTACATCATCAGGTATGCTTGGATACTAAATTCCTAACAAAGAAGTTAGTTTTACACAATGCAGTACAACTTTCCAACCTTTTTTATTTGCATGCAAGATTTGTGTATGGAGTTCCAGTTCATCTGTGCATATGCCATGTTCAAAGATTTGGCTCAAAATTATAGTTAGGAAAGTGAGGAATCCTATTATTATAGGGCCCTCAATATATTATGCATATGCAAGCAAAAATCTTGCACTACAATAAAGCAAAGGGAAGGCAAGGGATCAGCTTTGTTGTAGTATTGTACCAAGACTACGTAGATGGGGCTGCATTTATATCCTACTTCAAAGATCATTGGCATTATTGCATAGAAGTGAAATATATTAAAAGACATGGAATGTAGTTCTATGCAATGATTCCCCACTTAGGTTAACACACTAGAAACATGAATTGTTTTACAAGCTCATGGATTTGCAACTGCTTGCACTTTACCTCATGCCAATCAACACACAAATGATAGCATAGAATCATATTGTGGTAATCTTAACTCTCAATTCCTAGTTTGTCACAAAACTATTCAGGGGTGTTGTGTTGAGACTAGCATTTGTGCTTGCCATGCCTATTATTGCTATATTAACATGTTGAAAGAAGCCAAGGTTAGAAGAAGATTTAATATTATTCACAAAGTTCTAATGAACTTGATAGCTCTTTTTAAGAATACACTATTAATTAATAGCGTAAATGTTGTCATTGCGATTTGTCTAGGCAAGATAATATTTGCAAGCATCAAATGGAAGTCATAATGCTGACTATCGTTGAGAGAGACAACTATGGCAAAGAAAAGTGGCAAGCTCTACAATGCTACCATTACTAATAAGTCAAGATCTTTTTTATTTGCATGGTGTATAGTCTGAAGACAAATTAACTGCCTACATGTTTAACAAACTATGTATGTGGGCTCTTTGATAAGAAAATGATTAGCATTTCATAGCTCTACTAGTGGCTTATAGCTTGAAATGTCATGATACCCCGTTATTACCTCTAGTAATCATGATGTAGAGTATCCTCTTGTAAACTAAGCAATGGCCCAATCGGCAATCTCACATCCTAAATATGACCTTAGACATAGGCTAACATATTGATTTGCTGCTCAAGAGTGTGTAGATTTCCGAAGCGTTGATCAAGCAACAAAATAGGGTGCATGTTGAACTCACGCCCTTGTGGAAAGGAGCAAAAACAAGAGCCAAACCATGATTGATAGTAGTACATATCTTGAGTTTGTTTCCTTTTTTGAGTTTTTTGGTGCATGTGTGGAGAATTAGGGGAGTTAGGAGTTGCAAATAGTTGTGAAGCCACCCTAAGGTAGACACAGTGTAACAATTGGATTAAAGGAGTGGTTAGCTTATGGCAAAAAAAAACCCCACAAAGATACTCAAATGCTTGAAAACCAAAAAATAAGAAATAAAAAATAGAACAATTTCTACTTGTAGTTTTTTGTAGTTTAAAACCTGCACCCTCCGATCTTTTGGTTCTTTTATTAATTTTTCCTGCTTCTTTCACAGCCCTCCAGCCCTAATCCTCTCCTTGCTGATGCTTCTCTCTCTCTCTCTCTCTCTCTCTCTCTCTCTCTCTCCTCTGCCATATTAAGCCCTATCCCTTCCCCAACCTCCTCTACTCCAATCTCGAGGATCGCAGCAAGCAATTCACTGCCCCCCGCCACTACTAGCTCCCTCCTTCCTTCCACCGGCTGCGGTGCTGCAAGGCACTCTCCGCCGCGCCCGAACTGCCCCGCCACCCACCCGGTTTCTTCTTCAGCGCCACCCCACACGCATCACAAACACCCGAAGATCCCTCCCCAGCGGCTCGCACGACTTCCTCCGACAGCTCGTCCCCCCTCTGTACATCGGCCTACACTCCGCACGTCCAGGTATCTATACAGACATACGGCTACTATACATGTACCTTGGTGAGAGCAGATACATAGCACATAGCATATCACCATTTTTGGATGCACTGGAGCACTTAGCCTTCTAGTTCACCACTATAGCTGAGATTTCTTGCAAACAGTCTAGCCAGCTTCATAGTCTAGCCCTGTGCACTCTCTGTATACCCATGGTTTCTCCTTGGCCACTGGTCTAGGCACTGAGTGTGCGTAGACAGTGGGCTCTCCTTGTACTCCTCGGGATCATATAGTGATTGATCAGTGGTTTGGCTATCTTTATTGTACTGTGTCGCAGTTGTATCTTGTCTGTTCAGTTCTTTCATGCAGTACTTGCCTATTGTTCATGTTATGTTCCTACATCCACTCATTTGAGGTGATCACTCACTCTGCACTGTGCACTTGTTGCACTGTGCACTTGAGTAGTCTTCGTTAGTGCTAGACTCCTTTGGGGCATACTGTCACTAGAGAAAGAGTCCCCTTAGAGTAGTGGACATGAGCCACTCAGGCTGGCTACACATATCCTGTCCAATCGCATTTCGCTCAAAACAATCCAGTGCATGTTTGGCATATCTGTAGTCAAAGAATTCCAAGTATTATCATTTCATATTGAAAGTTTATTAAGTACGTCTTGCGCTTTTGTAAGCAAGCCACATTTTGCATACATGTCAACCAATGCACTATCGATAGTCATTATTTATTAATCTCTGCATGCATTTCCCTTCCCTTGTCTAAATGCCACAAGCTTTAAAACTGCAGACATGCATGTGAGCATTTCGGCTTGCATCTATTCAAAACAGTTCAGTGTTTTCATTCCAAAACCATTTTTGGCATATCCAGTGACCAATGTAGTCCAAGAAACTACATCATAAACTCAAAGCTTAGCAAATGCTGCATGTGCATTTGCAAGCAAGCCCAATTTGGCATACATATCAACCACTGCATTGCCAGCAAGGCCGTCACTTGAAAGAGCCCTTTTCACTTAATTTCAGCTGTATTTCTCTGTCCTTCTCTTTTTCTCCAACACTACCACAGGCTTTGAAAAAGCGAACTTATGTAACAGAATTTGGAGGGACACAAGTTGCATCTATTCGAAACAGTTTACCATTCTTCAGCACAGTCATTTGAAATCTTCCAGTGCAGCACAGGCCTCAAGTAACCCAACAAGTGTATATACACATTGGGTACTAAAGAGCTTTCCTCCATTTTCTTGTAAAGGGAGAGGGCATGCTGTGGTTTCCCCCATTCGTTAAGTCTCTGACAAGGCCATTTCAGGAACACTCATTGTAGGGCATATCGAGCAATTAGTATGAATAGGATGCTCCTGAAGCACTCGCCATGCTTTTGCAAGAGCACCACACTTACATACATATCTATAAGGGCAGTTCCAAGCACAAAAGTAGTTCACAACACCCCCTTAGCAATGCCATCATGAATTTCCTCCCCCTCCCTCCTGAGCAGCTCCTATGCTGCCACAAATTTTAAGATGCAAATGAGGGTTGCAGCATCTGAAGAGAGGCATCCCTTCAAAATAGTTCAGTGCTTGTGCACATTAGCCTTGAAGAGCATATCCTGAAGTTAGAGCATTTCAAGGAGCACTCCTTATGCTTTCTGAGAGCACTGCATTGGAGTTAATCTCAGACAGACAGAATCAAGCACAAAATCACTTTCGAGGAAGCCTGGTCTGGCAATTTAACCGTGAAATTTGTCTTGCCTTGTTAGCCGCCTCACCCTTTCAAAATGCAAGCAAAGGTTACTGCCCTGCTGCTGTTGGGCGTATCCTGCTATAAGTGCAGACCAAGAAAATAGGAGTCACTCCATATGGAAGGCAGGCCCTTCTTTGAACAATCAAGAGCATTCTGACACTGACCATGTTGGCGAGCCTTGCCATTACTGCATTCCACAAAACTACGTATCCATGAGAGCATACATATTCATGAGAGTAGTGCCAAGCACAATATCACCTTGCAGCAAACCTTGACAGTCTTGACATACCCCTACGGCAGCACATGGTTTCAGCATGCAAGAAAAGGTAATAACTGCATCTGAGAGAGAGCCCCTTTTTCCGCATCTATTCAAAACAGCTGAGTCGTTTCTTATCTTGGCAAGTCAAACATATCCAGCCAGCATCTCAAGAAGGGAGCTCTTCATGTTTCTGTAAGACGACTACTTTTAGCATATATATTCTACTTGTCAAGCCAATCATCATATTATTTTTTCCAGTCACAATAATGATGCTTAGCAACCTTTGTCAAACAGACTCATCATAAATGTGTTTCGTATTTCAGCTGCTTCTATTGTACCAAAGACTTTCAAAATGCAAGTACAGTTCACTGCATCTAAAGAGAGGTGTAGCCTCCCTCACTGCCAGTGGTCCCGCACCCAAGCTCGTGAACCCCCAAAATTGGGCACCCCCAAGGTCTAGGCACCCCAAGCTCATGAACCCCCAATATCGGGCACCCCCAAATCAGCACCCAAGTCTGTGAACCACAAGGCCACCTACCAGTCACACAAGGTGGGAATCTCCGGCGGCCCCACTCCCCAAGTTTGGCTACCCACTTGACCGATGAAGCAGTGCTCACCTACTTGTGCTCTACGCCTCTCACCTACTCCAATGGCATATGTCAGTGACCACTTTTAGCACTTGGCTCGTGATAGCCCAAGGTGCCATGCCCATTGTATATAGAGAGACTCTGGTGTACTGAGGAGGATCCCGGATGCAATACATGGTTTTGTGGTGTCCCAACTCTTGCCTAGTTCCATCATATGTTGCATGCATGTCACTCTAGGTAGCTCTTGTGTGGTGTTCCGTTCTTGAGTCTATGTGAGTGCGTAGTGGAGTGGGACAGAGAGGTCACCATCTCCCTAGCTTGTGCTAACTCCCGAGGGTATACTGCCCTAGAGAGGACCCTAGTGATTTAGTGTGCCTGCACAATGGGCATCCTAGTCCGCTACAAGAGGCAATCATGCAGCATCCATCAAAACAGTTCGAAGAAATTGGACTCAGCCCCTGCCAGGTATAGTGCAGTCTAAAAGACTGCCTCCTTGCTTGTCCTTCCAGGCATACTGGAAAATTAGTGCATTTCTCTGCTTCACAAGCAAACGACATATTGCACACATAATCTCTGAAGCATCTAAGCACTTTTACCTTTTAAAAATAATCTCAAGTAGTCTAGTGCCTTAGTGTAAATCTTTCTGCTCTTGGTGCAAGCCCTCAGTAAGCTTGCCACAAAAGCAGTGCCCTTATCATACTTGGCAAACATGTCCAATAAAAACATTGGCAACCATAATATTGTTTCCCAATAACCCACCTAGCAAGCTCATCATGAATCGGTTTACTCTTTTCTGCTGATCCATGCTGCAATAGTACTCGTGTAGCATATCCTGCAATTGGTGCTCCGAGAGAAAACATTGGGATCTCACTAAGCATCACAGCATGATCTCTCTGCATCCCTCATCTGGCAGTCGCATCATGAGTTTGCGCCCCTTTGTCAGCAACTCCTATGGTGCCACAAGCTCTTACAACGCAAGCAACTGTCACTACATCTGGAGAGTGCCCCTCTGGTTGCATCCATGCAAAACAGCTCGGTGCTCACTCACTAAAATTAGTGAATTTCAACAAATAACGTGCCAAGAATGGAGCTTGTTGTGCTCTTGCAAAAGCCCCACACTTGGCATACATATCGCATGCGAGTAGAGCAAATCACAATACTAGTTCCCAGCAACCCTTGTCTAGCGATCTCGCATGGATTTGTTTCCCCTTGCCAACTGCTTATATGCTGCCACAGGCTTTTAAGACGCAAGCAAAGGCTTCGACACCTGAAGAGAGACCCTCTCTCTGCATCTGTTTCAAATAATTTAGTCTGAGTAAATACATCTTATACATCAAAAGCATTTCAATTGTTTGCACAAGTGCACCAAACATTGCATGTCTCAGCACTTTTCAAGCAACTTTTTGCCCCTTTTCCAAATATTATCATGTACTTTAGTCCATTTATCTATATATTTGCTCTTATTACAAGCCCTCGAAAAGGCCACAAAAGTAGTACCTTCACCATTGCAGAGAAGTGTTTTGTCATGCACACTTCTCGCATAGACCTCCATCTTGTCCTCTTGTTTACACCAATAGCCCACTTGTTTGATCTCCCAACCAAGATGATTTGTACGGAGTCATCAATCCACAAACAATCTCAAGTATCTTTGTGTCTGCAGTGAAGATGTGCAGGGCTTACCTTATTGCAGTTGTCCTTCAAACATTTCTTCCAGAACATGGGATCCTTCAAACATTTCTTCCATAACACGTCATGGGTTCTGTGTCAAGATCACTTGTCCTGTAAGCACAACATACTTTGAAACATGTTTGACAATCTGATCATAAATTGTTTTCCCCCTCGTCAATTGCTTCCATGCTGCTGTAGCCGGCACCCTTGCCACAGGAACAGCTCCAGATGACATGGCAAAAGTGAAGGTGACTTAGACTTGGTGGATAGCCGGCCATGATGCTGACTTGGACTTGGCAGGTAGCTGGCCATTGATGGCTTGGACTACCTACCAGATGGACTACCGGAGTCGGCTACCCACCTGACTACTGGAGTCGGCTACTCACCTACCATCGGCTACCTCTGATTACTCCACTGATCACTCGGCTACCGGGGACTACCACTACCAAGGGCTACTATACATGTACCTTTGGGAGAGCAGATATATATCACATAAAATATCACCATCATCACCATCTTTGTATGCACTGGAGCACTTAGCCTTCTAGTTCCCCACTGTAGCTGAGATTTCTTGCAGATAGTCTAGCAGCTAGTCTAGCCCCTGTGCACTCTCTGTATACCCATGGTTTACCTTTGGCCACTGGTCTAGGTGCTGAGTGTGCGCAGACAGTGGGCTCTCCGTGTACTCCTTGGGACTAGTAGTTGGCTATCTTCGTTGTACTGTGTCGCAGTTGTATCTTGTTTGTCCAGTTCTTTTCATTCAGTGCTTGCTTATTGTTTATGTTATGTTCCTGCATCCACTCACTAGAGTTTGATCACTCACTCTGCACTGTGCACTTGACTAGTCCTAGATAGTGCTGACTCCCTTGGGCATTGTACTCTCTCTCTCATCATACCAGGAGTCTACAGCTTGAAGGCTAGTAGAGCCGACCACCTTGGCTACTTAGGCCACCTCTTCCGCTACTCTCTGCACTGTAACCACTTAGCCCATTGGTTTTCACTGCATGCATCAAACACGCTCCTCACACGGCACTGACACTAGCCCCATCAAAAGCCCTCTATCTAGTCCTCTGAATTTTACCAGAGGAAGAAATTCCACTACATTCCACCAAGAAAACCCCCTCAACCCCTACCTCTTCCTTCCTTCTCTCCAAGTACCTCATCTTCTTCTGCACCTTGCGCTCCCATGGACCAAGCAGCCAGAGCCACCCTGAGGCTTTGGCCACTGTGTTGGGCAGTGTCAACGTCAAGCTACCCGCCTTCAAAGGGTCCTCCACAGAGGACGCTGATGATCACATCCAACGATTTCTAGCCATGTGCTGCAGCCGAGGCCTAGTTCGGGAGGATGCCTACTTAGCATTATTCCCTTCTACTCTGGAAGTCTCTACCAATCATTTTTTGCGTGGGCAGCTCTCCATAATGAATTTTGTACCATGTACTGCCCAAGAAACTATCAGGAGAAGATCCTTAAATATTTCATATCTTATATGTGTAAACGCTTAGTACTTATAACCATATAAATGCATGGATTAAATTGGACCAAAAATTATGTACTCACAATGTATCTCCATCAAGATCCTGTTGGATGATCATCGTAATATTGTGATATTGCCATACACCAGTTCTTAGATGTTGGATTCCATCAACTAACAAAGATGTCATTTGCTTACATATAACAATTCTTCTCCTGAAAATGCAGTGAACTCAAAAACTTGGTTCAATATCGGCCGGCCCAAGAGGGGGCATTTTTTCAATAGATCGCCCTGTACACTTGTGAAAAATTCAAAAAGACACTCCTCATGTGTAGATTCAATCAATAAACATTGGAAAGCCTAAAAAAAAATCATCTACACCAATTTAACATGGAAAACTACATGTTTTTTGCATCAACGTCCACATGAGTTTGCTTATCTTGAGTAAGCTAAAACCATAGTGATATTCACGACCAAATTGTGACCTGACGTAAGGAAAATTACTTGAAAACCTAGATTGGCATCGTTATTTAACATTCGATAAACCTACAAAATTAATTTCTCAAAAATCAAGAAACTTGCTTGATGCAGAATTGCATTGCAAATAGAGCGAATTAACTGCAACAAAGATGATGCACCAGGACATTTGGGCTACGTAGGTTTAGATGGGCTAGTTTGATATGCATGTGAGTGTCCACTTGTCTATGCTTCGTTTACGTCTGTATGAGCCTCAACTACAACAAGAGGTGCGATAGCAAAGATAACACACACTCACACATGCACAGTGGCATCAATTCAATCTCAAGAACATTAGTACCCAAAAACATAGAAGTGATGTGCCAGCATCCAAACTCGATCAAGTCCATGATCTAAATCAATAGACATAAGCTCCATTGTATATCAGTGTGGAGTAATCAATGCTGACATTGAACGTCAAGAACGTTTGCAGATTTATATATGTACATGTGCATTTAAATCCAATATAAGAAGCAGCATGCATAACAAGCACAGCAACTAGTCGACAATGAATCTCTGAACCACCATAATAATATGTACACATGGTGTCTCAAGCAAATCACAACTCATGTCTCTCGTCAATATCGAGACGAGCATCAAAAACAAAAATGATGAAGAATATCCTCTAGTGTAGAGATAGTCGAGCCAGGAGACTAACAGACCGCTGGAAGGGAGTCTCCACACGACCGTCACATACCATCGTCACACGTGGCACCACCTTACATCAATGTAGAGCAAGGTGAGTAGCATATATGGGAAGGGGGACTCGGATTGGAGGAGGAGTGGGGGTCAGGCGGAGTTTCCAAGCCAACAGTCGGTTCCCGAGCCAGCTGCAAGATGGACGAATTGCCTCCCCCTCACCCTCAGCAACTACCACCTCGTTGATTAAGTGGATATAAAGTCTTTCCCACACAAGAGCGTACGGCATACCTATACAGGCAGAGGACACGCCAATGCCCCGCAATCAATCCCCATGAGAGCGTGCATGCTTTTGTAGTACATCTGACATGGTCAGGTCTACGTTTTATTGTGCGAGTGCAGATGTGTATCTCATGGGGGGCGAACCAATACGGCCCCTCCTGTATAGAGCTTTCGGCCTATGTGTGGGATGCAGACTTGTGGTGAAAGTGTGTGCACATGGAAGGGTGGAGCGCCAGGGTGAAGGATGCCCCATAAGTACTACCTCCCCTACTACCAATATTGGTCCCTCCCTTATAAGCTACTTCTCACATGAACCATACCTTGCGTGCTGCAAGAAGAAGATGATGGCCATATGGATGATGGTTGCCAACAAGCCGCACGAAGAGCACCGTCCAACCACGCTTTCAACTCCCATCTCCCTACCCTCCACACAAGAGTCCTCAGGCGAGCAAAAGAGATGGCTGTGTTGATGTACTGTGAAGCAACCTGGTCGGAGTCGTAGGTGCCACTGCAGCAGCTAGGAGCCATGGGTGGGAGAGGATCTTGTTGAGGCGCATGCGCCTTGCGGGATTGCGTTGTAACATAGCCTTGAGGAGGTCCTTGGCGGTTCTAGAGACGGAGGGCCACGGATCTCCTGAGAGGTCTAGCCTGCCTTGCTTCACAGCTGCCACAATCTGGGCGGGCGTCTCGCCGTCGAAGGGATAATAGCCGCAAAGCAATGTATAGAGAAGCACGCCCAAGCTCCACACATCAATTCTCTCGTCATATGTACCTGTGAGTAGCATCTCTGGGGAAAAATAATATAGTGTGCCCTCCATGTCCGCCTCCAAGATGCCTGGGCGGATATCGGCAGAGGAGCCAAAGTCGCCCAACCTGATTATGCTGCTATAGCCTTCGTTTGGATCAAAGGGGCGAGCCAAGAGTATATTCTCCAGCTTGATGTCTCTGTGCATCACCCGGTGGTGATGGCAGAAGCAGACGGCTCGCACAATTGCAGCAAAGGCCTGTGCTGCCTGCGCCTCCGGCAATCGCCGCTCCTTGGTGCTTACCAGATGCTCGAACAGGTGGCCTCCGCCGCACAATTCCAACACCACATGCACGAACTCCTCGTCCTCGAAGATCTCCTCCAGGCGCACCACGTTGAGATGCAGCCCTGCTGCTTTCAGCCGATTGAGCGTCGCAATCTCCTTGCGCACATGCTGCAAGGCACGGGCCTTCAATTTTGGCACTGATTTGCAGGCATATTGCAGCCCGCTCTCCTTGTGGGTGCATAATCTCACTGTGCCGTCTGCGCCCTCCCCGAGCTGCTGCCCAATATCATAGGTCTTCTCTAACGACATTGCTTCTGCTTGTGTCTTCTTCTGCTTGCTGTGCAAAAAGCAAAAAGCGAAAAGCGAAAAGCGACGAGAAATCCAAGCTCACATTGTGTTTTCGTTTGTATATATATATATATATATGACACAACTTTCTTAGGGTCATTGTTGTGACTAGGGTCGTTGCGACTAGGGTCGTTGTTGTTGTTGCATAATGTTATGGTAAAGTTATGCCCGTTCCAACACAACATGCATATGCAGAAGTCCCTCGCTGCTTCAAACGTTTACACACTTCTAAGTGTGATGTATTTTAGATATAATGAGAATGGCCACCTGAGAGAGTGATAGTGTGACTCTTATGTGATTGATTAAGGTTGTGAGTATTTGTGCACAAAAACTCTTCTCAACACTCAAAATGACCTGTTTACAATTGTTTTCATTGAGCACAAGCAATGTTAGATCTAAAGTAACATTAAGCGCATGCCCTTGTTTGAAATGAGCAAACTAGGGTTTTCTATTAGACTTGTTAATAAGGAGAAACTTTCACATAAATATTCTCCAAGTCTCTTATATATGAACCTCTTGGATGCTTTTTTTTGTTTAGATCTCAATTTCGAAAAACTCCCACCACCAGATCTGTACGTACGTTTGGATACACACTTCAGATTTGATAACAATCAAAAACCTAGTGTTATGTCAACTTGAATATTGTTTTACACAATTAGCTTTTAAGAAGGTGATAAATGAAGTTCTACCATGAGAATCTAATACTAAGCGTTCTGTTATCTTTGGTTAATATTATCGTAATTAAAGTAAAAACCACTCTTTAAAGTAGCTAAACAAGACCTTATTCTAGTCCCATGAATATTGGTATGTGATTTACATGTACACATTATGTTTTAGCCTTCGGAGTTAGCGACTTTGCCTCCTCCCTTGCTAGGTCATGCATCATCAAACCACGCCCCACAACTACCTTTGTAAGGCATTGCTAGAACATCATCAGATGACAACTCATCACTTGGGAAATTCCAACATAAATATAGTATGATGAGTTGTTGGTGCTTTTATTCTAAAATGCAAGACAACTAGTATGCTATATGTGTGCACAATATACAACGCAACATGGTAGATAATTGAACAACCTCTCTCTACCTATACACAAGACCCAAACCTTGTTATACAATCTTGCATTGTCATTGTTAATGATATTTATATTTAAGAGTGTCAAAGTATACTCGTATTTGGAGCTTCCTTGAAGCCACATGATAGATCCTCAAGGAGATATGGAGCATCTCATGCCTTTAGAGTGTCAAAGTATACTCATATTTGGAGCTTCCTTGAAGCCACATGATAGATCCTCAAGGAGAAACGGAGCATCTCATGCCTTTAGACCTCTATAGACTACAAATGCATGCGGTCTTTATTCTAATTAAGCCTTATTGTAGGAGCAAAGACTAAGGGTTGATCATGTCCATTAAGGCATGAGAATGTTTATAGATGGGAGACTTTACATAAAAGACACTATAACTGTCCTCATCAATAGTACTAATACTCATTTTAAGGAGCAGCATAATTTTAAGGAGGAGATACGTGCCTAGATATGTAGTTATGATTGCTAGTCAGTCTGTACAATTAGCACAACTCCCTCCTCCCCCAGGTGAATATATGCTCATATGCATGCACTTAGGAACAGTAAAGAGAATGCCTTATATTGTGTCTATGATGCATGCCATATGGCATGTTTTTTGGAATTCCTTATGGAGCGGTTACAAAACGTGTGCCATAAGGTAGACAAATCAATTCTATCATGACATATGGCTTGCTTTGTGGATTTTTTGTTTTTAAACTCTCTCTCTCTCTCTCTCTCTCTCTCTCTCTCTCTCTCTCTCTCTCTCTCTCTCTCTCGTAATCATAGTGTGCGCGCTCCATATTGCAATTTTAAAAAAACACTAGTTCAAGCAAGCAAAAGTCTAACTCACAATAATACTTTACAATGACAAACTTTTGCATGGATTTGCATATTAAACTTCTTAAATTTGAGATCACAAACATTGACATGAAAGTAAAATAATATACATAAAAACTGTAAATAATGTGCTACCATGTACAACCATTATATTTGGCATGAGAACAGGGTGCCCCACTTTTGACACCCCCACTCTGCCCATAAACTTTGTTAGGCCTACCTCGAGCGAGATATTTACTCTAATCACCCATTGCCACATAGCATCCAAACCAAGCCCTTGAATACCTCGTGCGAGGTAGTTTTGGGTCTATATGGCCTGCACATCATCAGAGACTCACCCGCCACATCACACTTGTGCCATTACCTCGGTGAGGTATTCTTTTGCCAATCCCCTGTGGACTCCACATAAGCTTGCACACTGAAGCCACCTTGGATCACCCCAGTACCTCGGTGAGGTAATTCGCACATTTAAAAAATAGTTTCTATTAACATGTAATCACATCTCTTTTTTTCTTTTCTTTTTTTAAACAAGCAATGCAACTCTCAAGATTTTTCCAAATTTGATTTCTTAAGAACTCCGCATACCTTGGTGAGGTATGTATAATGTATTTTTTTAATATAAAAAACGGGGAGCTTTGCTTAATGAGACAAAAAAGGGGGGCTTTTTTAAATTAAAGAAGGGGGGGTTTTGTTCAATGAGATATGTATAATGTATTTTAGGAAATCTCGCATACCATGTTTTATTTTCTAAATCGCTACCTCGGTGAGGTATGAAAAAAGAAGAAGCTATCCTTGTGACACATGGCACATACCAAAATGGACAAAAAGAAGATAAGAAAAAAATATTCCCCTACCTCGTGCGAGTAGGGACACCTTAATCTTGGCCATCATTTTTTTTAGCCCTAATGCATTTGACAATGACACATGGCTATACCTCACACGAGGTATATAATGTTGTTTTTTTCTCTTTGAGGCTCAGCTCTCTTCCTCTATCTCTTGGATTAGCTTATCAATTAGGATTTGGGTTAAGAGTTGCTTAGCATTTGGGTCCCATTTCACACTTGGGCTAGCTTGGCCTCTTGTGCATAGGGGAGGTTCTTACCCGGGTATTTAGGATAGTTATTTCTTTTTTCTTAGAGTGGGTCACATGGATCTGACTACCAAAGTAGAGCTCATTGAGCTACTAAAGAGGCATCTCAGCACCTTGCGAGGGCAGGCCAGGGATCATACATCGATTATGGCTCTTGTTTTTTAATTAGAGAGACTTCTTGAGTCCCTTCGCCCTCTATGCGATGTTCGCTCCTTGCATAGTTGGCTAGAGGAGGAGCAAGCAACGCGGCTGAGGAGAGTGGTAGCTTGTTGGCCAGAGCTTAGATGCATGGAGAGCATCAGGAGGGGGCTATTGATATGTTTAGACTACTAGATGGGAGAGTCCCCAATAAGGGAAAGCCATACAAAGTAGAGTGGTGTCGACACCCAGTGGTATGAGATACATATCAGAGTATGGGGCAATGCCCGTTCACGCGGGAGATTCCACTTTATTTTTCCATGTAGCTTTATGCAAAGGTTGTGAGGGGTATGGAGGTGGACTATAGCACTCATCAACCTGGTGGAGGCCCTTGTGTAGGGTGCATGCAGGACCAAGAGAGGGGCAAGCAGGCCAGGCATCTCCCCCTCCAGCCCTTCGACATCGAGAGTCCACTCTTATTCCGCTAGAGATAGTGCAATCCTTGGGTTTTTGCAAATCGGCTTCGATACACATGCAACCACAGATTCTATTCGCCATGTGGTAGAGCTCTTCATGCCATCGACCTCCACACACCCGCATGTATGATTCTAACAATGCTATTTTTCTTTGCTCACTAGCTTAGTTGTAGCATGTAGTGTGTATAGTAGTTAAACTCCTCTTTTTTATGGTGGTGTAGGCCCCCCAGTAGGCCCGTGAGTCACCACTATCAGTTCCCATAACACATCTCCACCTAGCACATCGTTGCCCCCACCACCACCGGTTGATTCAGATGCATTACGGGCAGCAAGGGCTGCCTTGGTGGAGAGTGAGAGGGCCCTTGCCGATGTGAAGCAGCACTTGTCTCATGAGACTTTGTGCCTAGTTTAATATTTTTGGCCTCCTTTACATATAAATAAACCAAGGTGTATCTCTCAATTCCTAGTTTAATGTCTTAGACCCTATCGATATACTAGTGGAGCCCAAAATTATAAGTTGTTTATAGCAAAGATTAAATTGACCCTCAAGCATAGTTTTTTGAATGTTTTCAAGAAACTAACCAGTTTTCTTAAGGTCGAAGATTTATTAAAGAGTTTTGGAATTCACATAAGCCCTTTTGAGAAACTATGTGAAATTGTGCCTTATGAGACTGAAAATTGTGCCTTATGAGACTGATAAAATTGGCCATGTGGTATACCACAAAAATTTTGGAAAGGGAAGCATCTTATCAATATGCAGTGGTTTACATGCCTTAAAGATTCAGTCTCATTGAGTGCTTGGTGCATGTTTTAAATCGTCTTATTTTAAAAGGTTGTTTATGAAATACTACTTTTTTGTGGCTACGGTGCCTACTAAGGTACCTCATAGGTCGGGTTGATTCCGTGTGGTTGTCACCCACCCATGCGGGGACTTCACACAAAGGTGTTCCTCTAAGACCTTGATCCTTCCTATTAGACTAAATGTAGACCATTCTTGGCCTCACGTTCATGGATGAAATGAGATTCTTGGACAAGGGTGCTCATCTCGATAACTTTTCCAAAAGACTTAAAATTAGTCTCCCCGTGAACTTTTGTTTAGCCGTGACATTGTAGACTCTGGTGAGCTAATCTAGGTTAGATTCTTGAGAATTATGGATGAGTCATCAATGACTCTAATGTATATATCAAACTCAATTTTGTTGCTCTGATAATCACTATAGTGGGTATTGTGTTGCCCTGATATTTATAGAATGTGTTAGATTTACCCCGGTACCTCTGCCATAGTGGAGCTTGGTGCTGTTGTTCAATTTTCATGTTATTTACTCTCCACATTATTAATTTTCACTAATGACATTCCTTGCCACTTTCATGTTATTGTAATTTCTCAATTGTGTGTTATCCTTCATATTCACTAATGTAATCTGCAATAATGTTGTTCCTTCATATCCACTAATGTGCTTTGCAATAATGTCATTCCTTTCCACTCAATTGTGTGTTATCCTTCATATCCACTAATGTACTCTGCAATTATGTCGTTCCTTCATATCCACTAATGTGCTTTGCAATAATGTCGTTCCTTTCCACTCAATTGTGTGTTATCCTTCATATCCACTATTGCATTACTCTACATCTCAATTCCGTGTTACTCCATCCATCCACTAACGTGTTACTATCTCTGATCAATAACGTTGTTACTCACTTTCAATCCCACATTAATGTTATTCTCGAATCAATAGCATCATTACTCACTTCTAATCCCATGTTAATGTTATCCTCCACTAACACATTATTTCACATTACTAACAATTCTCAAACTTGAGATGCCATATTTCTCGATTAATGAAAATAACTACTCTACAAACCTATGTAATCTAATTCCTAGAACTCCCAAATTTGTAGAGTGAGCCTAACCCCATCCATCTGCCCTACCACTTAATAGACGAAATCGGTATTCAATTTAAGGTTTTGGGGTGTGCTTTGGTACAAGGAATAATTCCTAAGTCCCCTAGTTGACATGCATGCAATGAAAATAGGCACATTGAACTTCTTGAAAGAATAATCTAAAATAAACTTGTTCCTAAACAATTTTCAATTTTACAATTTTAGTTCAAGTGTCCATCCAAACAACAAGATTATTAAAACCTTAGTACTCAGATACTCCTTGCTATATAGCCCACAAGAACAAACCCTCAGGATAGATGTTTCCCACCAAACAATAACAAGGGATTAGTAATGTATATATTGGGGCAAGACGAAACCCACTATGGTAATCGTGTTATTGAACTTAATAACGTGTTAGCAAAAAACAACAATAGCATCACTACACTAACATGCTAAGTAGAGGACAATAACGTGTTTTCCTCAAAAATTTCCAATGGTGTTGTAAAAATGCACCAATAATTATTCCTAAAATAACATGGTTTTATCGTGATTTCTCGATATCGTGAATTTTGTCATTATTCTTCAACTATCGTTATTCTTTAATACTGTGTGCACCTGCTAATCTCTCGTAGTACATATTTTGATCCGTATAATGTGCTATTCTTGAAATTTCTCTGTAACGTGGTCTTCTTATTATATATAATTTGTCGTTACCTCCTTAACTGCCATGTGTCATGTTTTTTAGCTCACCTAGGCCACCTCTCTCAACTACCATGTGCTGACTTCTTAGCTTACTTGGGCCACCTCTTCACAAAGTAGTTGCACCACCCTGTCCATGAAGCATTGCGAATAGAGCTGCCTCCTATCCATGCAAAGTCATAGGTTCCAAAGTCTCCTCATGCATGTAGCCGCCCTTCGTCAATGTGGCATAGATTTTTTGAATCTGCATGCAGTTGCGCTCCTACTAGTTAAGCCTTACTCTTTCTCATTTCGAAGTGGCACTCCTGCTGGTTGACCCCTACTGTCTCTCATTTCGAAGCCAGGCTCCTATTGGACCCTGGTTTGAGCCCTCCCCTCCTGTGTTCTCTGCTAGTGAGCCACACCTCTCTCTCTCTCTCTCTCTCTCTCTCTCTCTCTCTCTCTCTCTCTCTCTCTCTCTCTCTCCTCATTTCCTCTTTGTTTTGGCAGGTTGTTTGCAAGTGCAGTCCTTCATCTCCGACGGATAGGCGGCGTCCTCTTTATGTTCAACAACGGAATTCTATCCTCTCGTGCTCTTCGAATTAAGTGTGACACTCTCAGAGAGAGAGAGAGAGAGAGAGAGAGAGAGAGAGAGAGAGAGAGAGAGAGAGAGAGAGAGAGAGAGAGAGAGAGAGAGAGAGAGAGAGAGAGAGAGAGGAGAGGAGAGGAGGGGGCACTGTCTTATTTCAATATATTATTAATTGCATATAGTGGTCTGTCTTTTCCATTTTACACATGCTCTCATCATCATCAAAGCAAGCAAGCAGTCTTTAATTTATATATGTAGAATTCATAATAATGGTCTCTATACACACATGCCCTCGGCATCAAAGCAAGCAAGCGGTTGTTAATTTATACATGCAAAATTCGTAATACGCATAGCAAAAAAAGGAAAGCTCCTCCAAGATTAATCTTCCACCTAGCAATAAGCTTCAAATTCAATAACACCAAATGAGCTTTACATGAGAGGAATGTACATGTCAAGGGTGGGGAAAGGGAATGGAGGAGCTAGATTAAATGTGGCTATGGTGCTTTAGCACCATAGAACAAGGTTGGAGATGGGGGGCACAACAGAGGAAGACGCTCAATTAAAGATAGAATGTACTTAAGCCTTGCGTCTTCTTAGAGACTAACAGTGGAGACTCCAGACTTGAGAGTATTAATGTAATTAATTACATTAATTACATTAATTAATGTTATTAAGTGAAATCTCTTTAAAGGAACTTCAATTTTTTGTCCATTGGCTCCTTTTGCAAGACTATTGGTTGTAGGGATGAGATTAGGTTGTCCTTATGACACCCAAGTGTCTATTATCACGATGTTATAACTAGCTCGAGGGCTAAACAATGCACATTTGCGCTTAACATCATTGCCTATAGGGAAATCCAACCATACCATGATAGAATCTTCCAAAGGAACCATGGATGTTTCGGTTATTGACTCGGCTTCACATCCTATTTCTGTTTCTTACTCCCATTCACTTTCATCCTCATTTTGGCTTTGAGCTTTTTCAAGAGTACCCAATGCGTACACTAGCACACTTGGTCCTCCGATAATTCTTAATGAGGTCTATTTGGAAACTTGTGAATCCTCATAGTCCTATTTTATGGCGTTCATTATGTCCTTGTATAACTCAGGTTGAGCCCTTAAAGGTGCAAGTGCTGATGTGATGCTGGCTTTCTCATGAGAGAAGAGCATTTCTCCAAATGAGGTTTTGAGAGACTGTTTTAATCTTATAAGGGAATTATCAAATTCCTCACATGCTTTCTCAAGCATATAATTCGTACAATCTGTTTGAAATGACTCTTTTATAGAGAGTATGTCTTCCTCTTAAAAGGGGAAGCGGTACTCCTTTGGGCTTTGTATTTTGGTTGTTATTTTAGGTTTGGCATTATGAGGCTCAATCACAACCGGTGACCCTGTAAGACATTCAACCAAGCTAAGCATGCTCTCTTGAGCTTGCTTTCTGCATTCTACATATGTCATGTGATGATTTTTATCCATTTGGGGTGGTTGGGTGGGTTCTAGTTTCTTGATTAGTCTATGTGGTGCACTGAGCGAAGAGTAAGAACTTGTTTCATCCTCACTTAGTAATGTACTAGAACTTGTTTCATTCTTTGACTTTCTTTGGTTTGTCTGTTTTTCATTACGTTTACCCATGATGCGACGAGATCGAATTTTCTTTTGGGTTTTTATATCCTGTGTCGCACATATGGGTGTTGAGGTTTGTGTGGTGTTCTTTGAGGTGGATGCTTCTGCATCATGTATAGCTTTTGGCTCTTTTGTGTTTATTTCCCCTTTTGGGTTTATGTCCTCTACAATCTCCTTTTCCTTATCTTTTAATTCGACCTTGGTTTTGACAGTTTGTTATCCTTTGTTTTTCTTGGTTTTAGAAGGTTTTGCTCCTTCTTTTGGGTTCTGTTTTGAAGCATGTTCTTTTACCCATGTTGAGGTATTATCTTTTGTGTTCTTTTTTATTTTTTTTCGTGCCTTGGATTGTAAGCGTGTAAGCACATTCAAGGGTACATTGGACTATTACCCATTTTGTACACTTAAGATGTTAAGAGTTGTATTTTGTGAGACAAGTTACACTGAAGCAACTCGTCTTGGGAAATCTTGGAACATGTAATTAATGCCACATCGTTCACACATTGGTCGTCGCAAGGTATCAATGTGACTATGGGCATGAAAGTATTCCAAAGTGTGCAGTCTACCACCTTGTGAGGTCCATGATAATAGAAACATTGAAGTGTCCAATCAACTGCTTCCTCAGCAGTTTCTACCCTTTGGATTGTTTGTGTTTGGTGCACGAGAGATGGAGTTTTTGAGTCCATTATGGATGAAGCGGGACACTTTTTAGTATCATGGTCAAAGGTTTTACAATATATGCTGTATAGAAGAACAGGTGCCTTGTATGCACAATAAGGATTGGGATGATTGTAGTGATTGCACTCAACACAAGGCATTTCGTTCGTCACTTTTAGAGGCATGAAGAATGTCTGGTTTTGAAGGTTTTTATCCTCTCTTCTTAGAGATATTGGCTGTAAGGTTTTAAGCAAGGCTGCATAAAATTCGGGGAATGTCAATTCTGAGATCGATCTTTATTTTGCCATTGCTTCACTTGGTTTAGATGAGGAACACCTTGTAGCATGATCATCTTCTAGCATGTTGTCATCTAAGCGTATTGTTTCTTTGCAACATTGATCAAATGTTTCTGGATATTAGATACAATGATCAAGTTGTGTACGCTATTATTCTTAAAGCCCACCATGAAACATCTATTCAATTGAACATCGTTTAATTTTTCCCATGACTCACAATGTGAGTCCAAGAGTATTATCCTAAGGATAAAATCTCTAATGGATTCATTTGGTTGACGTTCAATTGAATAGAGTTCTGTCACTACACTCCACCGATCACCTTGTTTGGAAAAGCCATGTATAAAGACTGATTTCAAGGTTTTGAAGCTGGTCTTGATCATCGGCATCAATGCGATGAACCATCGACTAGCTTTTCCCTCTAGGCATAAGTTCAACGCATGTATCTTAGTGGGGCATTTGGGATTTCCACAAGCTTCACATCTCTGTTCAAACATTTGAATGAATTGAACAGGGTCTATTGTTCCGTCATATTTGCCCATAATTTTAGAAATTTGTACAGCCGTATTTTTGTATGTCACTAAGGCCGTATGTGTGAGTGCTCTGAAAAAGACTCAATGAGTCCTTGGGGCACCCCCCTTCCTAGACTAGTCAAAGGTGTGGGCATTCAGGAAAGGGTTGGTACTTATAGGATTTGCGGGAATGTTAGGCAAGGGGCCAAAGCTTGGTGGAATCGAAGCGATAAGGGGTGTAAAACTGATGACACACTTGTTATAGGCATGGCCAATGGCATTGGGAGGTGAACTTGTGGCATATATCTCAATGGCTCGAAGATGTCAGCCATTGGGTTCAGTCCTTGTGTGATCCCTGGCAATCCCTCTATCTGGCCATGTCAAAGTGCCTAAACGGTCCTTAATGAGCAATCACAGTTTTTTTTTTTTGCTTTTTATACTTTCCCACAACCCGTTTTACAGTCTCAAGAGGCTTGGCGTACTCTTCGTTGGGTCAAACAAGTGTTCGTTCGCCCTAATTAGCTTAAGCGCTATACGCACGTGAATGACTTGAGATATTTTTTTGAAAAACACGTATGCTAGATACTTTCCATATGGAAGACGAGGTTCTAAAACCTATTTTCTATCACTGTCTTAAGATTTTAAAAAATCGAGAATTTTTTCCCTGTTAAACTCTGTATGAGAGAGTTATAGTATTTTTTTAGTACTACAACTTTGTTCCCCTAAGTCGTCCGTGATTTTGTCATTTAGATCCTCAAAAAGTAGCCCGAATATGGTCGTCATCGTTTTCACGTTGTTTTTTACGATTTTTCTTGGTTTTTGGGCTAATTTTTTGCCTCGATTTTTGGGTCGAATTTTGAGGCTGCTAGTCGGAGGCCAAAATGGTCGATTTTGACTTCAGACATCTGAGTCCAAAGTCGAAGAGCTCGATGTTAGCTTTTCGATGAGCCCTAGAGCGTCTTCATCAGATATATGGTTTAGGAGATGCGAGCCTCCAAACAGGGGTGGTTTCCAGCATCTCTTTTTTTTTGGCCACCAAACAGACCCCTTTTCACGTCGACCGACAGACTTCACGAGTTTTATAGATTTTTTATTTTTTATATTATTATAATTTTTGCAGGAAACCTTAGGTTTTCATGCCATGAAACCTTCAATGTTTCATGCCGTGAAACCAGACTCCACGGAATATTAAATTTGATTTTTTTTAATGTATGACCTTTGGTGTATCTACCGTGACTCCTTAATGTAAGGTAATGGCGGTAGCTCTTATTAACCCTAGAATTGGGTTAACATTCTCCCCTTCTTGATGGCGATCGCCATCTGTGATCGCGTTGAAGACTGTTGTGTGGGGCGAATGAACAAGCTTTGTCTCGATGGCATTGATGTTGAATGACGTTCAATGGTATTTGTTCCTCCGTAATGAATGAATAGGTTAGTGGTGTAGTGGGAATTCTTAACGTGATGGTGGGTTTTGTGCAAATGATTGCATTTTTATATTTGTGTGAGCCCTTTTGTTTTGCTCACTTTGTTTTTGACAATCATCGACAAGGTAACATTTGATTTTTGTTAGTGGGGACACTAAGAGATGGTAATAAAATGGGAGAGAAGTGAGAGAAGGATCCAGAGGAACGTAGACTTAATCATCAGAGAATGAGATAGTGATTCTCAGTTTATCATTTGAATCATTGAAGCGACATTCATATAGTGTCCAAAGCTACAACTTGGACGGGGACCCGTAATGGTGTCACAGAGTATTTATGGCGATTCCCACTTTAAGAGCGTGTGGCAGCAAGATAGGATAAAGTCCTAAGTGATGTACTTCATGGATATATTATGACAGTAGTCATTGTAATAGCATTAGGCCTCTTATGAGCCTAAAGTGCCCGGCTAGCCACAGTTTAAGTGAGTGTGAACACTTATGGCCATTTATATAAGTGAATTTCTCTCATAATACAAGATACTCTCCCATTGTGCAATTGAGTCTTGCTCTTGCTAATCCTCTTCCTAATCTTTCTCCCTAATGCATGCTAGTGAGTGTGTGTGAAAGAAATGAGGTGAGGAGGAGGGACGAGAACCCATGGTGCAACGTGGCGGTGTGACAACGCTTGCGGTAGGGAGACGCGGTGGAATTGCTTCTCAAGGAGTTATAGAGCTTGGAGACCTCAAGCTTGGCCATTGGAAAGATCCATGACTGTTGCAGTTCACTAGGTAACCTCTTTTTGGATGTGTTTCAAGGAGGGTTAGGGTGAGCCATAACAAAATTGAATTTAATTTTCCTGTGAAGTCCACTTCACACCGTGAACCATTAAGGGTTCATGACGTGAGAACCTTCATATGCGACAAAAAAAAACCGAATTTAACTTTTTCATGAAGTCCGCGGACTTCATGGCATGAACTGTTAAGGGTTCATGGTGTGAGACTCTTTGTTCACACAATCAAAAAAATTAAATTTATAAAATTCATCAATTCTACTTCACGGCGTGAAATGCACCCTGCTTGTTCACGACGTGAAAACGGGTCCGTCGACCCAAAAAAAAGACTCTAAAAAACACCCCTATTTGGAGTCCCGTATCTCCTAAACTATGTATCCAATGATGAAAGCGCTCTAGGGCTCATCAAAAAGCTGACATCGAGCTCTTCGACTTTGGATTTGGCCGTTCGAAGTCAAAATCGATCATTTTGGCCTCTGACTAGCAGCCTCAAAATTTGACCTAGAAATTGAGGCAAAAAAACAACCCAAAAACCACGAAAAATCTCAAAAAAACAGCATGAAAATGATAATGAGCCATATTCGGACTACATTCTGAGGGTCTAAACGATAAAATTACAGACAATTCAGGGAAACAAAGTTGTAGTACTCCAAAAATACTACAACTCTCTCATACAAAGTTTTTCAAAATTTCTTTTAGAACACCCTCAAAAACACGCTACGAAACAGGGAAAAAATTCTCGCAAAAATTTTATGTCTTGAGACAACGATGGAAAATAGGTTTTAGAACCTCCTCTTCCATCTGGGAAGTTACTAGCATACGCTTTTTCCAGAAATTTATCTCAAGTCATTCACGCACATATAACGCCTAAGCTAATTAGGCGAACGAACACTCGCTTGACCCAACAAAGAGACCGCCAGGCCCCTTGAGGTTGTAACGGGCTGTGAGAGAATATAAAAAGCAAAAAAAAATTATTTGTGTTTGCTCATTAAGGAGCATTTACGCAATTAGACATGGTAACGATAAGAGGGATTGCCAGGGATCACACGACTGAACCCAATGGCTGACACACCTTTGAGTCATTGAGATCTATGTTGCAAATGTACCTCCCAATGCCATTAGCCATGCCTATAACAAGCGTGTCATCAGGTTTTATACAACCTGTCACTTTTGATCCCACCAGGCTTTGGGCCCTTAGCTAACATCTTCACAAATCCTATAGGTACTAACCTTTTCATGGATACCCACACCTTGGACATACTGACTAGTCTAAGAAGGGGGTAACCCAAGGACTCAAAAGTGAGTCTCTCCCAATAAGAGCACTCATATACAGCCTCAGTGACTCATACAGAAATATGGCCGTATAAATTTTTAAAATTATGGGCAAATACGACGGAACAATAGACCATGTTTAATTCATTCAAATGTTTGAACAGAGATGTAAAGCCTTTGGAAATCCCAACTGTCCCACCAAGGTACATGCATTAAAAACCTATGCTTAGAGAGACAAGCCTTCATCACATTGATGCCTGCAAATCAAGACCAACTTCAAAACCTTGAAATCAGCCTTTATATATGGCTTTTCCAAACAAGGTGATCGGTGGAGTGCAGTGAGCATCAACCAAATGAATCCATTAAAGACTGTATCCTTTGGATAAAAATCTTGGACTCACGATGTGAGTCATGGAAAAAATTAAACGATTTTCAATTGAAGAGATGTTTCATGATGGGCTTAAACAATAACAGCTTACACAACTTGATGTTTCATGATAGGCTTAAAGAATAACAGCATACACAACTTGATCGTTGTGTCCAGGAAGCATTTGATCAATGTTGTAATGAAACAATACGTTTAGATGACAACATGCTGAAAGATGATCATGCTACGAGATGTTCCTCATTTAAACCAAGTGAAGTAATGGCTAAAGAATGAACGGTCTCAAAATGGACATTCCCTAAACTCTATGCAGCCTTTCTTAAAAGCTTTCAATCGACATCTCTAATAGAGGATGAGAACCTTCAAAGCCAAACATCCTTAATACCTCTACAAATGAGGAACAAAATGGCTTGTGTTGAGTGCAATCACTACGACCATCCCAATCCTCATTGTGCATACAAGGCACATGTTTTTCTATACTACATGTTTTTCTATACTACATGTATTGTAAAGCCTTTGACCACGATACTAAAAAGTTTCCCACTTCATCCACAATTGACTCAAAACCTCCATCTCCTGTGCACCAAACGAAAACAGTCCAAAGGGTAGAAACGGCTCAGGAAGCACTTAATCGAACACTTCAGTGTTTCTATTATTGTGGACCTCACAAGGTGGCAGACTGCACAGTTTGGAATACTTCCATGCCTATAATTACTGACACCTTGCAACCTATGTGTGAATGATGTGGCATTGATCACATGTTCCAAGATTGTCCAAGACGAGTTGCTTCAATGCAACTTGACTCACAAAATACAACTCTTAACATCTTAAGCGTGCAATTGTCCACAGTACCCTTGAATGTGCTTGCATGTTTACAAGCCAAGGCGCGAGAAATAGTCAAAAAGAATGCAAAAGTCAATACCTCAACTCAGCAGTTGTGATTAGCTTGGTTGAGTGTCTTACAAGGTCAGCAGTTGTGATTAGCTTGGTTGAGTGTCTTACAAGGTCAGCAGTTGTGATTGAGCCTCATAATGCCAATCCTAACAAAGCAACCAAAATACAAAACCCAAAGGAGTACCGCTTTTCCTTTCAAGAGGAAGATATACTCTCTACAAAAGAGTCATTTAAGACAGATTGCACAAACTATACACTTGAGAAAGCACGTGAGGAATTCAATAATTCTCTTATAACATTAAAATAGTCTCTCAATACTCTTCTCTCAGGTGAAGCCAGCATAACATCAGCACTTGCACCTTTAAGGGCTAAACATGAGTTATACCAAGACATAAAGAACTCCATAGAACAGGATTGTGAGGATTTGCAAGCTTCCAAACAGACCTCATTTAGAATTGTCAAAGAGCCAAGTGTGCCAGCGTACACATTCGGTACTCTTAAAAAAGCTGAGAGCCAAAACGAGGATGAAAGTAAATGGAAATATGAAACGAAAATGGGATCTGAAGCTAAAACAAAAACTGAAACATCCAGGGTTCCTTTGGAAGATTATATCATGGTATGGTTTGATTTTCCTACAAGCAATGATGTTAAGCGCAAACGCGCAGCCCTCGAGCTAGTCATAACATCATGAAAGTAGACACTTGGGTGTCATTGGGACAACCTAAACTCATCCCTATAGACAATAGTCTTGCAAGAGGAGCCAATGGACAAAACATTAAAGTTCCAGGTTACTTTAGCTACACTACTCAAACAATTGATGGCGATATGGAATTTACATTCCATGTTACCCTAGATTCCCTTGAGTATGATGTCATCCTTGGTGGAACTTGGATAGGTGAATCGTTGTATTCAATAGATTAATCCATGCAAACAGTCACCTTGCACACATGAAGCAATAGTGTCCAAAGCTACAACTTGGACGGGCGCCCGTAATGGTGTAACGGAGTATTTATAGCGAGTTCCACTTCAAGAGCATGTGGTAGTAAGATAGGATAAAGTCCTAAGTGAAGTACTTCATGGATATATTATGAGAGTAGTCATTGTACTAGCATTAGGGCTCTTATGAGCCTAAAGTGCCCGGTCGACCACAGTTTAAGTGAGTGTGAACACTTATGGCCATGTATATAAGTGAATATCTCTCATGATACAACATACTCTCCCATTGTGCAATTGAGTCTTAATCTTGCTAATCCTCTTGCTAATCTCTCTCCCTAATGCATGCTATAGTGAGTGTGTGTGAGTGAAGTTAGGTGAGAGGAGGGACGAGTACCTGGTAGTGCAACTCGACGGTGTGACAATGCTCACAATTGCTTCTCAAGGAGTTATAGAGCTTGGAGACCTCGAGGGTTATGAGCTCGGCCATTGGAAAGATCCTCTCACGACGATTGCGGTTCACCGCGTAATCTCTTTTTGGATGTGTTTTAAGGAGGGTTAGGGTGAGCCTTAACAGCTACTATCATGCCAGGTCAAGGGGATGATTTTCATGTAGATCATAGAGATATTCAAATAATGTCTCGCATAGGTACTATAAAAAGAATATCTAACTTGCATCGTTCATATATGCCTTTATTATATGTTCTTTTGTTTCCTCGAAGAGAGGATGGTTGGCATGTTATAATTCCACTCCATGTGGTAGGAATAGACAAGGTTCAAATGAGGAGACAAAGAATGTAACTCAATGACAATATTATGCATATAGATCATAAGGGAAGATACAAATACGAGCCTTCTACCCGGTGGTTAACTTTTGTAATAGTATATTGTTGATGCATATAGCAACATGGAAGAATCAAGATTAGTATAGGTACATAATAACCAGAAAGCATTGCGTGCTGAAGTATACCAAGGGCTTGCAAATATGGTTAATATGAGCGATGGGGTTAATAGAGTCTTTGGTGGTATTGCTGGACGCAAGATAGTTCTATCATCTACATATATTGGGGGGGACTCGATATATGCATCAGTTGTATTAGGATTCAATGTGGCAATTGTTAGGAAGATGGGTAAACATAACCTCTTTATTACCTTTACTTGCAATCCTAAGTGGGATGAAATAAGCATTGCTTTATTGTTGGGTCAGACTGCCCAAGATTAACCTGACTTGACTGCACGGGTCTTCTATGAGAAGCATAAGGACATGATGCACTTATTGGTGAAAAAAACATTATTTGAAAGAGTAGTGGTATTTGTTTTTGTTATTGATTTTCAAAAAAGAGGCTTTCCACATGCACATATATTATTGACATTAGAAAAAGTACCTACTAATATTGCTCACTATATAATAAGTTGGTATGTGTTGAACTTCCAGATAAGGTGATGTTTCTTGAGGTGCACAACATAATCAGTCATTGTAATGTCCATGGACCATGTGGGGAACTAAATATGCACTCCCCTTGCATGGTTAATGGGAGTTGCAAACATCGTTAATGGTTATGAGACTACTATTTTCTATGACAATGGGTATCCAACTTACATGCAACGAGGCGATGATAGTTTCATACAAGTAAAGGATTAGAGAGTGGATAGTCAATGGGTTGTTCCATATAACCTTTTTCTCTCTATGAGATACAAAGCCCATATTAATATAGAAGTATACTTTACCATTATAGCAGTGAAATATTTGTATAAGTATGTATATAAAGGACATGCATTAGGACCTCAATGGAAGGCTTCTTGGGCCCTTTTATTTGGCAGTTTAAGGAGTCAAACCTTTTCTCTTAAGAAGAAACGTTTTCTAATTAGAAGCTTCAAAACGGCTACTTTATTCGAATTTGAATTTTGGGAGGAAAATGGAATTTAAAATCTAGCGGACAAAACCATATCATGTAACATATCTATGGAAAGCTCTTGATGCGTAGATCACGGATCTATAATCTCCGCTCAAATTGGAGCTTGTATGTAGAAGTTATGGAGGTCCGAAAATTGTAAAATTGCCTCCCCCCTTTTTGGGGGGAAAAGTGCACCCTTTGACCACTCTTACACCTCTTTTACAAACCCAACATTTCAGTCCACATGGCAACCCCCCATTTGGCTATTCCTTAATCACCTTGATTAGGCTTGGGCAAATTAAAGGGCCCAAGAAGACCCCATTCACTTCCTAATGATAGATCTACTATAGAGTTGCAAGATACACATGAGATTATTTATGAGGTTAGTCAATATCTAGATACACAGTATGTGTCTACGTCAAAGGCAAGTTATCACTTATAACAATATGATTTGCATGATGAAAAGCCAGATATACAAAGCTTGCATGTTCATCTCGATGCAAAATCATGTTATATTCAATGACCATGATGATTTGCGTGATGTAATTAGTCGTGATAGAAACGAAAGAACTATTCTCACTGAGCTAACCAATTGCATATAGATGCAAATAGCTTGCTATATGTTGATTTCCCTTGTATAAGTGGGTGTGGAATATAGCTCTTCAATCATGGACTAAAAGAAAAAGAAAAAATATGATTGAACGTATGTATAATGTTAGTCCGAGTGCAGGTGAGCAATATTATCTACACATGTTACTCATAGTGTGTAAAGGCTACAAATCTTTTGAAGATGTATGAACATTGAATGGACATTTGTATCCCTGTTTTAAAGCTGCATGTGAAGCCAGAGGAATGCTAAAGAGTGATGAGGAGTGATATATGTGTCTTCAAGAAGGTCACCGAATTAAGGTATTGTACGAGGTTTTGACATTGTGGAATAAGATTTTTTGTGATGGATATTTTGAACTTAATATTTTCTTTTATGTAAAGGTCACTGAATTGAGGTATTGCACATAATTGTTTAAATATGCAAAGGTACCGACTTTGATGTATTACATGTTTAGCAACTGAGGACAGTTGCTTTTCACGAGGGAGGAATGTTGAAATTATTCGAATTATTTGGCATTTATGGATTTATTTGATGGATATTTATTTTAAGTGCAAGCGAGGCTAATGGAAGAGATGATGTTTGATTCTGTTCAATAGGTTGATTTGGCTCTTTCCATGGAAAGGTGTCTTAATAGATAATCAAGAGCATTTTGATACCATCCTTGAGGCCGTTTATTTGAACAATGGTGGTGTTTTTTTACCTTGATGGACCAAGTGGATTAGGCAAAACATATCTTTATACTGCCTTGCTATCTCGATTACGTGGAGAGAATCAAGTTGCTTTGGCATGTGCATCTTCTGGATAGCTGCATTGTTACTTTCAAATGGATGTACTGCATACTCATGTTTCAAAATCCCATTGGTTCTCAATGCTTTTAGCACATGTAGTATTAAAGGTAATAGCCCATTGGGGCTGAGGTGTTGAATCTTGTAAGATTGATCATTTGGGATGAGGCTCCAATGATGCATCGGTATGCATATGAAGTATTGGACAAGATGGGTAATGTCCTAAAGGAAGTAGCAAAACCGTCTTTGAGAATAGAGACGACGAAGCTAATGTCAAAATAATTTCTCTATTTGAGTCTTAGAACAAGCTTGCTCACTTTTGACCCTGGCTCAAAAAACAAAAAACAAAAAACAAGACATTCAAAGACATTATGCAAAGTGGTATAGTGTTTGGTGGAAAAATTATGCTCTTTGGTGGATCTTACCTGTTGTGGCAAAGGGATAATGTGAGGATATTGTTGATGCAACGTTGTGCCGGTTATATATTTGGAGATATGTGAATGTTTTAAAGCTCTACCAAAACCTGTGAGTCATTCAAAGTGATTAAATTGTACATAACCAGAATTTGTCAAATAGACTATACAAATTGGAGATGGCTCTATAGACAATCCAAACAATTATGGTAGAGTGGTAATTCCACCATATATGTTGATCCATGGGAACTCCCTATTAAATTTTGTAGAATGTGTACAAAGATCTTCAAAGAGTGGAGGATGATGCATGCTTCTTCAAAGACCACGCTATTCTTGCACCACGAAATCAAGAAATCGATGAGATCAATAAACTAGCCTTGAGTACATTACCTGGTCTTAAAAGAGAATATCTCAATGAAAATCTAGTTGTTTCTTCTACTCATGACATAATATTCTATGTAATTGAGTACTTGAATAGTTTGAACTTAGGTGGTGGTTACCCGTCTCACCACTTGCTTCTAAAGATGAATGCTCCTATCATGCTACTCTGTAATTTGGACCCTCGGTGGGGACTTTGTAATGGTAGTAGACTAATATGCAAGCTTTCACTCAATGGTGATAGAAGCAGAAATTATTACAGGTACAAACATTGGAGACATGCTCTTTATTCCCAAGATAACATTTATACCATCTATGCTTCAATTTTCTTTTGACACGAGAAAGAGATGATTTTCTATGAGGCTAGCTTTTGGTATATCAATAAATAAGTCCCAAAGATAAACATTGAGTGCGTTGGGAATTTATTTGGCCACACAAGTATTCACACATGGACAATTGTATGTTACTATGTCACCTATTAAATCATCACATGCAGTGAAAGTGTGTGTAAAAGATACTAGGACCATGAAAGCAGCATTAAAGATACAAACAAAGTCTACACAGCCAATGTTATCGATACAAAGAGGTATTGCAAATGGAATCTAGAAGAATGTAAATGTAATCTATGCCCATAAGGTAGAGAACGAGCTATTGATATACGACAACCTACTAATGCCAGAGGCTACATTCATAGATATCTTTAAATCAATCAAGTAAGCATTTGGAAGGAGAATGCTTGCAAACATGTGACATGTGCAATCTATGATGTCTTTCAATAAGTGTGCATGCTTTCAAGTTGATTGATGTTTCTTTTAGAATGATAATTATTTTATTGTGATGCAAAGACATGAAGTTAAATAGGAGTTGGATTGCAAAATTCTTTTAATTTATCTTCCACATTAGCGTTACCATTGCCGATAATATTGAATTGATATATATAAATATACTTACATTGTGTGGATTAAATGGTTGACATTAAGGTAAAGCCACCATGCAGATCCACAAGTATGGAGTGCCCTAGCTCTTGCTCAAGGGGTGATTCAAATTCTTGAGATGGCTATAGGAGAATGGTGAGTTCATCTTTATTTTTATAACATTTGGATAAGCAAGCATTTTTCTTTTGACTTGCTTTCATTTATAGTGGCATTATTAATTTTTCTTGCTCAGTTCGGAATACTTAACGTTCATACAGAGAGAGAGAGAGAGAGAGAGAGAGAGAGAGAGAGAGAGAGAGCTCAACATCTTGCGTAGATGATTATTGAAGTGTGTGTGTGTATTATGTGTGTGCATGAGAGAGAGAGAGAGAGAGAGAGAGAGAGAGAGAGAGAGCTCAAAATCTTGCGTAGATGATTAGTGAAGTGTAGTGTCATGTTTGATATCACGGGTAATATTGCTTAGGATGGATGTGGCAAGGAGATCATTTTCATTTATTTATGGCAATGGATAAGATATTGAAGGTATTTGTCTCGATGTTTGCTATAATATAGTCATCATTGTTCTCTTTCATCTTCATGGCTCAATTGTAGACTCCCCTCCCCGTATTGGGAAGGACAAGCAACATCTCTAATGATCGAACTATTAGGGTGCACATGTGTATTACGATATAAAAACTTGCTTTTTATATAGCTTTTTGTGTTTAATTATATATATTTTTTAAATATATAATATTTTTTTTGAGCCTAGATTATTGCTAGGTTTGTATGGTCCTCTTACAGCGAGAGCTTTGGGCTCTTTAGAATTTACAATCTAAGATTACGGATGAGCTTCATGTACAGGTAATGTTTGTAAACTATGAAAAGTCTAATATTTTCGGTGCATAGGCACTGTATATTACATAATTTTTTGATTTGTTGTCTACAATCCTATTTAAATGCCATTCATCTCAAGAATTGAACCACCGAATGAGTTTTGTAAGTTTTACCTTTCAGTTTTTTTTTCTTTACAACTTATATCTTTCAATAGCTAATGCTATTATCTTATCTATGGAGGCAAGGAGTATAGGCTTCCAAGGAGAGATAATGCAGTCGCTCGAGGATTGTTTTAATGGTTTGCTCACATGTGTTACCACTACATTGGGTTGGAATGCTAGATGTATATGTACGCCAAGTTTGGTGCTTTGTTTAAAGAGAAGTAAGTGCTTTAAGAGCTCCTAAGTTGATATATATGGCAAGCATGGTGTGTTCATATATAGGTAGCCAAGTTGAGGACTATGAGGCCCAAAATGGGCTTCAAATATAAGGCCTATCTCTCCTCTCCCTCTAAGGACGAGTATGTGTTTTTATGTATGCAAGAATATCTCTTACCCGTAGAAGATGGGTCATGCCACTAGTCGCGTTAGTGCTCAGTAATGTGATTTGTGTGGGATTGTCCAATATTAACGTATTAGCACCCAATAACGCAAGTTTTTCCCTAATATGCTCGTTTAAATGTAGAATAACGCGAATGGTTTCATCAGTCGGTAGCACAGACGGTGTAGGGAATGGCCTTGAGGAGGGCCATTCTTGGCCATCATGATCATGGGGAGGGTAGTGAAACGGATGATGACTTGTGAGCATTCCAGCTGTTGATGACCCATCAACAATTGGAATGCAAGAGATGATGACTTGTGAGCAGTTGGAATGGAGATTGAAGCAAATGATGGCCCGTCAACAGTTGGAATGCAAGAGATGAAAACACGTTAGCAACTAAATTCTGAGCTTTCTAACTGAACGGTTGTTTAGTACGTTAGCAAGCTGCAAAGCAATGCAACAGGTTTGCTAGTCAAATGTGACCTGTTGGCTCAGAATCTGGTCAACCCACGACCATGATGGGCATTAAAGCAGGCGGTTCCATGCTAAGCGGGTTGATGTGTCAAGTGGGTGCATGTCATAGACTAGTAGATGGTTGACTTATGTGGGTGAAGATGACGACAATAACCAAGCGCAGCTGGCCACCATTGTGTTTTCTTGGATGGGTTGGGCAGTGTGATGGCTAGTGGGTGAGATGGGCGATGCAACATGTGGCATTATTTATTAACGATGCCCGCCCGCCTGTCATTGGTTTTGAGGTGGTAGAACTGGGTGTTTTTTATAGTGAGGGGTTTGTTTTAAGGGCCTTTACACACTGCCCAATCTCACCAAATGCGTGCTCATGGTCTGTGCATGAGTTGGTAGTCTTCAATGGGTAGGGGGTCTACACACCGCCCAAGCCAAAATCTTTCAAAAGGTTAGTATTCAATGCATTATTGATAAAAGACTACAACTGTACTTAAATTTGATTGGTGGGATGAGTGGGTGACCAAGTTTGGGTAGCCAACGTTGGCTGCCCATGAAATTGCTTACATGGGTGCCAGTCAGCTGCCACCTCACCTTTTGAAGTCTGCCCAAGTTTGGCTGTGTAAGAGGGGTGCGCTCATCCATCCCAATTTAAGCATCTGATTGGCTCCCAGCATTAACGGTGGGCGGGTAGACCTTGGTGTGTAAAGGCCCTAAGTGTTGGGTTTTATTTGATGCCAGCAATAATTTAATTGCATTTAACTAAGGGGGTATAGCTGCACTATCATGGAATATTGTTGGTGGTAGTCACACATGCAGCCTTAAGTTCTCTGAAAAGTCTCTGAAATCTAACAGTGCCACGGTCGTTCCATTTATGCCACATTCGTTCCTTCCCAAAGTGTACACCCATTTAAAAGTATTCCTCCCATTTTCCATGCCCGTGTCACTCTTTTGCCCTAGCTCTAAAAAGTGTACGACCGTTCCACTTGTGCCATGCCCGTACCAGTTGTTCTATCTAAAGCATACGCCCACGCGCGTACCTTCTACTTGCCATGCCCGTACCTTCTCCATCCAAAAGCGCATGCATGACTTGAAGCCACACCCATGTCTTTCAGGAAGTGTATGCTCATGCCATCTGCTCCCTAAGAAGCATACGCCCATTCCCTTCTAAAGCATACGCCTGTACCATCTCCAAGCATATGGTCACACCATTTCCCAAAAAAAAAAGATTGTTCACAGGGGGGTTCTGCACAGTAGTTCCACACTTCCATGCACCTACATTCAGGTAAATTGGTCTGAAACAACCCTCTTTTTGATGACGTAAACTCTCCCGAAGCTCCCTCACTCATAAGGCAGACCCATTAGTCAATATTGTGTGGAGCCAAACGGTGCTCGTCTTTGACAGCAAGAGGGATTACAGGTTCATTTCAACGAGCATGGTTGCTTCGTTGAGGAGTTCAAAAATGGATGTAGAGTCATTGCCAAAGGCAAGAAAGAAGGCAGGTTGTTTAAGCTGGATGCTGGGATTCCTGAGTTGAAATCAGCCATGTTCTCTAAAAGCCGAAATGTGGTACAGGACATTGACGTGGCATAAGAGGATTGGACATGTGAATATACAAAGGTTAAAGAACATGCAGACAAGAGGCATCGTTAGTGGGCTGCCTAGATTCAAGTATGATGGGAATATGCATGTTTGTGAAGCCTGTCAGTTTGGAAAGCAGGCGAGCGTCGTGACATAGGACAAGAAACTTCTAACCTCGAGACATGAGAACCTGAAGCTTAGTGTATGAACAGACCATCTGTCCAAGAGCAAGATCCTACCTCTCCCACACATTCACAGAGAAGCCTTGCTTTGAGAACCTGAAGCTTAGTGTATGAACACACCATCTGTCCATCTGTCCAAGAGCAAGATCCTACCTCTCCCACACATTCACAGAGAAGCCTTGCTTTGAGACTCCGCAACTTTATCATGGGAAACACACAGTTAGAAGAGCTGCAACCCAAGGTAAGAGGTATGAAACATCAACAAGAAAGTGAGCCCACGTCGTCTCTAGATCCTAGAGCAAAAATAGGGCAAAGCGAAATCCATCAACCACCAGTCTAGAGAGCCATGCATATCTCTCAGGAGTGGCTAATTCATACAAGGCCCAAAGACCCATACAAAACCTAGGGCCAAGTCCATCTTCCCAAGGACCAGAAATATCATACCAAAGAGAAAGGGCCTACCTAGCCCAATCTCATCAACCCGGTCCACCCGTATATCAACAGTACCCACCACAAGGACCATACCCACCAGGGTACCACATGGGACCATAAGGGGCACAACCTAAACCACCCACCATAAGACAAGGGCCTCCGTCTATTATCCACATGGCCCTACTCCTCCTCCAATCATTCCTCAACCAACACCCGCTCTAGCCATGGTAGGGCTAACACAGAAATGTTAAGATTAGCCATGGAAATAGGGAGGGAGTGACTACAGGCAGCATCACGCCCCCAACTCCAGTGCAACCTGCACCAGGACGACCCAGAATAGAGTGGAATAACCCCGCAAACATCTCAAAGCTAATCACTAAATTTGATGGGACTGGAGACCCCATCCCACGTTTGGAGATGTTCAACCAAATCTATGGAGCCTTTGGCCTCACCCTAGACGGTAAAGCAGGCAATGGTTTAGGTCCTTGAAAGCTGAGGACAAGGCCACCTTTGAAGCCTTGAAAGAGGCCAAGGCCAATGGATCTCTAAGGAGACTTGTCTTATTTGACCTTTTGCAAGAATAATATTCATGGTTCTTTGCTTGAATTTGATGGTTGCGGCCCTTGTCCTCATGTCAATGTTGCTGATCGCTTTAGCTTCCCATTACACCCATTCTTAATGGACAATCCTTGTACATATGGTCTATTCCCACAACCTATGCATAAGGGAATTAAGGCGAGAGTACCCACACAGGAGTACTTGCCATCCCCTTCTTGACCAAACATTCAGCTATTTGATGAGATCCAGTGCAGTGATAGCATTGCATAGGTGATCGTTTAGACATATTGTTCAAGTCTTGCCCCTGTGATGTTGTGGCTACTAGGTATATGGGGTACATGTGCTCACCCTTCATCACATAATGACTCAAGATTTGTGGGGGTCGGTTTCTTGGTCCAGGGGGCTCGAAGATGGTGTTGTTGGTCACCTCTCCCTCCTTAGCTTCTTCAAAAATTTCCTTAAGGTCAAGAGGTGAACGGAGGTCAATGGAGGTAACGAAGGTTATGGTGGAAGCAGTGGAGGTTGGCAATGGTGCATCGGGTGCCTTGAAGATTCATGGCCACATTGAGGTGTATTGTGCTATGCTGGTGTTGGCAAAGCCAGTGGTGGTTGACTCTCAGATTAGGCAGTAAGGCTTATGATAGATGCTTAGCTTGAGCAACTCTTTGGTGGTAGCAGTTTGATATTTCATTACTGCCCCATCTTTGGCAATAAGCATAGTAGAGAGTTGGTCTGGGTCTCAAATGTGGACATTTCGTACTAGTGTGGTTTACTCGACAAATCAAGCACCACACTAGTTCTCTCTTGTGGGATAAAGATGAGGTTGCCCAACTTGGTCACACGACCTTGACCTGTTCTCCATTATTGGGTCATTTATTGCATTAATGCTACTAGCCACTCCACCTGTTGTCCTGAAGAGGATTCCTTCCCTTTCCCTTCAAATTTAGCCCTTCATAATTACTCCACCTGTTGTCTCTCTAGGAATCAACTGATCAGTTGTTCATCAGAGAACTTGTCCCTATCGTGAGTGATGACAACAAGAGTGAAGATATCTCACCCGGTTGCTATAGTCCCGAGGACGGATGGATTCTCCCTCCTTCTGCTTTACATTATGCAACTGTTCAGTCAGACTCCATCGAGTTCCCTGTCTCGAATATCCTACTTTGAAAGCTTCTTTTAAGGCATCAAAGGTAGCCTTGTCTTCTATTTTTATAGTGATCAGAACCACTGTCCCACTTTTCCATTGAGAGCGAGGCCAAAGGCACTTACCTTGACCTGATCTTCCACATGGCCAAATACCTTGTAGATCTAGTTAAACATCTCTAGATGAGGTATAGGATCTCTTGACCCATCAAACTTAGTGATGATAAGTTTGGAGATATGGGCCAGTTTGTTCCTTTCTGGTCTTGGCCATTGCATCGGCTACTCGAAGACCGGTGGTATAATTCTTGAAGCTGCCCCCTCCCTATTTCCATGGCTATCCTCTCAACATTTTCGGTGTCAATCCTACCATAGCCAGAGCTAATGTGCAGGTGGATGTATGATAGGTGGCAAAGTGAAGCCTAGAGGATAGTATCCTATCTATGGACCATGCTTGAGTGTGGTGGGCTGGTGTGCGCTTCATAAAGATTCGTATGGTATCAGGGATACACCCTAAGAGGTGGGTAGTTACTATACCCTTGTGAGTTCGTTCTCAACCTAGGCTTGGTGTTGGTCTAAGTTCTTGAACTGAATATGCCCACATGGTACTCAGCATAACTCACCAGACTGCTAGATTGGTTTGAATTAGATTATTTGGATCCTACCCCACCTCTGATATTGGGTCTATTGGGGAGTGTGACAGTTCTCTCAGGGTAACGATACATACTCATTTCCTGGGGATAATTTTACAATTGTAGAGAAAAAAATGGCCCACTGATGATGTGAAGTGCATTATTTTTTACAGATATGCACAACACAATTGTTCATGATAGCTATCCAATGTGGGCTATACAAGAAAACCCTCTATATACATTTTTTCCACGTGTATTTTGAGGGTATCCAATGTGGGCTATACAAGAAAACCTTTTATATACATTTTTCCACGTGTATTTTGAGGGTATATCAGTGCAACTTAAAAATTTGGCTCCACGCTAAGTTTTCTAGAGGAATATAATTCAAAATTTTGGTTATAGTCAAAATAAAAGTGATATGGCCAACTTGCATCTAGAGCACCAACAAACGCAAACATGCAACACATTTTCACACGCATGTGCATGCCCACACACACACAAATGTAACACACATTCACCAACGCAACCATGAATCCAATCACTAAAAACCATCCTCAAGCATAGGAGACATAAGGGTGGGTGAACAAACTTGAGTGCTAGACCTTTCGACAATACACTACCTTGTCTAACAATGACTCATACAACACCCAAGAATCCCACCACGAGGTTCTTCAACTTACTATCCACCTCATGGGCTAAACTAGATCTAGACCCACCCACTATTGTATAATTCTTAGATATGTACATAGTCCATTCACTTGTATTAGCCACATGTCCTATTGATAATCTAGCTTTTGTGGGATTGTTAACTCACTCTCCAATAGCCAATCGCCAATTGCTCATTGGGATAACATTTTACAAATTTTAGATAATGATAACCATGTCCCTTAATTTATTTATGCCAAGGTTGTAGAACACCTGCTCATAAGAGCTCACTTCCATAGGGAAAAAGATATTTTGATGAATTCTTTGGGTTCTTTCAAACTTATCTAGGAACCATAGTCATTAAATAACCTCTTGAAAAAGTGTATTGTTCACACTATCATTGATTGCTTAGGGGGACATTTTTGTGGTGGAGTATATCTTAGAAATGAAAATGGTAGTTTGACATTCTCTCTCTCTCTCTCTCTCTCTCTCTCTCACACACACACACACACACACACACACACACCACAATCTACATGCATGAGAATAACATCCATAACTTATTTATATGAGCCAATGTACAAAACATTGAAGTTCCAGGTAACTTTAGATACACTACTCAAACAATCGATGGCGATATTACAACGTGTGATGCTGAGAGACGAGGCTTCTTTGTGGCAAATACATCTAGGCAAGGTTTTTTTTAGTATTGATGTGGAGTCAAAAGAGAGATTACATTCAAAAGAGAGATGATACATTTATTTAAGCTTTTTGGAGGTACCTGTAGGGTCGAGGGTTCTCCAAGTGGTGGATCAAACGATGGGCCAGGCTTGCATCCACCATGGTCCTCCCATCCAAAGATGTACTTGGAGAGTTGACATTGATGAGGTTAGTTGTAGATACATGTGTTTATGTGTGTACTTAAATGCAAGAAGGAAAAAAAATTATAATGCCCATAAAAAAATTATAATGCCCATAATGACATATGTAGGCGACATGCATGGGCAATGGCTAGAAGTTGTGCTTGTCTGTGTACACAAACATCTCCAACTCGACTACTTTCTTTGACTCCCTTGATTTTTGCTTTCTTTGACATTTACTTGGCATCCCTTTTCTTGGAGAGTCAAAGATCATTATATTGGTTAAGCCTTGGAAATAGACTTGGATCGATGTGGTTGAAGATGAGGCTACGAATGGTTTGTGCTTGCGGATTTGAGGAAGCTCCAGGCAATGGGTCATATGTACCATAAGACAAGCTTGTGCTCGCCATAGGCCTCACATTTAGAAATGTATCTACACAGTTATTGGTGATGAGACTCAATGGATGTCTATGGATGTCTATGGAATAACAGTGCCTATGTGCATGTAAACGTGGCAATGTGAGCCTATGTGATGATGTGGTACTTCTCTTTTTTAAGCTTTTTCAAGATTTTTTGGGTGATAACGTGGGGATTTGAGCCTATGTGATGATGTGGTGCCATGAGTCTACGCGATGATGTGGCACTTACAAGATGAGGCAATTTGACGATGTGGCGATGTGAGCCTACGTGATGGCATTTAAAAAAATTATCTTTTTTTTTGTCTTAAGTTTGTGTGGATATTTTCTCATAAGGAGAGGTTGTTTCAAAAATTAAGGGAAAGAATTTTAAAGAGTTTAAGGGAAAGAAAAATTAAGGGGGTCCAAGGAGGAGGGGCAGTTTTAGAGAGAGAGAGAGATTAAAGGGACCCAAGGAGGGGTGATTTTTTTCGAAGGAGGAGGGTTTAAGTGTACATGTATGTATATATGTGGGTGCACATGCGAGTGAGTGTGGGGGAGTGTATGTGCTATGTGCTCGTAGGTCCACGCGTGCATTTTTTATGTTTGGTTGTTTTAGGTTTTATTTCAGGTTTCAAGTTTTTTATCAATCTCAGGTATATATGTATGTACAATTAATATGAATTGTGTGCTACATTACATATGTACAATAGGGTTTTTAAGGTTTTTGCTTATCATGTGGCCTCAGTAAAGGCGGAGAGTTACTTGCCCACGGGATGAAAGCGTCGACGTTACTATAGCCGCCTTTGCTGACACGCTTGATTGAGCTTTGGCTTTCATGTTCCAACTCATGACTCGATGTTTGACATTAGGCACAAGGTAAATCTGCTTTATATGTTCCAGCACCATCTTAGAAAGGATAAGTGCACGTTTGCGCAGTAAGATGGCAAAGTGTCTTATGGCAGGTTAAGCAGGTGAAACCATGTTACATACGGTGTAGTTAACATACTTCTGTTTCTACCGTGTCCTTGCCTCACTCAAGTCGGTGGTGAAGCTGGTGTGGATCGTCCAAGATATGTTATGAAGTTAGCAACCAAGGTTAAGTGGTAGAGTTTTGGACTGATTGATAGTTGGATGCAGGACAAAGTGGTGGAAAGCTTTGCGTGGCCTTGATGGTAGTCAACTTGTCAAGGCAGCATGGAAAGTTATAGTCGATGTAGTGGTTCCTTATACCAGGCCTTCCTTGGTTGTGGAAGTGGTGTGGATCCTTCAATATTAGGTGGTTCGTAAAGTTGTCTACACTCTGTGATTGGTGGAATGAGTGCCAAGACCACCATGGAATGATTTGGATGGGTATATGGTGGTCTAGATCTTCATGGCATGCCTTGAAAGTGTGTCTCGATCTTACAACATGATGTTCAGGGATGAGGCTTCTTCATGGCTAATCTCTTATGGCCAAGGCAAGGTTTTGTTAGTGTTGATATGAAATCAAAGCAGTGATTACATTTATTTAAGCTCTTTGGAGGTACCTGCAAGGTTGAGGGTTATCCAGGCGATGCATCATATGATGGATCAAACTTGTGCTTGGCCCCCCATCTAGAGATATACACGTAGGCTTGGCATTGACGTGTTAGTTGTAGGTGCATGTGTTTGTGTATGCTGTGAGATGCGAGATGCTTAAAAAAAATGTTTCTCATAGTAAAAAATGCATGTGACATGCATGGGAAATGGGCAAAAGAAGGTGTGCCCATGTGCGTACACTTCTTCACATGAAACGTCTCCAACTCAACTACTTTGTTCGACCCTTACTATGCTTTATTTAACATTTACTTGACATCCCTTTTCTTGGGGAGTCAAGATCATTAGATCGTTGAGGCCTGATAATGGACTTTGAGCATGGCTAGGCCTAGAGTTGCAATGGAGCTGGAAACCTGTGTGGCTCAAGATATTTGGTGTTGTTGAGCACTTGAGATAGGCAATGTGGATAAAATGGGTGGTGTCATTTTGAAGACGAGACCATGGAAGGTTCAAACTGATTTGAGGAAGGTCCACACACAATGAGTCATACCATGGTTCAGGCTTATGCCCACCATGGTTCCCCCATTTAGAAATGATTCTTGATTGCTGTTGGTGATGAGAGTCAATGTAGATTTACAAAAGAACAATGCTTATATGTATACCGGCGTGGCAATGTGAGTCTGTGATAATGTGGCACTTTGCTTTTTGAAGATTTTTTTTTGGGTGATGATGTGGCAATGTGAGCCTACATGATTTGATGAAAGCATGGTTGCACACACTTGTGGTGTGGGTTATCTTGACTTCTGAACCCAAACATAAGGGTTTACTTTGTATCCTTGTGCTTCTAGGATTGGTTAAGGACCAATTAAATGTCATCTACTAGGCTCGGATTGGTGTTCAAGGTCATCACCTCACTCTTAAGGAACACCTAAGAACGTGACAAACCACCCTTGACTTAGAGACAAGAGGATTGGTTGCCCAGTGTATGGATAGACCATTGACTCAAGAGGAAGCCTCGCAATCCCCTGCACATTCACAAAGGATTCTTACCTCGATAAAGATAACGTACTTGTCATTCTCTTCCAAGTCTTATATTTAATCCATCTACACACACTTTTGGTTAGTCTTGATTTTCTTATTTAGAACTTTCATCTTCAATAGTGTAAATGATGACTCTCCAATTAGACCTTCACAAGCGTTCCACAAAACAAGGACTACCAATAGGAAACTGAGATTGGTAATGCTAAAAGAAGTGCTACAGTCATCATTCGAGTCGTAAAGCAAAATAGCCCCACTTTTTGTCGATGGTAAGTGATGTCCCCTATATAGGTTCTAATAGGATCAAAAGACATATACGCGTCTTAATTAGTGAGTGCTTCTTCTCTAAACCATGTAATTTGTGAGCAACCATGCAAAATGTTCTCCTTGCAGCATTTATAGAGGCGCTTGGAGAAAATGCATTGCATCATTAGCCAAATCATCCAACATATCTAAATCACGGAAGAAAATTTCTACTAGTATTCTTGATTAGATTGAATGCCGCAGGAAGGGTAGTTTTTTTTTTTTTTTTTTTGGGGGGGGGGGGGGGGGGGGGGGGGGGGGGCATATTTGGGTATATGCAAAAAACGGTTTGGGAAAAATAATTTGTTTTCTATCCAAATTCCAAACACACTTTCTTTTTTGGAAAACCACTGGTTTATCTTATATTCGAGAACCTGAGGCTCTCATAAGATGCATCTAAAAACAATGGAAAAATTCTTCATAGTTCTGTTGATCAATCTACTGCAACTCAAAACTGTCATTGCAACTGCAACTCAAAACTGTCATGCAATGACACTGATGTCATGATCAACTAAAGTATACATACTTGTCAATCCGAGTTTGTGCAAAAACCTCATAATTATGATACAACCATATTGCCCATATATCCCAATATCTCGCCCATGCAAAGAAAATAGCACATTCCTATAGTCTAAAAGGATATCTTCTAAACATCCAAAACATTTTTCTAAATGTCACCCCAAGGAGTATCCAAAAATAGACGATTAAAAAAATCCCTTGTGTTAGTGCATACCCATAGAAAATGATAAATACTCTCCATTTGACGATTGCACCACAAACAATTTAGAGTCACGATTTTCTGCTTTGCCAAATACTCTGCTACCAGGTGCATTCCCATGAGGCATCTCTCCATTAAAAAATCTTATGTTTTAAAGGCAATTTGCTTTGCCATATCTTTCGCAAATTACCTTTCCATTAGTCTGAATACTTGTGTATATGCCACATCGGATCTGCATGTCTCTTCATCCATGGCTGTGGGGAAGCAGTAATATATATGGCCTTGCCACTATCAGTCTACAAAGAGGAAACTCTGTAACATAACCTGGTCAACTATTCTTTAGTAACCAATCATCTTGTTGATGTCCAACCGATATATACGACATATTCCCATGTTGTGCTAGTCTCTATACAAGGCGATAATGGGCTCCCAATTGCCATCATCATTGTGCTTGTGGAAACGATAATGGTTTGCCTTTAGTCGATTTCACATTTCCTACTCTGTAAATTCCTTTTTGTTCAAAAAAAAAAGCTTTTCTTGGCTCAGCCATTGCCAACGGCATATCAAATGCTCTGCTCCATTGCACATTTTTAGCTACTAATGTGTTTCCAAGAGGCACTCCGCCTATGTGCCCAATGCAAATGCATATGGTAATGCACATTCAAGATATTCAGCCCACCATGCATTTAAGGGTTGCATACATGCTCTACTTTTTCACAAGCCTTAAAGCCTTCCTATCTGTACTTGTTTTCCATAACAGTTCCATTGCTGAAGACATGAATGTGTCGAGCGTTTTTGTGTCCCAAATCAACGTGAAGGCAAGAAGAACTATATGTAAGCCATTATGATGGATTGTACTATTGGTAGCCTAACATGCAAAGGCCATGTAGTCAACCTTTTGTTTGACTTTTGTTTGCACCCATGCAACTGCTTCTTTGAAAGATATGTTCCAACCCAAAGGATATCCCAAATGCCTAGTTATTTGGCATGGGAGTAGAATATCTACTGGCCATAGTATACTATGCCAATCCCCCTGTTTTAGTGGTAGTAGCTTTGACTTTCTAAAGTTGATTTTCAGCCTTGTTCACTATCAAATCTCTTGGTGTATCTACCAGGAAGAAAAAACAGTCATCAAGATATGCATGTGCAACCATTTATGACCCGTCTGGTTGTACCAGTCCATGTAATTCTCCTTCCCAAGTAAGAATATACATCGACAGAGGATGTGTGGTAGTTGCATACAACATGGCGCTCAATGGGCAACCCTGCTTAACCGATCTTCCCAAACTCGAGGGTGATACCAAATCCCATACGTTTCATGGTGGTAGCAATAAAGTCCCACTGCACTGTATCAAATGCTTTGGCAATGTCTACTTGCAGTAGAAATTCCTCCCGACTACTATATTCGGCATTCCCCATCCCCACATAAGCATTACACATGTTTGTTATTTGTAGTGTAAGAATGAACCCATATCGGGCAAGATGCAACCCTTTGTTAAGCACATTGGCTATTCTATTGGAAATCTTTGTCACCAATTTGATAGGTCTCCAATTAGCCAAATTCAAGCATACATCCTTTTTCAGAGGCAATTTCCCTCTTGCTAGGAAGCAAGCATCACTTCTTGTAACCATGCAGCATTTATCATTGCCAATAGAATGTCTTCTAATTCCTCTCAAAAATGTTGAAGGAATTTCACAACCAATCCATCCCATCTTGGTGACTTCCACTTACCTAATCTAACAAGAGCACTTTGCAATTCCATGTTCGTGAAAGGGGACTCTATCTGTGTAGCTTCTTATTGTTAAGAATTGGTGTCACATTTATAAGCATCTTGGCTTTTGCACTTTCAACTCTTCCCCTGAGAAGTGCCGTGGTGAAAAAGACTGATTGGATTCGGTACTGTCAAAGAACCATTCCGAGCATTTATCATCACAACACCTACCCATTAGCGATGGGCCCCCCTTTGACACTGTGAGGGTCCCACTTGTAGTCCCTTTGGTCTAACGGTCGTTACCCTACCGAGACGACTCCTTAGGTTCTTAAATTCCAGTGAAGCCTACTCTTGTGCTCGGACAGAGTGGTGACATAGGGAGAATAGGATCAGCGGCTACATCCTAGGACCTATTGTGATTACTCCCCGTCGCCCAAGACTCTTCTAGTGGAGTGCAGTTCCAATAGTTCTGCCTCCCATAGAGATTGATATGCGGATAGCCTCATGGAGCATTCAAGGTTTGGGGGGGCCTTGGTGCTTTCAAAGGGGAGGCATCCTTAGAGGAGAGCTACAAAGAGCTACAGTTGAAGGACCCATCGACATTCTCTTTCTCCAAAGAGCACCATATTTCTGAGGGGCATCCTAGTCGCAGTGGCAAGATTTTACTGAGCAAGAGTCACACTTTTTGGTCTCCCTTTTTAGCCCCTCCGGGACACAAGGAGGAGCTTGTATTTCTATTAGTGAGCAGCTCTTGTTGGACTCAGGTGTCATAGTCATTGGGTGAGCACAATGAGTTACCATTACGATTAGAGAGGACTGTGTCGGCTTCCTCAATGTTTATGCCCCGAACGTCGCTACAGGTAGAGCCACCTTCTGGAGTAAAGTCTGTCAAGTCCACCCTCAAGCTAACTTTTGGTGCATGGGTAGAGACTTTAGCATGACGGAGTCAGCAGAGGACAAACTCGGACGAGGCACGGCTACAATCTCAGGTGCAAAGTACTCTGCATGGGAGGAGTTTATCTTAACACTCAGGGGACATGACCCTTGGCAACTGGTAGAGTTTGGGCGCCTGTGCTTCTCGCGGTCTGATCGGAGGCGCACTGGCCCCAACCTTAAACGTGATAGATTCTATGTGGATGGGGTCACGAGCGCATGATTGGCATGTTGGCAAGCACCACTTTCTCTAATCATGCTCTGGTTATTCTGTCCTTGCAAGACCCCTAGATGCAAGACAGACATGTGAGCACTAGGATTCCGAACAGCCTCATAGAGGACCCTAAGATCTGTAGCAAGATAGAGCAAATATGGACAGGATTGGGTTTTATCTCAGCTTCTGCCGCATGCACCTTGGATGCAGGCCTTGACGAGATCAGTCACTTTTTTGAAAGAGACAGCACAGAGTAGATTGGAGGGATTTTGTGAGCAGGAGAGGATCATTCAGAGGGGTCTTGCTTATCTCCAACGTCTTCAAGAGAGCTCCCCCGATAGCCCGTGGATTGCGAGTCACCTCTCTGTCGCCCATACAAAGATCAAATCCATCGAGGAGAGGAGGGTGGAGTACAGATAACATGCTAGAGCTTCCTTCTGAACTGAAGACGGAGATAGAGTCATGGGAGACTTCTTTGAGATTGCAAGCCCCCATATGCAAAGAGATGGTAATCACACGTTGTGTGGCCAAGATGGAGCTATTGTTTCCAACCCCCCCCATGTGAGCCATTGCCACTTATTTTTTCTGATCCTCCTCACGTGTGCCCCAATATCTCCACAAGTGGTGGATGTGTGAGAGAGGGTCTGGCAGCACACAAGAGAGGTGGTTCCCCCTGCTCTCCGAACCTTATTGACTCCTTGCACAGTAGAGAAGCTAGCCTGCAAGTAAATGCTCGAGGGCAACAGGCTTCCAGTTTCCTTCTTTTTTCCCCACTCGGAGCTCATGGAAGGCGGCCTTCGAGCAGCCTTCAATGAGATTATAGGTGTCATGCCAAAGAGGCTTTCAAAGGGTTTGATTCACTTGATTCCCAAGGATTATAGGTGTCATGCCAGAGAGGCTTTCAAAGGGTTTGATTCACTTGATTATGATTATAGGTGTCATGCCAGAGAGGCTTTCAAAGGGTTTGATTCACTTGATTATGATTATAGGTGTCATGCCAGAGAGGCTTTCAAAGGGTTTGATTCACTTGATTCCCAAGGAGGGTGGTTATAGATCGGAGATCCAGCAAGGAGACTCATCACCCTCCTTGGCATTGCCTACAAGGTTTTGGCCCATGCCAGCAACTGAAGTCTTCAGCCTTTCCTTCCTGACTTCACCCATGACACTCAGACACAATTTGTTCAAGATCAGAGCATTCTGGACAACATTTATACTTTCTAGGAGGCGAGAGCTTTGGTAAGGATGCGCCATCAGGACTTCATTGTGCTCCTAGAATTTGAGAAAGCTTATGATAGAGTTGACTAGAGCTTTCTGGAGGGCACGATATACCAGATGGGGTTCCCGGTGCAGTGGATCCATGGTGTTTCAAGACTCTATGCAACCTCGAACAGTTAAGTTCTCATTCAAGGAGCGTGAGGTGATAGATTCCCCCTTTCTCACTCGATCCGACAAGGCTCTCCACTGGCACAATACCTCTTCCTATTTGTCGTCGAGGCCATGAGCGGTTTTCTCTCAACTAAGGAGACGGGGCTCAAGGTATGGCACCTCCCAACCGTACTCAAGAGGAGCTGCTAGACTTAGAGTCTGCAGATAACACAATAGCATACCTAACCAAAGATGTGGGGAATCTCGAGAGATTTGCAGAGGCGATTGAGATCTTTTGCCGCAGATCAACTGGCACAAGTCGCGTAGTTTTTGGGTAGGCTCTACACATGCCCGAACTTCGTATCCAATTCAGCTTTCTAGTGGATCCAGAGGGGCACTCTAGTTCGCTATCTAGGATGCTAGGTGGGAATCGATATCTCCCCAGAGCAACAGCTCGCCCCTCTTCTTCTGAGCATTCGAAAGAAGATTTTGTACAGGAGTCTTGCGAGGCTCTCCTTAACTGGTGGTGGCAAACCATGTCCTTGCCACCATGTGGTACATTACTTCTTGTTGGGCCTTCTCAAGGGCATGCATTGGTCACGTACAACGGTTGATCCGGAACTTCTGGTCCCTAGTCGTAGAGCACCAGATGGATATTCACATAGATATGGGTCCACGGATTTAGCCAAACTTTTGAGGACAGATTTGCAGCCAGCCTACTCTGAGCTTGGGATCACCTCAGGCCGGCCCTTTAGCAGTTAGCTCCAGTAGCCTCAAAGGAGCGTCTTCAGTAGCCCCTGATGTGGAACCCCCAGATCTGTTTACCCAATGAACATATTTGATAGGCCTCACCTCATGTGTCATGGGGAGCGTTGAGCATAGGACCGACTTGCTAGGTCCCTTGGAGATTGGCTTGCATTCAGACAACTTCCCCCGAAGGCTCAAGAAAGAGACCTGGCTAGGATCCGGGGTAGAGACAGACTTAGCCTCGACATCGGCTCTTAGGAGTGGCTAACCCCTATCCCAAACCCAACCTCCCCACAGTCGCTATGTTTGTTTACTAGGCATGATATTCTCTTCACAATCCATGGCGCGGATGAGAGCTGTGCTTTGCTCACTTTTTCTTTTGGACCTCAAGGCGCAGTCCCCTCTGGATGATTTCAGTGGCTGCACCTTACAGAGGGTGAGGGTGATCGGATTCCAAGCACGTGTGGCACATCGACTCCCCGCCGGCCAAGGTGGTCAGGGAGAGACTCTAGTGGTTATGGATTTGGGAGAGCCGGCCCCTCACACGCCTTCAATGGGACCTAGGGGAGTGGACTTCTCGTGATCCTACTGGACGGGAGAAGACTCTACATACCCCGTTCTTTGCATACGCCGCGTGGCTAGGCCGCATGATTCAAATGCCTAAGGTTGAGGGCACCCTGACAACAACAATACACTCCCAATCACAGGGCCTGTCACAGCAGTTTGTCTCAGATTTTTGGAAGAGGCTTTGGGACAGCTTTTGGCCTCGAAAGATCACCCTCTTTCTTTGGATGCTGGCACATAGGAGCTTGGCGGTTGGCCATGGTTGGCCATTGGCGGTTGACCAGCAACTTGTTTGAGTTTCCGCCACCCTCAAGAGTCTCAACAACATTGTCTTTGGAATTGCTTGAAGGCCCAACATGTTTGGCAACGGATTCTCCGCATTTTCACGATGGACAAAACCTCGATCCGTATAATTTCATGGACCACTGTCGCTGGGGCCACAGAGGTTGAGGTTGTCATGGCTTATGAGGAAGGTGGGAGGCTAGCCCTTCAGGTCTCTCACCTTCGCATTTCGGCACTACCAGTACCAATCTCAACCCCATCTTCTGATCACTGTACTATAGACTTGTGCTAGAGATGGAAGAATGTAGCAGCATTATAGCCACGCACATATGGAGAGCTCGCTACAACGAAGCCATCGAGGACACCCACACTCCGCCTGCATAGTCCATCAAAAGCATTTGGCTTGGCATCATTCATATCCTCCATGGGGGAAGCCACAGGGTGGCTCTTATCACATGCAAAAGCAGCGAGAAGATTTCTCGAGGCAGCCGCCTGGTCCTTTTCTCACAGATAGAGGTGGTGATCCCACTTGGCATTACAGATAGCCTTCCCCTCCCCTTGTATAAGATAGCCTTCGCCTCATAGAGTGGCCAACCAAAGAAGTGCATCTTTCTCCATCTTTTGATTATGTGATCCCCGCCCCGTATATGGAGGCTAGTTTGTATCTAGCCCTTCGTGGTTGTATTTAGCCCTTCGAGGTTGGTTTCTTTGTTAACTAATATAAGGATCTTTTTCCAAAAAAAAGGGGATTTTGATTTTGGCCTCGTACAATTTGTGGCTCGGTTCAATTTCGGATATGATAAGCCTTCCCTTTGACATTTTCCAGTGTGGAAATTGCTATTTTATTATTTGCCGGAGTTCCATTATGCATGGGAAACTTACCCTTTGACTTTTCTTGCATCTTAACCCCAAACTCCTGTGTTAACCACCCTGTTGAGAGGTTGAACAACTTCCTGTTTCTGGGGTGGAGATACAACCTCCGGAGGTGGTTGATGTATTACATAGACATTGCGAAACCATGTGCCCAAACTTGCGACATTGAAAACAATCACCAACAAAAACACCCCAATTAAGCTCGAAATATTTTCTGCCAATGGCTAAAGGCCCAATTCTAGGTCTGCTCACCCCAATAGAAATATGAGGGATAGTAGGTTATCAATATCCCACAGAATACAAAAACGATTGCCATTTCCTGTAGATCGAGGAGGGCATATAACCTTACCCAACGATGCTGCTATGCCTGGGAGATGAGCCTCGAATTCCTACGGAAAGTGCATCCGTTCTACCCACACCCGCATTTTCACATTGTGATAGTCCTTATTAGGTGACCAGGGCAGTACATGCACCAGCTGTCTCCCATACATCAACGATGTACACTATCTGAGAGAAGTACTTCAAAAAAACCATGAGAGGCCTTGTACACCCCATCAACAAAACCCCCTTGCAAGACTGATTTCAGCCACTGCGCCACTTCTTGAGCTTGAGGCATCTTCAGGCAGAATTGACCGATTTATCTGTACATAGCTGCTTATTTCTGTGTTCGACTTCACGACGAGAGTAAACTTGACTACTGGAGTCAGCTGTCAAAAAAAAAAAACGCAAACACAATAGACTCTCTGAAGATAAGGCAAGAGGATGAGTAAAACAGGCACACGTGAAAAGTACAGTTGCAAAATAGGAAAAAGCAGGAGAGCAGGCCAGGACAAAACTGAACGCAGAGAACACAGCAAGAGCCTGTGAGCTATAACACACACGCGAACACAAACACATACAGCCACACGTGTGCAAGATAGACAGGAGGAAAACGACAACAGAGAGAGGGGCACTGGCGAAAAGAGAAAAAGCGGGCAGACTGGAAATCGGGCTGATAGGTACACGCCACGTAGCACAAATTAGGGTTTTAGAGAACGCTCGACAGGGTTGCCTGCACACAGCAGCTTGACCTCACCTCCTCACACACACACACACACATTTTTTTGTAAACACACACACACACACACACACACACAGAGGGATGTACAACGCAGCACACACAAGGGCGAGTGAACACACTCAGCTGCACAGAGAAGACTCACGCTGTCGCTGGACAGATTCTTTCATGCGGTCGCTGGACAGGTTTGCTAACCAGTACGCAAGCTGCAGGCAGGCAGGAAGTACACACACACACACACTCTCTGCGTCTCTCTCCTAACAACTCTCCATCACTAACTTTTCACATTTGTCAAAAACACACATTAGCAATAATGTGTTTTTGTTGCATAGAGGAGAATTCTTACATGTTCCAAGCAATGCAACTTTTTTGTGAGATCATTACAGGGCCCCAAGTCCTTATTAGTGTGGAAGTGTATTTGGTAAAAGCATACAGGTGCATGATTATCATGCCTGCTGTGGATCAAAGTGCGCAAGCCTTTTTTTATTTGAAGCTTACAAATTGAAGAGATTTTCTATCTCGGACTGATATTTTGAAGTCACGACACTCCGGCGTACTTTCATTGTGGGAGTAAGCATTCCATTATCAACCTGCAAGAGGCAAGAAAATGATAATTTCACCCAACATGATCTGCCATGCTCTCCCACAACTATATTGGTGTGCAACTCATACTGATCATTGAAATCCTGCTAAGTCTTCTATGTAATCTGTCAAGATGCCCACTGCAAAGGACATAAGCTGGTGCTATAATACATAATGTTATGATAGTACACAAGATGAAACAGGACGCGGCATGATAGAGAGCAAACAACACACATCATTCCATGCATTTGAGATGCTAGGTATTGGATCCTTGACCCATCAGCAGCTCAATCCTTTTGAGGGCAGTTTGTTTGGTTGGCAGACGTGTGCTTACAATATGCACATCTTGAAAATACAATATACTCACATCAAGACATTTTCTACACATGGTCACACACCTAGTATGTTATTGGCTCCACACCTTTCCTGGCTATGCATGCAGATACACATGCATACACATCCATTCACTTGTTTGCTAGTGTAGATTGCATTTGATATAACCACACCTTGGATGCCAGTAACGTGAGTTCAGATGATGACATAATGGATCTGAGCATATTGGGATTTACCTCCACTCTCACTGGAAGAAAATTCACATTGGTTGTACATCGGTTTCAAGAATTCTAGGAATACACTAGGCCAAGTTCACCTCAATGATTATGTAAGTCAAATGTTTTGCATTATTTCTTAGAAAAAGCCTTTGCGAGCTGAAAGCAAGCAAGAGCAGATCATCTACTTCATCTTGATCATATCGATGCATGTGCTGTAGTAATCAATGTCTACATGCACTTGTTCTTGTTGTTGAGTTGTTGACATTGTAATTTCAGCTATATCATAATTCACACCTTGCATGCTCATTCCTCCTTACAGGTCCTCATTCCCTAGTTTCTAAGTTGGAATGAGATCCAAACACACTTCACGTCTTCTATCCTATCACACCGCATTGGTTTAGTGCAAGAAACACATAAAATTATCAGGTAATATGCACCAAATAAAAGATGATGTTGACCCTCTCAGAAGACAGCAAATGCTGTTCTATCTGCAGAATGTGCTATTCATGGCAAAAATAGATGATATATCAGCAAACAATTTCAACCTGCTCAAGGCAGTAGAAAGGAAGGAAAAGATCCTAATGCAACAACCATGTTCCCATCATTTCCATGTGGATGGAAGGTGGAGCCAAAGGATATGCACCAGCATGTCATTTCATTGAACATAAGACTTATACGAGCAAGCCATGTGTTATAGACGTCAATTAAATGTTTCCTGTGTTTGTGTTCATCTCCAGTGGCATCATCTTGAGAAGAATCAATACATATTGATGAAAATCTGGTATTTCTGCAGTCTCTCTGCTGTTTGCACTGGATTCCCCAACAAGTAGTATTCCTCCCTTGCAGGAAAATTTTATCATGTCTTTACACAAGGCATGAGAACGTATCCTGGTTCCAGTTCATACAGTTTTTTTGAGTATGTCGATATGTTGACATCTCAGGTGGCGGTGGGGTGTGTGTTTAGGGGGGAAGGATATCATTTGTCTATATGTACCTCTTGAGGGTACCTATGCAGCATAATATACCTCTTAAGGTGCCTATGTAGCTGAACTCACATGAAACTGGCATGTACATCTCTCCACACTTGAGAGCATCTTGCTTAGGTATGACTTGTTGAAGCATGGTCACCCATCATGAGCCTTTGATTCCCTACACTTAAATGTCTCATCTCTATAGGCCAAATGCCTAGTGTAACATCATACATGATGTCATCCAGTTCCAAGATTTGGTGAGCCTGTGTGTAGAAAACAGTACTCCAACACTTAAAAACTAACCCACTACAGACCAAGTGTGAAATCAAAATTTCATCGAACATGGAGAGTATTTCTTTGCTCTCACAGGCCTAGGCATCCCAATCTCGCCTACTGTGTTTGCTTCTCTCTTCTACATTTTGTGATTTCCTAAGCCCCTCCACAAGCTTTTGCAAATCTACATTTTGTTTTTGGAAGTAGTGGAGGCATCTCTTTACTTTTTCCTTCATATTTCTTCATGCATCTCGTATTTCTCTTACGTGTGTCTCGTCCATCTCATGCATCAAACATGTGCTTAGACCTTGGATTTCCTTTAATACATCCTGTCAGAGCCCCAATTAAGAGGTAATTTGCACACCTTCCTTCAACTTTCTCCTTCGTTAGTTCTGCCAATTTTACATCCTTGTCCTCGATGTTCTATGATGTTAGGTGTTCTACAATAATACAAGATTGACAATGATTGCAAAAGGTTGATATGACACTGAAGGAGTGCATGCAAAACGACCCAGATAATGACACACCACTTTAGATTGTCTTGAAGAAATCTTGGAGAAATTCCAAGAAATGTATAAATGACACTCAATAGACAAGTGCAAGAGAAATGTACGATGTAAAAAGAATATATACAGAGAGTAAGGAAAGAGCAAAGAGGATGCCTTGCTTCTATTGCATAACTTACAACAGGAAAACAATGACATGCAAAAGCTTGAGGAGCTTCTAAAACCATACGGATATGTAATGGTGGAGACAAAAAGGGAAGTAGGAAAAATAGATGCACCAGCCAAGAACGACTCCATCTACAAGGAAAGCTAATGTGGCCAGAAGTGGGCAACTTAGGTGGTGCCAGACACCATGAATGAGAATGGAAACCATGTAAGAAGGCTTTGCATCTCCTTAAGTACGAGTTTGTATGCTCACCGAAAATGCATGAAGGGCTTAACATTTTGAATATCCATTATCATGTTTTGGCACGCAAAGCCACTCTGCTTCCGATTTTTCTCGCACAGTAACAACCCTAGATGCTTATGATTGTAGTTCTCTGCTTTAATGTGAACAACACAGATGCACTTGGCAAATGGTAGCTAACTCACTAGGAACTTTTATTTGGCTATGTGGAGGGTAAGCTTTCTAGATGGCCTTATGTCCCTCGTCTCCTTGTAGTCTGGAAGCTTGTTCTACAATATATTTAGTGGTCGGGTAGATCTCCTAAGACTGAAAATACTTTGAGACAAGAAAGTATCTTCTGGAGCCGTGCATTCCCTGCTCCTTTGGCTCTCTATTCCCCTCGGCAAGCTTACTTTCTTTCTATAAAATGCATTTGAGTTTGCCAAGATGTTGAAGCTGAAGAAAATGTTATCCCCTTTCCTTGAGCTCAAAGCCATTGGCAGTTGGTTATGCACTACAGACCTTTATGGCCTATGCTATAGGAACAATTGCAGCCTTTTACTCCTCTTCTGCTTGTTCCGCATGGGGAAAGGACAAAGGATTATATTTTCCATAGGATAGATCTTGGACCTCTTTCCCTCACGTTTCGGTTGCTTTAATCTACAAGTTGATTATTCATGTGGCTTGGTTTGTCGATCTAGCTAATAAGATTTGGCTCCTCACTAAGACAACCCGTTGGTGGAAACAAAACCTAAAGAAAATCTGGCATAGTAAATTATCACTGAAATCAAGATTGTTTTTATGGTGATGCTTGTTGGGAGTGCTCCCAATTGGGAAATTTCTTAAAAAAAGACATAGTTGTTGCGAAACGCCCTTCTTGTCGCATAAAGGAAACAGTGATGTTTTGTTTGACAACAACTATCTAGATATGATCGATGATGTGGCTAGTTGACTTTGTTTTTTTAGTGCTTTTAACTTGTGTGAATACTCTTTAAGAAGTTTGCCACATTTTTGAGGACTTATTTCTTTGTATAGTGAGGCAATAGAACATAGCTTTTTACAAAAAAAAAAAGAGAGAGAATGAAAACCATGTACATATAGGAGCAAAGCTATCACTCGCAGTGACATGAACTCCTCAAGGGTTGATTAGGTTTACTATAGCAAGGTAGCTGAAGATCCAATAGATGTCATTGTCAATGACATGGATCTGGTTCTTTGGTCATCAACTGTGTCCAAATCAAGCTCTTATGATTGTCATTATTGTGACATTGAACTTGGTTCACAGGCTAGGACCCTATCAGGACTTCTTGTATGGAAGTATTATGTACACGCTTCATAAGAAGATTCTTTATGATAAATATTTTTCACATGATTTGTGTTGTGATGTGTTTGTTGCTTGGACATGCACATGAGAACATGAATCTTTTTGACATCTCGATATTACTGCATGTATAATTAGTTGGCGAGAACTTGTGAAGGCTTATGGGCACGTATCGAAGTGCGTTAATGTGAAAGCCTATTTACGAGTAAAAATATTAGTAAGTGTGCATTCTTGCTTTATTATGAGCAACAAGCCTATCTAAATGAGTTATTCACTCATAGGTGCATAGTTCTTGTAGGGGGATTGAGACCCAAGCAAGGCCTAGAACTTGAGCTCTAGCCGCACACCTCGGAGGGGTGGGCTACAATGATATGGGATGTCATGGCTAGGCGAGAAGCGAGGTGAGGGTGTGGTTGATGGCAAAAAGCGAGGTGAAGGTGGCCATGACTGTAGAAACGAGAGAGAGAGAAATGTTATGAAATGAAATGAAATGTTATATTAACGTCTTCAAAAGGCCATAATGACCTATGAGACCAAAAAGTTACATCATGGTGGATCTGATACAATGTCTGGATAAAAAAACCAGAAAATGAAAAATAAAGATGATACTACTGGCACCTAGAAAATGAAACTAGAACTAGAAGGTAAACAGAAACCCTTATAGGGCGTGAATATAGTGAGGGGGGGGGAGGGGGGGTACGCTATGGAGGTGAGTGGAGTACAGTGAGGGGATACAATATCATGTGGGACGGGGGGGGGGGGGGGGGGGGGGGGGGGGGGGGGGACACTATGGAGGTGCCTCCATCTCATAATATGTGCATCGGACGCTAGCGGATCTCCTCAATATCCTTTGTGGTTAGCACCCTGACTGGGTGACCCGCATGTCTCGCAAGAGAGAGAGAGAGAGAGAGAGAGAGAGAGAGAGAGAGAGAGAGCGTACTGTATATACAAAGAGAGTGAAAGAGTATGAAGCTTGAGATTTTGTATGGCTCAAAGATTTTGATTAATGTGTTGAAAACTTCAATGAGAAAAATGCTTTTATAGGCTTATACCCTTATCTTTTGACACATCACACACTAGGACAATGACACCTATGACGTCACTGCTTATCACATTCACACATAATATCTAGCTATAAAAGGTTGTTCACACACACAAACACAAACTACGAGTTGGTTCACACACAAAGCTGCGAATACCACCAACAAACCCCTTCGCAGAGATGGTGGTGAGACCCAACACGCAAAGAAAGTAGCTACCTTCTAACTCCAGCACATGCTGCAAGGGAGCAATCTAGCCATGCACACCTCCCATGCCAGGCTAATCCTCCAATTAGCAAGTGACCGAGCAGCAAGGCCAACTCTAATAAGGATTGTCATGGTAAAGGAACCATTTATGATATGATCAAGGCCCTTTTTACAAATATAAAAAACTAACGCGAGAAAACAAACAAGAGATTATTTAACATAGGTTTCGTGGGACATCCCGGCCAAAGAACCCTTATTAACTCAGCACACAAGAAAACTAGAATGCTAGTCCTCCTCATTCAAAGAGACCTAGGCTATTGCTGCAGTTATTTCTTCTTCAGTCGGCTCCTCACCTTCGGCAACAAGATCTGCAAGGTGCTTTTCTTGCTATTTTTCAAGCTTTTGAAAACAGTTTATTTTGTGGCCCATTCGTTTGCAGTACCTGCATTGGATCTTTTTATTTCTTTTCCATCTATGTGCTCTGGCAAAAGCCTTTTCGTGATGAAGGCTGCTCCTAGCTTCTTGTTCCTCTTTATTTTTTCAATATTTCTCAAGAAGCAAAGCCACTAGACTTTAAAAGTTTGTAGCTGCCACACGAAGCATTTCCAAAGTTTGCTCATACTTAGTGGCCCCTCACATGCTCTTAATGAGTTCAGCAACCTTGTCTTCACCTTTAGGCCCACATTTAAGACTAGCAAGTTGCTAGACTATTGACCCAAACTTGGCCAAATGATCACTTAACTCTTCATTTTCATTCATCTTAAGATCGAAAAAACCTTAGAGTTAGTGATTTTATTACCGAGGATACCTTGCATTTTCGCCCAGATTTACTTGGCTGTGGATTTGAAGTCTATCTTCATTTTGCTGGAAGGGCAGCCGGCGTCAACACCTTCAGGCCACCTTCAGGCCGGCCAAAGATGCTGCAGAAGAGGCTAGTGTGCACGCAGGAGCAGATGTCACTGACAAACTGTGTGACGATGGCCACAGGGACAAGTGCACTCGTGGTGACATAGGTACAGAAGGCTACGAAAGTGAAGCTCTCTTAGAGATTACGGCGAGATGAAGGTGCAAAATGATGATGGTGAGGGCAGGCGGCCATACGATGCCAGTTGTGGATGTGGACACAACAAAGGACACAGGTACTTTGCCCATGGGGAAGACCGCTCTGGACGTCGTGAATTTGGTCGCAAGGGGCTGCGGGAGTGAAGGTGGAAGTCATTTTAGGGGCAGCTCCCAGAAGGCGAAGCAGCAGTACTTGGCTGACAGGCAAGAGCAGCACATCGGGGTGAGCAGGTCCGCGGGCGATGGCGAGCAGATGAGCACTTTGACTGATGCAGCGGACTGATAGCAAGCAGTTGCAACCCTAGCTCTAACACCAATGATAGGTCATCGTGGATAGAAGGTGGCCATGACTATAGAGAACAGAGAAAGTACTATGTATACGAAGAGGACGAGAGAGTACAAAGCTTGAGAACACAGTACATTGCTGATGGGCAAGAGCCCTCTGGAAGTCATGAATTTGGTTGTAGGGGCTGCAAGAATGAAGGTGGAAGTCATTTCAGGGGCGGCTCCCAGAAGGCAAAGCAGCGGTGCTGGGCTGACGGGAAACAGCAGCACGTCGGGATGACCAGGTCGGCAAGCGATGGTAAGCAGATGAGCACTTTGACTGATGCAAGAGACTGATAGCGAGCAGTTGCGACCCTAGCACTAATACTAATGATAGGTCATTATGGATGGAAGATGGCCATGACTGTAGAAAAGAGAGAGAGAGTACTATGTATACGGAGAGGGTGAGATAGTTTTTGCATGACTCAAAAATTTTGATTGATGTGTTGAAAACTTCAATGAGTACAGTGCTTTGATAGACTTATGGCCTTATCTTTTGACACACATTGCAATGACACATGGCTAGACCCAATGGTTTGCCTACAGGCATCCTAAAGAGGGGGTTCCATATCAATGGCTGGCAGAGTCTCTCCTCATCAGAGGTCGGAAGCACCGAATGAGGGTTGGCTTGAGTTGACTCCAAGTCTCATCAAACTGAATGCAAATCGGTCCTCAAAAGAGGAGCTAAGGCCACGAGAGCAGGCCTTCGTGAAGTTCCACCTAAGGGTCCAGGGTCCACCAAGAGACCACGTGCTGGCCAAAATCTAAGCGTAGAGGAAAGCCTTCTAGGGCCACCCCTTGGATGAACGCCTCAAACAACTAGCTTGCCCACAAGGGCTATGCTCTGATTAGCTCGATGAATGATGCCCAATCCTCCACGATGTCGAGACTAGATAATAACCCTCTAGGCCTTGGTCCTCCCGAGGCGACTGTCTCTCTTTGCCCAAAGGAAATTCCTGATCAACCTCTGCCTCTGCACCTGTCCGAGGCATGCACAGGAAAACATTCAGTAGGAAGTAATGTACCACATGATGATGAGCACCTGGTTGGCCACCACCATGTGACCAGCGATGGATAGGTCAGACAGAGTGGCGTCACATGGAGGACAGGATCCGCATCCACTTGACGCGCCTTCGCCCCAGGACGGATTGTGATTATTCCCCATCTAAACCCACGCTCAAAATTATTCTTAGAAAGAGAAACTAAACGGCTTTCTACTGTCAGCCTAGACGCTCATTAAAGCAGTCCATCTGGACTAACCTAAATCCTCCTGCAAATAGAAAAAGAGTGCAAAAACCATAACGAATTAAAAAAATTGATAGTGATTGTAAGAATTTAGGGTGGATAGAAGTAGTGATTAGTCATGATGATTAAGCAATATAGAAACCATGATTATAAATAACACTAAATCAGAGCAACACACATGATAGCAAAGAGAGTGAACACAAAGAGTGAGGCAGCAATGATACACACCAAAACAGCTCAAAGCCAAAGCTCTAATACCATGTTGGAAAACACACTGTCAATGGGAAAGAAGAGAGAGAGAGAGAGAGAGAAACACTTGATTACATGAACACACACACTCTTGCACAAGAGAGAAAGATAGAGCACAAGGGAGCTTGCTTCAAGTTGATTGCACTTATGAATAATGTCACATGAGGGTCCTTTATATAGGCACCGGACCTAGCCTCAAAGTGAGTGCACAAAAGTGTATTCACACTAACCTTACCCTTAATTAAGAGACAGTTCACATGCCCATAAATATAACACTACACGTATGCCCCCTCAAGGAGGCTCACAAGTGGAGATGCACCGTAAACCTTGCATCCAACAGCCATGAGTATAGTCTCTTAAAGAACTTATAGTAGCCATGTAAAAACAGCGTAATGATGAAAAAGTGGTCTCTTCTCACTCATCTCTAGGAACCATCCTTATTTTGGTGAGGCATTATAGCAATTCTCCTTGATTAGATGCCACGGCCCACAAGTGGTTCAATCAAGGACTCTTACGAAATTGAAGGAGAGAAGGTAGAAATTGGGTAAGAGTTAAGACATTGAAGGAAGAAAAAGGGGAATGGAGAGAGGAGGAGAAGAGAAAAAGCAAGGGAGAAGAAGAGAATGAAGGAAGTAGCAGAAGATAGAAAAGGGAAGGAGGGAGGCAAGAGAAGAAGAGGGAAGGAAGGTGATGAGGAGGATATGGAAGAAAAACAAATATTAAAAATCCCATAAAAATAAAGGGGGGGGGGGGAAACAAAACCTGAAATTTCGAGGTTTTGAGGTTTCAAAAGCTAGAAATAGGTTTTTTTGTTACTATGATTCTATGCCACGTGCACCTTGGATGCAGGCCTTGGAGAGATCATCTTTTTGCAGGAGATAGCCCATAGCAGATTGTAGGGATTTCATAAGCACGAGAGGAGTCTGAGGAGGGCTCTTGCTTCTCTTCAACGACTTCAGGAGAGTTCCCCCACTAGCCCTTGGATTGAGAGTCAGCTTGTTGCTGCCCACACTAAGATCAGATCCATCAAGGAGAGGAGGGTGGAGTACATGTACCATGCTAGAGCTTCCTTCTGGACCTAGGCCAGCGATAGAGTCACGTGGGATTTCTTTGAGATAGTCGGCCCCCACAGGAGGAGAGATGGTATTCGTAGGTTGCATGGCCAGGATGGAGCTATTGTTTCTGATCCCCCCCCCATGTGAGAGCCATCGCCACGGATTTTTTCCGATCTCTCCTCACGAGTGTCCCATTATCCCCACAAATGATGGACGTGCGTGAGAGGGTCTGGCCGCACACGAGAGAGGTGGTTCCCCCTGCTCTTCGGTCCTTCTTATTGACTCCCTTCACTGCAGAGGAATTGGTGGAGATATTGATAGCTTCTAGTTTCTTTCTTTCTTCGACAGTGGGACCTCATGGAAGGCAGCCTTCGAGCTGCCTTCAATGAGATTATGATCACAAATGCCATGCGAGACACGCTTTCAGAGGGTTTGATACACTTGATTTCTAGGAACGGTGGTGATAGATTGGAGATCCGGCAGTGGAGACCCATCACCCTTCTTGGGACCGTCTACAAGATTTTGGCCAAGGCCATGAGCAAGAGACTTCAGCCTTTCCTCCCTGACTTGATCCATGACACTCAAAAAGGTTTTGTTCAAGATTGAAGCATTTTGGACATCATCTTCACCTTCTGGGAGTTGACAACTTCGGCCAGGATGCAGCAGGAGGACCTCATAGTGCTACTCCTAGACTTTGAGTGAGAAAGCTTATGACAGGGTTGATTGGAGCTTTTTGGAGGTCACGATGAGTTGGATGGGGTTACTTGTGGAGTGGATACATGGTGTTTCAGGACTTAACTCGCCTCTCCCAGTTAGATTTCCCCCTCTCCCACTCAGTCCGACAAGGTTGTCCTTTGGCACCATACCTTTTCTTATCTGTCGCCGAGGCCATGAACAATTTTCTCTCAGCTAAGGAGACCTTGCTCTAGGGATTGTCTCCCCCCCTCCGTACTCAAGACTCAGGAGAAGCTACTAGCCTACTGGACTCAAAGTTTCCAAATGATACAGCAGCTTACCCATTGGGAGATGTGGGGAATCTCCAGAGATTCGCTGAGGCAATTGAGATCTTTTGTCGCAGATTAACTGGCACAAGTCAAGTGGTTTTTGGGTAGGCTCAGCACCCGCCCGACTTGGCATCCAATTGAGGCTTTCCAGTGGATCCTGAGGGACACTCCAGTTCGCTATCTTGGATGTCAGATGGGAATCGTTATCTCTTCGAAGCAGTAGCTCGCGCCTCTTCTTCTAAGCATTCGGAAAAAGCTTTTGTACTGGAGTTCTACGAGGCTCTTCCTAGATGGTAGAGTGGTGGTGGCAAATCAGGTCCTTCTTGCCACCATGTGGTACATTACTTCTTGTTGGGCCTTCTTTCGAGCATGTATTAGTCAGGTATAGCAGTTCATCCGGAACTTCTTATGGGCCAGCAGTGATGAGAGGCCCAATGACGAGAGGCCCGCTAGGGCCAAGGTGGCATAGACAATGACCATTCAGCCGGCGACGTAGAGGTAGCCTAGGCATCATTGACCCTGCTATTCAGAGCTGCGGCCTACTAGGCAAGCTGACTGTTAAAGGACTACTCCTTGGTGGTGAGCCTTGGAAGGACTTCCTCTTGATCCAAATTTCATCCCGCACCTTAAGTCTAGGGAGCCCTTCGCCGCAGAGTACCAGATGGATCTTCATAGAGATGTGGGCCCGTGGATTCAGCCTTCCCTTTGAGGACAGATTTGCAGCCAATTTACTCCGAGCTTGGGATCACCTCAAGCCGGCCCATAGGCAGCTAGCTCCGGTTGCCTCAGAGGCGCGTCTTTGGTAGCCACTGATCTTGAATCCCTTGATCCACTTACCCACTGGCCACATGTTGGGGACCCGACCTCATGTATCATGAGGTACATTGAGCTTAGGACCTGCCAGGTCCCTTGGAGATTGGCTTGCACACAAGCAATTACCCCAATAAGTTCAGGAGAGAGGCTTTGTAGGGATCCGGGGTAGAGACAGAGTGAGCATTGATATCGACTCTGCTATTCCTTAGGAGTAGCTGACACCTATCCCAAATCCGACCCCCACTATGGCTAGGAGTGTTTACTAGGCATGTTACTCTTCTGGCAGTCCACGAAGAAGCGGATGAGGGCAGTGGTTTGCTCACTTTTTCTACTGGTCCCCATGGCAGATTAGAGAGATGCGAGTCCCCCTTGGAGGATTTCAATAGATAGACCTTACACCTGGTGATTGGATTTCAGTCACATGAGTGGCATATAAACCCCCCCGCCGACCAAGGTGGCTAGGGAGAGATTCTGGCAATGGTAAAACCCTAAAGATCTCTCTAAAGCATAATTGATCACATACAACTCTTTCTCCTGAACTTGGTACCTAGTTGTGCATCGTTGAGTTTCTTACTCTCAAAGGCCACAGGCTTCCCTTCCTGGAACGAAGCTGCGCCTATCCCAAAATCACTAGCAACAGTCTCAACGCATAATCCCTCCTAGGATCCGACAAGGCTAACACACGAACTTCTCGAACTGTATTTTTCAAAGTACCGAAAGTTCTTTGTAGCTTCTCATTCCACTCAATCGAAGAATTAGACTTCTTATTTTTATCCTTAAGAGGATTGTAAAAAGGCACTGTCAACTTCGAATAATCCTTGATAGATTTTTGAAGAAACACCATGAAACCTAAGAAAGATCTTAACTGCTTGACTGTATGCGGAACTGGCCATTCTAAACCTTTTGGATTTGATGCAAATCCATACTTAAGCCATCTCAAGAGATTTTATGACCCAAGTTTATCAATTCCTTCTTGAAGAAATCACACTTAGATAATTTACAATATAGTTTCTCCTTCCTGAGCTTTCCTAGAACCTCTTTAAGATGATCCTTATGCTCAGCTAAAGTTTTACTTTTACTGTATATTAAAATGTCATCTAAGAAAACTACAACCAATTTTTTTAAGAGATCCCAAAATAAATCATTCATCATCTATTAAAAAGTTACTAGTGCATTACTGAGACCAAAGAGTAACACTAAAAATTCGTAATGATCATAACGTGTCCTAAAAGTAATTTTAAGAACATCTTCCTTTGCAATACGGATCTGATGATAACCGGTTCTCAAATCAAGCTTTGTCAAATACTTAGCTTCTTGTACCTATCAATAAGATCATCTGATCTAAGCAATGGGTATTTATTTTTAATTAAGACCTTTGTAATCAATATACATCTGCCAGGTACCTTGATCTTTTTTCTTAACCGAGAAAATTGGTGCATCCCAACGAGACTTACTTGGTCTAATTTATATAAACCATCCTGAAGTATTCATCTACTTACTTGGCTACCTCATCTTTCTAAGTCTGGCTAAGTTGATACGGAGAAATACTAACAAATACTCCATCCGATGCTAGCTCAATTTTATGGTCCACCTCTCGTTTGGGAGGTAATCCGTGAGGTAACTCATCAAGAAATACATCCTGAAGTTCACTCTTAATGGAATTTAACACTTTACTTTTCCAAACATCTAAAGAAACAGTGTTGACATCAAAATGAACACATGACGACACTGAATCCGTAACTACTTGGAAAAGTTCATAGTTAAAAAGGTTTTCCATTAACTCAAACTCATTAATGAAAGTTTTCTTGGGTACAACAACGTTACCTTTAAGAGTAACAAGGTTTTCATTGTGACAAAAAGGCCTCAAATGTTTGACCCATTCAGCAAAAAAATCTTTATTTTTTCAATAAAACCATTCCATCCCTAAAATGATATCTACATGACCCAAGCTCATGACATGAAAATCAAGTCTTTCTGAGTACAACTGGATGTCTAGCGACAGCTTTCACACCTTCTTGTCCCAGAATCAGACTTGTCCTCCAACCGTCCTGACGTTGTACATGTGATCATTCTGAGTGGTTCCTAGCTTCATCCTCCGTACCACAATGTTGTCAATAAAATTGTGAGTACTAACGGGATCAAACAATATATGAACTTGATGTCCATTTATTGTTTCATAAATACGAAATAATTCATTTGGACTAAAAACGTCCTAATTGAAAGTACAATCTAGACATTGGCTTTCTTTAAGATGCGTAATATTGACTTCAAAAAATTTACCTTAAAGTTTTGTAATATACACACATTTCTTTGGTATAAACTTCTTTGGTCTCGCCTTTTGCTTAGCCACCGAAAGTGTTGCAGCTCCAATTCAAAGGACATAATTTCTTCATGTGTCCCTTTTCTTTACATTTGAAACATGTGAGATTATCCTTACTCACAAATTTCGGCTTCTTACTGGCGTTGTTGAAATTTTTTTATTTTGGTATAAAAACCATCTTCGCTTTTGTTCACTCTTTGAAAAAGAGAACGTGGATTTCTTTTCATTAGACCATGGTTTTAAAGTGTTGGCGCCGACTATTGTCTTATGAAAAACTTGAGCTACCTTTAAAACCATGGTCGGCATCCACGGCCTTCTCTCGTGTGCCACCTCTAGCTGCGCGACCTCTATGAGTATGAGAAACTTGACTATCAATCTCCTCTAGCTCCCTGTAGAGATCCACATATATGGTCTCCTCATTTGGATCTCACTCCTTGTGGACCACTGTCAACTTGAACTCGTTGACATTCACTTGCATTTATAAATTATTAGACTTTAGTCATGCATTTATAAATCATCATTAATGAGTTGAACTTTGAACTCTGGAGATCTCTACCTGTTTGGAGATCTCCATGTCATGCATCTTCTCCACCATGTGTATAGTAGCACGGCAATATACAAGCCCCCAGATAGACACATGCCCCAACATAGATTACCTAGACAGGCCCTAGAGTCATCAGAGCGAGTAGCAGCATCAAGGCGACACTCATGGTATACAGAGGTTTTACAATGGTTTTCACTACATGGGATGAGTATGGACAGGCTCTCTCCGTTTCATTATGATGAGGACCATCCGACCATGAGACTCCCGTGTGGAGATCCACCGATTGATATGTCACAATTTGATACAGCTATACACCCCACATACATGGATTGATCCTCCACAGCCTCTTCCTGTGAAGAGGCAGCACTACCACAATCATTTCTTCCAGCTCACAGAGGATGGGTTTGTGTAGAGACCGGGATACATGGATGTATATCTGTCTCATGCCATGCACACTACTATTGGGCAGCTTCAGGTATCTTCACACACTCTAGAGATAAGGCAAGGAGAGCTACAGGAGCCTCGAGGGAGACACGTATCTGCAGATTGTGCCACAAAGGTGGAGACAGAGGACCATTATGTTTGCTGTTGCCCAGTATACTATGAGATTCGGGGGAGATACCACTGTCTCTTCAGGGAGGGATTTGGTCCACTCAGCAGAGTTATGAAGTTTCATGATCAAAGATGCTTCGGAGGATTTTTGATAGAGTTACGACATCATAGAGAGCGGCTATTACAACAGCTCCCACAGGAGAGGGATACATCATCTTAGACACACATCACTACCTTCTTCCAGCCACTCAATGGTGGGACATCCTCCACAGCTCCTTCGGTCCAAACCCAGGTCACTCGCAGACGCACTATCTCTACATCTACTAGTAGAGGAGTGACATCAGCCCGAGCAAGAGAGCTATGATCTAGGAGATGCCTCGGTCCACCTGGCCCTTGCCCCCGAGGTCTCCACCAAACACAAATTGATGAGATCTTGAGGAGACATAGCAGAGAGAACAGACCCCAGATTGATCTAGCACAAAATCACAGATTGGGAGATATCTTGCCCCTAACCCGATGTATAACATCCTACACCCTGTCATTGGCACCGGTTGGAGCTAGTTGCTTTATTGGATGTATTTACCCCCCCTCCCTCCCACCCACCCCACAGTAGTTAACCAGAGCCCTGTATGTGATTTATCTCCACATTATCGAGTATTTTGTACTTTTTTTTCTTTTGTATCCATTTGATGTCCATTGAGACATGATGATGATGTACACAGGTTTTGTCTCATAGGCCGTTTTTTTGGCTTTTAGAAGACGATAATAAAATCTTTCTTTCTTTCTATCTGCATGGTGTTGAGACGGTTTCATATCTTTGTGTGTATGAGTGAGTAGAAACTCGAGTTTCTCTCACATGCCCCCGAAGAGCAATCCTATGAAAAATAAGAGTTAGAAATTAGAATGTAAGAACTAGTTAGTAGTTACAACTCTAGAGTATATACTATAAAGCTGGATTGAAGACATACCTCTTGGTGGTATGGGACACCAAGGATAGGTATGTAGTTTCTTCATTACTATGATGTGTGCACCCTTGGGCTCGGGGGTGGTCGAGTGGATGAGTATATGTCTGGATTATGTGAGTTTATGCATAGTGATTAGCTAAAGAGATCTTAGGGTTTTAACAAGCAGCTATGGATATGGGAGAGCCGATCTCTCAAATGTCTCCAGCGGGACCCGAGAGCGTGGACTTGACATGATCCGGCTGATCGAAACGAGACTGTGAATGCCCCTGTTTTTTGCATATATAGCGCGGATTCAAATGCCAAAGATTGATGGCACCCTAGCAGCAACAGCACATTGGTAGTCACAGGGCCTCTCCCAACGTTTCCTCTCAAATTTTTGGAAGAGGCTCTATGATAGTTTTTGGCCCCAAAAGATCACCCCCTTTCTTTGGCTGATTGCACACAGAAGCTTGGCGGTTGGCACACGGTTGGCCATTGGAGGTCGACCAGCAGCTTGCACAAGGTGCACCCACCCTCACGAATCTCAATGACATTGTTTTTGAGATTGTCCGAAGGCTCAGCAGGTTTGGCAGTGTATTCTCTACCCTGTACATGAGGCGAGGTTGTACCTAGCCCTGCATGGTTGTATTTAGCCCATCATGGTGGTTTTTTCATTAACTAATAGAAGGATCTATTTCCCGGGAAAAAAAATGGTGGTCCCGTTTCACCAAATTGACCAAAAAGTTAAACCTCCCAAATTTGGGCGTGTGAACAGGTGTTTATTAGCTGATTTTACTGATTTTGGAAACTAGGAGATCTAAGAACATCCCACGAGAGGAGTGGATATGCAGATTATATGCACCATAGGGGGAGTAAAGGACGAGCCCAAATACCCAGCAGATACACGGGAGATTTCATTGCCTCTTCAGGGAGGGCCTTCAAGCCAATAGCACGCGTAATGCAGTATGAGGACCAATGATGTCTCGGCATATACGTGATACATCTCAGTATTGAGATGACATGCAAAGATACAAGGCCAGCCCATACAAGACGCTACCCAAAGATCCATCACTGATTTCTTCACGGCACGAGCATCCACATCAGTTACCATGCCGACGCTGCCACATCGACATCAGCTCATACCATCCGCACACACGGGCCATATGCACGTCCCAGGGGAGTCCAAAGTGAGCAAGCCTATTCCATCCTCGTGCTAGACGCCCCCGACCCAAAGCACCGAGCATCTCCACCACACAAAGACAGATCCATGAGATTCTCCAACATGACATGCCCTCGCCATGGCCACCCACATCTGCCATCGGGAGGCTTATAGAGTCAGTTTTCAGTTTTCACATTCTTTTTTAATCTTTCCATGGCATTGTATACCCATGGTACCATTGCACTATTCATAGTCTCATAGGCCCTTCGAGCCTTTTGTAGATGTTAATATATCTTTTTTCTTCTTCCACTATTCAAAGTCTCGTAGGCCCTTCGAGTCTTTTGTAGATGTTAATTTATCTTTCTTCTTCTTCTTCGTCTTCGTCTTCTTCCTCCTCCTCCTCCTCCTTCTCTCTCTCTCTCTCTCTCTCTCTCTCTCTCTCTCTCTCTCTCTCTCTCTCTCTCTCTCTCTTCGTCTTTTGTAGAAGTTAGGCCCGAGATCAGGGCAGCCCGAGAGAAAGGGAAAGTGGCCTTCTATAGAGATGGTAGAGTGGTGATTATGGAGAGGCGCTCTTCATGACGGCCCGAGACCTATGGGACTACGCTCAAAGTTGCTACTTGGAATTGTAATGGATCTCTACGCCTTGATGAATGGGCTTTTGAGGATAGTTTCACTGGGAAGGACATCATCTTCTACTGTGAGACGCATCAGGCTCCTGGACAGTCCATGCCACATGTTAGTGGATACTGATGGCAGACAGCTTGTAGACAGGAGACTCGTTTCAGAGCATAGAGGACCGGGCTCAGGAGGAGTGGCAGTATTGTTTACAGAGGAGCTGCAACCACTGATACATATAGTCCACAGAGATGAGCAGGCTAGGTACATGTGGGTTAGACTAAGGGCAGAGACGGGCAGATATCTCTACATTGCTATATGCTATTTTGCTCCTAGTACATCAGTGTATGCATCACCTAGCGGGCAATCTCCCTTTTCTATTTTGGATGATGACATTTGGGAGTTCTCCAGGGGTGATGACATCACTCTCCTGGAGGACTTCAATGCCAAGACCGCCGCCCATAACCAGACAGTATATTATGATACCTCAGAGGAGATGTTGAGGGAGCTTGATGTTAGGGATATGGCCCTATCTAGACTCTCACAGGATGAGGAACATACTGTGTATGGGCGACTGCACATGGATTGGCCATCCTGAATGGCCTACAGAGATTCCCGACAGCAGGCGGTTTCACTAGCTTTCCACATCGGTGCTAGTACAGTGGACTATGTTATGGCTCAGCCCAGTCTCATTCCCTCTTTTCAGAATTTTATGGTAGGCACTAGGCCGGTTGGAGTAGGAGTGGATCATGCTATCTTGTCCTCACTCTCACATTTCAGTTCAGCACCGCTCCATTGGGACAGGTCTCCACACATACTTGTTATACCTTTACGAGGGAGACTGACACCGTACCGTGTACACGGATGAGATATACAGACGCTTATGTGCCAAGGAGCCGGGACAGCCATTAGATGAGTTCACTCAGATATTGATAGAGTTGCTTCATGCTGCAGCATCAGAGGCATATCCCCATAGTCAGTCTACACGGAGACGATCTCGGAACATGCCCCAGAGCAACTGGTATGACGAGGAGTGCAGAGAGATGAGGATTAGATTACAGAGAGAGGTGCTCATGGGTGTTACCACTCACAAACAGTCACGGATTACCTTCCGGCACCTAGTGCAACGGAAGAAGAGGACTTATCTCGCTCAGTTAGAGAAGGATTTGTATTAGTTACTTATGAGTCAGGACTCAGGCAAGGCATGGAGACTATTCCATGAGCATTCACCATCACCAGCCATTACCTCCACAGAGATTTGGGGTGAGTATGCAGCATCCCTATACACAGCACCAGGACAGCCGCCCCTGCCAGACCCATCGGAGCCATGCCCAGAGACATGTGCTTTCTTTACTGCTGAGATGGTAAGGAAAGCTATGCTCGCTTAGCCCTGGAGTCTTAACGACAGTTGGCATCACAGGGAGACGGATCATGTTGGTATGCACAGATGACTATTATGAGATACAAGGCCGTTTTCACTGCCTGTTCAGAGAGGGTTTCGGACCACTTTCTAGAGTCATGAGATACCAGGATTATATATGCCTCGGATTATACTTGCTGGAGCTGCGTAGACATAGAGAGGGTTTCTTGAGAGGGAGGGGATCAGAGAGGGAGAGACACCTACAGAGGCAAATTACAGACTTCTTTCGACCAGAGATTGAGCAGTCAGGCCAGCAGGCATTGCAGCTAGCCGCAGAGTATAGCCGCACCAGAGGTACACTGATTGATCGAGCTATAGAGCTAGGGCGGTCCAGGCGCCCCAAGATGAGAGGCCCATCCCAACACCGACGGAGACTACAACAGAGGATCAGGACCATAATAGCACGGCATGGGAGACGTCCAGTCAGAGTACTCACCATGGAGGACATCGAGGATATCCGCCATCGACCGATGAGAGACATCTTTGGATAGCGATGTATACGATGCTTACCTTTGTTGCTGGAGTTTTCCTTCCCAGATGTTATCCATTAGGAGCTCCTAGTACCTTACTTTTCCTCATAGTTGTTGTTTCAGTTTCAGTTAGTTGTTTAGTTGTTTTAGCTTTTCTTACACAGACATTGTCTCAGATCCACCAATTGTTGTAACCTTTTTGGTCTCATAGGTCATTTTGGCCTTTTGAGGAGGACGTTAATATATCATTTCATTTCTCTCTCTTCGTCTTGTACACAAGATCGTCTGTTGATCACATGTACTGTAAGATGTTTTTCATTTTACTTTTTCTTTCAGTTTTCCATGGCTCAGCATCTCCATGGTACCATTGTATTACTTTTGGTCTCATAGGCCCTTGGGGTCTTCCGTAGACCTTAATATAACTTTCTTTCTTTCTTTCTCTCTCTCTCTCTCAGGCTGGTAGTATTGTAAAAGACCTTAACAGCTTCAGGAACCCTAATCAGCTGCAGAAACCCTAATGATTGTTTCAAATGAAAAATTTTATTCCTCGTACATGAAAAATTACGTATAGGAGCAAAACATCAAAAGGGTATGGTGCATTCATGGAGAATTTCCGTATGTGGTTAAGTTCAAAGATGCAACAGCCGACGAGTAATACTCAAAAAAGGACAATGGAAACAGTGGCAGAGCCCTGGATATACCCTTCACACCATTGATATGTAAAGATCTCTTCATTCCTTGCCACAGAGAAGATGTCCAAGGGTGGATGGCTTTACTCCTGTTCTATTTTTAACCATTTTGTCTTCTTTTGGTTTGCATATCTCAAGAGCTTGGGGGAGGAAAATTGGGACATAGGAAAGATGGCTTCTACGCTCTTAGACAACCTTTTCATCTCATTTCTAAAGGGCAGGAGAGGAGATTTGGGTTAAACTAAGGAAGCCCATCACCTTGCCTTGGTGGACCACCTACAAAATTCTAAGCCAAGGCAATTCAATTGAAAGTTGAGGTTTCAAACATTTCATTCAGGATCTGTACCATAGTTGCACGAAACAGAAATCGAAATGGATTAAAAAATGCATGATGGACATGCAACAGAAATGGCTTGAAACTAGGAAACAAAACGGGTACAAAACGTTGTCTTTAATATAATATTGCATTTATACAGCATAGTTAAAACTACAAAATTAAAACACAAATGAGGGAAAAAGTTAAGAGAATTAGAGGAGAAACTTGGGTGGATCATAATTTGGAGGATGGCAAGCAGACTTCAAAAAAAAAAACAAGGCAAAAATTGTCGGGGAAATCTTGAGAGCAGATTACAAAATGGGAAACAGAAACGGCAACGGCAACTCAAGAGATACAGCGTTTCAACATTAATGGCTAGGAAACGGCCGTCAATTCTCTAATACATGATACCCAAAGTGGTTTTATGCAGGGGAGGAGAATTTTTTATAATGTCTTTTCTTTTGAAAGGCTGTGGAATGGGGTAAGAAAAGTAGCCCCCTAGCCACTTTAAGAAGGAATATGATTGAATAGATTGAGATTACTTGGAAGGCACTCTTGGGCACCTTGGATTCTCCAAGGGCTGGATGTAAATCACCACAATGATGCCTCTTCAGTACTGCTATTGTTATCTATGTTATTTTTTGCCCACATCTATCCAGCCAACTCTTTATTTCTTCAAACAACTTGAAAAAAAAAAAAAAGCAGTCTACGTAGAACAGTCCATGTGGCATCATTGAGGTAGGGTTTATCACTTGGGAAGCAAGAGAAAAGTAAAGAAGGGTACAGGATATGTCCTACGACTGCCCAAGATAGTCATACACCTAGCCTGTGAAAGAATGGCTAATACAAACTAAGGGGGTTGGAGGTATTAAAGGGCATGGTTGATCAAAGAAGCCAAGGGAACCATTGAATTGCTGGCTTAAGGAAACATCCTCGGAGCTAATAGACTAAATTGTCATTGGTTTTGGCAAGTGGCATAGGAGCTGAAGACATAACCGGGGTCAATCCATTGAGTAGGCTTGAGAAAGACTATAGAGGCTACTGGTATGGGCTTATGCCTGTATAGGGAAAGAGTACCAAAAATATAACTTTGAACCATTCACATATACCCACATCAGCACTATAATCAACAAGATGGGTTGCGCATACACTTTAAGTAAAGATCATGCTTACTGTAAAAAGCTCATTAAGCAAGAGAAATGGACCGATCATCGCTGGGCAATCCAGAGTGCTGCACACATAATGGCACGTAATGAAAAGAAAACTTTCAAATGATTAACTTATTTGTTTGCACCAAAAACATGAATGAGGCATGCAATTGCTTGAATAAGCAGCTTTTAGCATTCTACACAAAAGATGTGCGGTCCTGCCATATAAACAATTAGTAATGTCCTCACATTCCGAACATCAACCCACCCCCCCCCCCCCCACTCCCCCGGCCGCCTTTCTCCCTCTTCATCTTTCTTAAAAGAAGATTGTGTAGTTCTATGGAAATCCAAAGTGTCCTTCAAACAAGTCTACGTTAAGCATCATTAAGATGTCTGTCTCATTGTCTCTTGATAATGGAAATCTGTTAAAAACATGAGCAATCAACCATCCAAACTTTTCTATGATTCTTTTTTCCTACCCAACGAAAGCCCCTATTAGTTGAACAAAGGTGTACGTTCAATGCAGACTGCAACCCTCAAAAAAGGCGCAAGTTACAAGAAGAATCCTCGTGTGAGGTCAAAGAATATATGAAAAGGGGAGCTCCCTCTGTGCCAAGCTGCTCTCGGCATGAGGCTACATTGAAAGGGCATAGCCACACTTGGGGCCTATATTGCCAAACGAGTACGCAGTCACCTCGAGTGAAAAAGACGGTCATGGTAGTGATATCTGAGCTCATCTAGGACCAGGCCAGGGCACTTTTTCCTCTTTAGGTGTGAACAGCCTCTTATGGTTGTACTTATCTTTTGTACTTGGTACACATTTAATTATTGAGCAATCTACATCGAGATGTGTGCTCTTTTCCCCTCACGCTTCTCTGCATCTCCACGACCCTGCCTGTGTGCATTGTTGCTCATGCTCCTCCATCCCCAACCCCAACATTTTGTATCAAAGCTGTCAAGCTTCCAGCTCCACCTCTGTTTCCAGCATGCTGTACCCTCGGGGAACCCTACCCTGCCGGCCGTCTCAAGCAGCCTGCTGTGCGTGCTCATCACTGTACTCGGGGGCCCTGCCATCCGCAACTCGCTAACCCTGACCGAGCTATGGTACACCCGGATATCTGCCAGCAGCACCACCTGCTCTGCTCTTCCCCGCACTCGGGGGGTCGGGGGGGGGGGGGGGGGGGGGGGGGCATTGGGGGGCCAACCGCGGTGCTCTGCCAGCACTGACCGAGAAGAGCCCATGGGGCCTTACCCAGGGAACCCTACTTTTTGGCCCCCTTCACAGCAGTTGCACCTGAACCTCTCTTCGTGCCCAACCTTCGGCACTCTCCCTCCTGTACCCTCTCTTCATCGTCCATCTTTTGCATCGACATTATCTCCTGCACCCCTCATCTCTGCTACTTCTTCATCAGACTCGCTTAGACATTTTCTATCAGATTGTTTTCTCTGCTACCTACACTGTTATTTTCAGTACAGTTACAAGTGAGCTACTCGCAACCTAAAGTGTTACGTACCTAGCACTAACCCTTGGGATTAGGGACTAATCCAAGAGGGTTAGCAGAGCTCCCGAGATTAGGGAAATCAAGTGGATTCACGCCGGGAGGCCTTCATGAGAATCTGGCATCATGGTGCCTTTCTTACTGATAGTGGTGGCACTATAGACCTCCTATGTGGTTGTTTCACCCTCCACCCATTGTATGAGATAGCTTTGTCCTCCCCGAGTGGCTAGCCTGAGGAGAAGAGCATCCTCCCCATTCATGTATCTTGACACCCACTCCCCATTTGGGGACGAGTTTGTATTTAACCATTATGGTTGTTTTCTCAATAACTAATAGAAGGATTTTTTTCCCAAGAAAAAAAAAGTATGATTACAATACAATCATTGTTGTACTATGCAACATCTCTCTCTCTCTCTCTCTCTCTCTCTCTCTCTCTCTCTCTCTCTCTCTCGTGCCTCTCCTTTGGGATCTTCGTTAAGCAGGATTTCTATATATTTTTTTTAAGGATTTGCAAAAAAAAAAAATGGGGGGGGAGGGGGCGGGGGAACTATATCGTACAATATCGAACCGTACGGTATGAATGGGTTTGTACCGGTACGAGAAACAACTATGGCTGTATTGCTTGCATCGGTAATGACCTCGAAAGGTTCATCCCAAGATGCTAACTTTAATATAGGCGCTTCTGAGGTGGCTTTCTGGAGTGCACGGAATGCATCAAGTGCCTTGCCTATAACTGAGACTTTTTGCTTGCGAGTCTTTACCCCCTTGAGCAAGTCGGTAAGAGGTGCTGCAAGGTTGGAAAACTGATGGACATGGGTACTATAGGCCTGGCAAAGACCTATGAAAAAACGGATTTCTTGGGCGGTCTTAGGAATGTCCCAATCTAAGATTTTATGAACCTTTGACGGATCCAGTCTAATCCCATCAGAACCGATGATATAGCCCAAGTATTGACCTTCCTTAACACCAAAGAGAGACTTTTTGGCATTTATGTAGAGCCATTCTCTCGCAAAAGTTGCAAGACTTTCTCCACATCTTTCTCATGCTGCTCCGTAGTAGCTGAGAAGACTAGTATGTCATCAAGGAATATGAAAACACACTTCCCAATGAGGACTCCGAAAATCCTGGACATCAGTTTGTTGAAGGTAGCGGGTGCATTTGTAAGCCCACAAGGTATGACTACGAGCTCATAGTGACCATGCTCTGTCCGGAAAGCTGTTTTTGGAATGTCAGCTTAAAAAATGCGGACCTGATGGTAAGCACTCTTGAGGTCGATCTTAGTGAAAAATTTAGCACCGTCTAAACGCTCCAAAATGTACTCAATCCTTGGCATAGGAAACTTATTCTTAATGGTGAGTTTATTTAATGCCTTGTAGTCTTCACAAAGGCGTGTACACTTGTCCTTCTTTTGGACAAATAGGATGGGTGTAGCAAACGGTGAGGAAGAAGGCCGAATGAATCCGGCTCAGAGGAGCTCAGATAACTGTTTTTCTAACTCGCCCTCTAAAGTCTTGGAAAGACGATAGGGAAACCTCCTAGGAGGATCCGATCTAGGGATCAAATCAATGTGATGGTCCGCGAGAGGGTGGGAGATTGGGAGGGAGATCAACCCTGAGCATAATGTCTTGATGTCTGGACAGGAGGTCTGCTAACTAAGGGACTGAAGATGAGATGGATGCTACCAATGAGGTAGAGTGTTTGAGCACGAACATAAAGTAGTGCTCCTTTTGCTCCCTTGCGGATAGCTCGTCGGGCCTGGAGATGCGAAATCAATGGGATACCAAGAATGCTTCTATCCCCATGAATCATGACAGGCTCGGGAAAACCTTTACAGATAGTAAAAGTGTCCTGTCCCTAATCGGGAATAGGCTCATATTGACGGAACCACTGAATTCCTAAGATCATGTCACACCCCAACTGAAGCGAGACAATGAAATCTCGTTGGAATGAGGCCTTCTGAATGTCAAAGGCAAATTGCTGTGCCTTCTGAGAAATGTGGGTGCGGAGACCAGGTGTGAATCCGTCCACGTCCAGATGATATGGGACTAATATGCAGCTCATTTTGTTAACCAACTTGGGAGAGATGGCGTCCTCAAAACTGCCCATATCGAAAGGGACTACAAACTGTCAGCCCTTGGCAGAGCCATAAGCTTGGATGAGGCTTTTCTGTGCAGCATCGCTCTCACCCTCCTGCATAGCATCAAATACCACGGATGGCATAGGAGGCATAGAAGGTAAAAGTTGAACCACATTGGTGGTAGTAGGCGGGGCTAGAGGACCTGGGAAGGCTGTGGCAACTGTGGCAGAAGGGGCTTTTGTGCTTGTTCCGCTTGCCATTTGTAGCAATCCTTCTTACCATGCCCTATGATGTGACAAAAAAAACATTTGTTTTTTGATTGATACTTCCTTTGCTCCTATGGAGCTTCGATAACCTCCAGTAATGCCTGCTTTAGCCTTCTCATCGCGGGTTTTCTTAGGCTTAGATTCTTTATCTTTCGTACCCCCTGAACTGGAGCTATTACTGTCGTCCTTCTTAGCATCTTTACAAGATGCATTACCTTTCCTTGGTGCAGCGGATCGCTGCTACTGGGGTTTGGTACTGGACTGAGATGACTGCTTCGGCTTACCTCCGTTCATCTTCATTTCTTCATTTTGAGCTAGAGTCAAAGCCCGGTCATACGTACTGGGTTCAAAGTTACGAACTGTGAACCGAATGTTAGGATCCAATCCACGAATGAATTGCTCCATCTTGGCTTGCGCAGATAGCCCTAACTGTTGTGCTAAAGTAATAACCTTGCCGGAAAACTGAAGCACTGGGGATCCATTTTGTCTAAGTCCATAGAACTCATCGGTCAGACCGGTCATGTATTGGGACGGAAGGAATCTAGTCTTCAGGTCATGGACAAAGGTATCCCAGCTAAAAGCTATGACACCTTTGGTCTGGTCTGTATAAAGATTAGACCAATGCTGCCACCAAGTGACTGCCTCACCTGTGAGATGGAGAGCCGCTACGTGGACTCTTATCTTGAGGATTTGTGATCCTAGCTAATGGAAAATGAGCAGTAAATTGATGAATGAACCGATTAACTGCGGACTACTCTAGTAGGGTTAGGGGAGCCCTAGGATTAGGGAAAGCATGCGGACTGAGGTGGCTAGGGTGGTTCATATTAAATAAATCCAAGGTTACTGGCTATTTTTGACTGGACTGTAATTTACAGCAACAATAATCACTCTGTAAGTGAGCCTTGGGCTTATTATTGATACATTGTGGTCTAGACCTGGACCAAGAGGCTAACTCTTGCCACGGGCATGGTGGATCACGGATGGTTTGGCCAAGGGCTCCTATAGGCAAACACTAGTGGTATGAGAGGCTAGGATCTACACCATGTCAAGTTCCTAGGTGTATTTATATTTCTAACCTCACCTTATGGGGATAGTTGACCTAGGTAAGGGGAAGGAAGAGACAGTGGGGAAAAGTTATGCAAGGTTGTGACACGGATATCGGAAGGGTAGTTTGGACAAGGCAACAAATTCTTTGTGTAGGATTGGTAGGGTAAATCTTTCATCCAGTTTAGTGCTGACTTATATGCTCCCCCCAACTCCCTCCCTCCCCCCCCCCCCCCCCCCCCCCCCCCCCCCCCCGGCGACTGGCCTTAGGTCCAAGATCCTCCCATAGTTACTGTCTTTTCACCACCTATAGGCGCATTTCACCGCCCGTAGGTGATGCCACCAAGTGGCGGTTTAAACCTAGAACCTCTTGACCCCAAAACAAACACTTCACCACTTGAGTTACCACCTCATTGGATGTTGAAATATATGATGTACAAGTGGTAAAGGGTGAGAGAAAGTGGTCATGTAGGTGTGAACACACCCCAAATAAGATGGACATGTGGGTGGAAAAGGGATCTAGGGTTGGCCTAACCCTAGCCATTGGTGAATCATATATAAAGGGCAAGAGGCCTCACTTATTCTAACACAAGTGACACAACACTTGAAGGTGAAGGTCAAGCCAACTTTGGAATGGCTGAAGTAGAAGGTAATATTGAAGCTTTCTATACATCTTGTATTCTTGCTCATAGCCTTGCAAAGGCTAAGTTCCCCATCAATCCCCTTTTCTTTCTCTCACTATCATAAGCCATTCACAACCTTATCAAGGATGGTAGTAGAAGAAGGTGAGAAGAAAAAAAACGTAAAGAAGGAAGGCAACAAGAGAACTTCATCAAAGTCGAGATTCTGTTATCAAATTCAAGATCTTTAGTAAGTGAAGGAAGCGAAGAAATCGAGAAAGCGAGAAGAGAAGAATGGCAAAAAAAACGCAAGCAAAATTGATAAATTTCTGGTTTTTTTGGTCGATTTTTTCTATCAATCTGGTTTCCTCAGTCGACATCTCTCTTTGGAGCCTTGGAGAGTTGAAGAGGAAGCATTGGAGCTTCTTTACAAAATTTTTTGGATCTGAAACCCTCATCAAGGAGATGAAAGACATAAGAAAAAAAAAACGCAGCACGTCCATTCTTGCGTTTTCTCGGCGGCCGTCGTTCGTCTCAAAAACTTCCGTCACATTGTCATTCCGTCCATCACGCTGCCATCGTCTGTCAACTGCCGCCGTTTTGCTCTGCGACTGGTGAAGTGGTTGTTGTAACAACAACATTATAAGCTAAGCAATGTGCCAACTCGATATCAGGTCAGGCGGTAGGCAGCACACGGCAATCAGCAAAGCACACAAAACGCCTCTGTGTTTTTTTTTCAAAAAAAAAAACACACATCCTAAAGGTTTACAAACCTTTGCCTTTTTTATTTTTTAAAATCAAAGTTTTTTTTTTTCAAGAACAAAAAAACCCAACCCTTTTTACTAAGGTTTTAAAAACCATTCAAAGCACTCACCTTTAAACCTTTCTCCAAGGTTTTCCTTAAACCTTTTACCCTAAGGTTCTCAACTGTTTTTTTTCTCAAGTCCTCAGAGATTCTACAAAGGTTTTTTTCCCTCATTTTCTTCAAGCTCGAGGCAAGCGGATGAAGAAATTATTTGTGCCATTCTCACTTAGGAAGTGCAAGGTATGCACAATTTCTAAAACCAAGCAAATCGATGCATCAAGTATGAAATCCGATCCTAAATTTTTTTTATGAACTCGTGTGCATGGAAGTTGTCTATTGTATTGTAATGGAGTTAGACCCTATCCTTGTGTTGATAAACAAGTGGTAAGACCTCTTCTAAATCAATGTTCACATTGGTGTACATATTTCTGTATCATGATGAAGCTAAAGGTGGAAGCAAGAAGCATATTGAGAAGCACATACATAAGCTATTAAAACATGGGTGGCAGCCATGTGTTAGTCTATGTGGCAGCTAGACTAAGGAAGCTAGCATGATTGGAAGGAGACATGTACGCATGAAGCGTGTCTACCACAAGAAAGGATTGGAGAAGCACGAAGATGCAACCAATGAAGCCAATGTAATGAAGAATACGGTACATCCAAATCCCACTTGAAGATTGTCTTTTGCAAGAAGATGGTTTCATCAAAGCGAAGGAGCAACAAGGCTGGTGCACGAAGCCACTATGGAAGAGATGGTACCAAAGATGTTACTAAGGTTGAGGGGAATTAAGTAAATTCCTCAAATGTTCTACATAAGAAACTCTTCTAATCGAGAAGTAGAAGCATGTTTGCTAGAATTGGGAGTGAACCACATTTCTCTATAACTCATCACTATTATAAAAACCTAATTTATAAAGGCTACCTACCTTGTCATCTATCCTATGGTTGAGAGGGGATCATTTTGTTCTTGTATGTCCAATGCCTACCTTGCTCCATGTTTGGCATTGTCTCATGGTGGCATTGAGAGGGGGTGTTGAAATATATGATAATGTACAAGTGGTAAAAAGTGAGAGAAAGAGGTCATGTAGGTGTGAACACACCCCAAATAAAGTGGACATGTGGATGAAAAAGAGATCTAGGGCGGCCCAACCCTAGTCATTGGTGAACCCTATATAAAGGGCAGGAGGCCTCACTTTTTGTAACACAAGTAACACAACACTTGAAGGTGAAGGTCAAGCCAACTTTGGAGTGGCTAAAATAGAAAGGTAATATAGAAGCTTTCTATACATCTTGTGTTCTTGCCCTCTCTCAAATATGTTGCTCTATCTTGCCATCAACTATTGTTTCCGTTGTGCTATGCTTGTAAAGCCCGCATAGGACGACCAAGCACACAAGGTTAATACTTATAGATGGGTGCAAACTCACCTCCCAACCATAGATTCCATCAAGAATCTCCCCCGAGCCACAGGCTAGGGTTCCACTCTCCACATGCCAAGCCAGTCTTGGTTGAAGCCCTATGTTGAACCAGCATTGCACGTAGTCTTAGATGAACAACAGCTAGAGATGGTTGAGAAGCCAAAAGCCATCGAGCCCAAGCACATTCTCCTCCATAGATGGAAGCATGGTTTTGGTCCCAAACAAAAAGAATTCTATACGAAGTTCAAGGACCGAGACACTCGTGAGGCCATATGACTAGATGAAGAATTCTTCGAGGAGTACCCGCAGATATTGTCAAATATTGTCGGGCTACTTGGAAGCGATGAACCTACCACCAAGCTGAGTAGGACAGAATGTCACATGCTTCTTCTTTTTTATGGAACCACTCCTTCATTAAGGAGAGTGGTATATTTATATTTTCCCAAGTCGGGATAGCTACTACTCATATATCAGAAATATTGGAAAAACACTTCTAGCTGTTGAGAGGAAAGATCTCCGAGATCAAAAAAATCTCGGAGTGAAAGTAAAAAAATCTCATCCAAGAAAGGAAAAGACTGTAATCTGCTAAAGGTGAAGAAAGGCGGCCAAATATCCAGAAGAATTTTCCAAAAATATTGTTGGGAAATCGCAATCGCAAGTGCCCTCACAGTCTGTCTAAGAGAACACGAGAAGAGAGGCATCCCCATAACAAATGAATAACTGTCTCTCGGTGATGAGAACACCTTTTCCAAGAGAGGGGAACAATGTTTCTCTTGGCTAAAAAGGTGCCAACTGGCAATGCACCCACAATGCATCTCCACAAGAAAAGTCTATGTTTGAGAGGCAATTTGCTTTTCCAAACTGCAGTCAGAGAGACCTTCCACCATCAAAGATGGTTTGTTTAGATGCCACAAGTGATTTGCATGTGAGGGAATGTCACATGCACCTTGAACAATGATGCTATGTGACACACTAGCTCAGCATTATATGTAATATCATACAGTATTAATAGCTTTTTAGGATTATTTGTCGTAAGCCGTGGCCCCATTGTGAGCCACAGTCTGGGACATGTCAGGGATGAGCTACATAAGTCATTCTTCCAGCCTTAGGTATTAGCATCAGTCCCTTAACCCACTTGGAGAACAAATCATGTAGGTCACCCTAGGCTAAGTCAGTCCATAGATGCATGAAAGAGCATCTAGAAGCGTTAAATCGGCATGTGCACATGGGCCAGCCCACATGGGGCTTGCCTTGGCATGATGTTAAGGCATCATAACCCCATATAGTCCCTAGTCAGCCAGCCTACCAAGGCCATAAACAGCCAGGTGGCCAGCATCAGATATCAGGTGGACAGTCGTGCCCTCGGTACTGAGTCAAAGGCCTTAGGATAATGCCTGAAACAGCAATAAACTCTCTATTTGTGTGATCTGGCCTCCTCAATGATGGCTCTCAGGGCGAAAGCCGAGGGTGAAAATTGCCTGCTCTACGGCACTCTAACTCTAGCTCTCTACCCAGGAGAGTGGATCTGTTTCACAGATGTCGGCAAAAGACAAGTGCTCTGTAAGGAGGTCTTCAAGGTCCTTTTGCATTGGCATTCTGCATCTTTCTTAAGGATTGGGTGACATTGGCTGGAGTAAAACAAGTGGCTGAATTGGGTCGTGGGGTGTGTGATATATCTCAGGAGGTCTAGTGAGGGAAATTATAAAGTTGATGAGCATAGCCAAACTATGGGGTCAGTGATGGAAGTAGATGGCTGCTTCTCATTGAGAGTTCTCCAAGCATCCTTGCTATCTGCACTCATGAAAAGCTGGTATAAATCTGCCTCATGCTTGGCTGAAAATACTCACCTCTTTTGATAGGTAAGGCACTCAAAGGGCCTCTGCATCTCATGCGCAGAGAACTGCCCCAATGCCCCTCCCCATAATAGGTAGAGGCATGTAGCTTTGCATCCATCATTATACCAACTATTTTGAGAGCGAGATCCACTTTTAATGTTTGCTGGAATCAGAACTGACCATGATAATATAGTATGAATGAGTACTCTAGAAAGAAAGAAAGTTATATTGGAGAGACAGAGAGAGAGAGAGAGAGAGAGAGAGAACTATTTCTGCAGTTCACTATGGAATAAATTTCTCAAACTCTGGTGAGTTGCATCTGTATGTCTTTCCTCAGCATCCAAGAAACCAGCACTCTTCAACTCATCTTTATTTATTACGATCAATGCACCCAAGCGTCTTTGATCCTGCAAACAATATATAGATTTTAATCAGTCATATACTAAGGCAAAGTGCACACAAAAGTGGAGACAGGTTTAGCAAGGGACATGCATGCAAAGTTCAAACCAAGAAGCATAACACACTCAAAACACTTAAAATTATACCTGCTCCCCGTACATAAAGGAAAGTTGCTACCTTATCTGTAATCCATGTTGTCTACCTTATGTATAGTAAGTGTTGTCAATAGCCTTGATGCATCTAGCTCTTCAAATACTTTATATGCTACGATCCTGGTTATAAGCTCCTATGTTGTGAATGCAATGCCAAGCCTGTTTGGCAAATTTTGGGAAAGTAGCTTCAGCTTTCGCAGGAATCGCATATTTTGTCACTCGTGATATATTTGAGATGGTGACACGTACTCCCACACTTTACGTTTTACATTTTAGAAAACCATCCCTAGTGCAAGGTTGGCCTCTTTTCATGGCTACCAGCACATCTAGACTTGGAAATTGTTGTATGATTTACATGGTGGTCACGAGCTGTGCACAAGGTGAACGAAACAGATACACAATACAGAGAGGAAGAACTATAGCAACTGTAGAGAGAGAAGATATGACAAAGCTCTAGTGAGAGAAAGTAGTGCACAACTCAACGACAGTTGCTTGATTGATGATACCCATCACGAAGTACATTACCTTTATAGCCTAGAGGTCCATCTAGCTCATAGACTCACATTCAATGCATGCTTATCCACCCTATATAAGAGTGGGTTCACACACACATACGTGTACCATAGGTGAGGTGTGTCACATTATCCCCGACTTGCATGTTGTCCTCAACTTCACATTGCCCATATAAAGTACCCTTTCATAAAACGAGAGATCCAAGTAAAGCTCAGCCAAGGTACTCAAGATCCCAAACACTACAAGCCCGCTTCGCATCCAATGCAAAGGCTCACATTCCATCCTTGCTGCATCAGCACAAAGACCTGTAAAGAAATCTGCGGATGACCAACTCTCCCCTTATCCAGCATTTTTGGTTTGTCCAACCATCAATGAAGAAACACTGCAGCCAGTCGAGCATCCTCCGGTAGCCCACGGGAAGAACACTCCATAGAATGGCCTTGCAAAACTCCACTATCCAAACTCTAGCCACTAATGCATTGGCTAAGATGGATCACAAGGAACTGCTTGCACCAACTCCAATGCACCCTGAAGGAAGAGAGCAAAGCAACGAACAAAACTCCCTGTAAGAGCTCCACTAAATCTGTATCCATGAGTACTCCTTAGCATCTGTATGTCTAGACCACCATCTCCATGTGCAGCATACTCCAAGTAATACCGCTGTTGATCCACCAAAGAAGAAACTCTAACTATTGTCATTACAGTCTCCAAGAAATCAGTGCATTGTGAAGACCCACCAATTCGCATATCCTTCACACATGTAGACAAATCCGATGACATGTCCTCTTGTGGTGCCTCCATGACATCCAACATTGAAGATATTCCACCCCTAATGCAAAACAGCAAGTGAGAAGAGTCCTCGAAACGAGCTCAGCAACGGAAGCAACTGCCACTGAAGCCAAAGATTCTCCATCTAGTGCAAACAACAACCGTAAAGACTCTCTACAAGAGACCTGGCAGGAAAACTTCGCCTGTCCATGCCTGTGGCCTGATGCGATGAATTATGAAGCTCGTGTGTGCTCAAGCCACCAAGAAATGAAAAAAGTTGAGACGCACACACATGCATCTGCTGCACTCTTGTTCGAAGAAGCCTCCTCTTCGAACTGCTCCAATTCTAGAGTATCCTCCTATCGAGGTTCTGGGAAAACCACTTCTTGTAGAGAGCACCCCCGATCTAAACTCCAACCACATTGAAACTCCACATATGAACCACCATCCTTGGCTTCCAAAATCCCCACATATGCCTTCCAATGAAGGAATCAAACGGAAACCCATAGCTTCCTAGAACTGCTGAATCAACACAATAACCACCACTACCTCTAGGCACTAGTATCCTCATACCAACATTTCCTTGCCTGTTGAGCGCTATTGCTTGGTCCTCCCTATGGACACCTCCCTGTGGAGCATAATAAACACGATACACTAAAAAACACGCTCCATCCTCCAAAGTTGTCTCCAATGAAAGCTCATCTTCTAGCACGACCTCCAATGGTTAAGAAATGACCTCTGTTGCTAGAGAAAGGGAAGACCCTTTGGACAACTCTCCCAATGGTTTGGAAGAATCCTCCAGATGTGCCTGTTGTTGTAAGTGGGACAACACACTTCCCCACTAGAATTGGGTTACCCTTTGCAACCTTTACAATGCCAGAGTTAGCACAATCCTTGCCCTTCGGCTTCTTGTCTTAGGTCCAAGACTTGGAACTCTCCCACACCATGACCACCCTGTCAAGACAGGTTACCATGGTGTCCATACCCATACTAGAAAGTACTTCCATAAGGGCTTCCGAATCCATGATGAACATCCAAAACTAGTACCGGGTGAGGAGAATCCCAAAAAGTGGCTTTTTCCAACCCCGACTTGTGCACTCCTCGAAACTACGGGTAACGGCTCTACCCTAACCAGGCTGCCAATGTACACGGGTGAAGAAAAAGAAAAAAATTTGGAATTCCCTAGACGCTGATGCCAACTGTAGATCACCCGCAGCTATGTGCTAGGGTTTGAGATTAGAGAGAGAAGAGATAGCTGCATAATCAAACACACAGCATGCATGAATCCTAAACTACTGGTGTGCATGTGCTCACCTGTGCTCTACTGTAGATTCGCTTGGCCAGCCAACATTTGAAGAGAAATGCTCTGTAGACGCCTAGTGCTGAGAAGTATGCAGATATAAATGACAAATTTGCCACTCGTATAAATATGCACCGTTAGTGGTCGGCCAATTTATTTGCTGTCGGCATTTTGTCCACCAACGGGTGACTGACATGTGGCACCTGCACTGACCAGAAGCCTGCCCGACTGCCTGTGCACACATCCCAAGTGCCCCTACCGCTGCGCATACTACCAAACTGCCCTCGAGGGCTGGCTGGCCTGTGTGCCTGCTCCCCGAATGCCTTACAGGCTGCCCACGTGTACCATAGGTGAGGTGTGGTGTCACATAGGATCTGTTGGGATGAAGCGTCCGGGTCTTGGCACCTCTACCCTCTAGTTGCAGCTTCTAGTGTTTTCAACACCTCTTCAGGAAAACAAAACAGCAATTATCTACAAATCAGGCTCGATGTACTATATAGAGCCCTCAACATGCCCTTTTTCTAGGCTTAGTGCCTCCTATGCTTTCTGAAAAATGCTGATTTCTCTTAATCCACTTATTGCCACCTAGCACACTCAGCAGATCTGAGCTCTTCCAACTATCTCACACATGGTAACTATGTGTGTTATTCCATAACTCAATACATGCTTCCATTTTCCATGTAGTGGTGATTTTCAAGTTTCTATACAATGCCTTAAGTTTTGAAGTTTTATGTTCTGCTCTACCAAAGGCCTTACCCTAGTATTTAGTGCAGTTTTATGAACCCGTTTGAGAAATGATTTTTCCACTGCTGAATATGATTCTCAGAACTTACAAGATAACAAGAGGTTCATAAACATCTTCCATGTGTCCACCATTCAGAAGCAAGAAGAGACTGTGTTTAGTAGGAAGAGACCTGGTTCGCCAGTAATATCCTTGTGTAATGTGTAACTGAAGACTCTCAGAAAAATGCCTTAATTCTGTGGCATACAGTTGTAACTCCTATATTAAATTGGCAGCTTAGCTTTTTACTTTCCATAACCATCCTTGTAGCTGATTAAGTCACAAAACTTCTCAAAAGGCAACAAACCAGCCAGAAAGAGAGTTGTAAAGCAGAAAAGGAAGACAGACAACAGGAAAAGTCCTAAAAATACTTCATCACTATGAATAACATTAAGTATAAGAGAGTTTATACCTGCCCTACAACCATAATTTGTTGAATAAACTTGCTCCGCATTGCAGCCTCCTCTATTACGGTAGGCTCAATATTTTCCCCTGCCATGACTATGTTTCAGTCATGTGCAAGAAGCAAATCTCATTGCAAGCACATCAGTATTGGCACATCAATTTACTTTTTTTGTTCAATAATTTCACTTGCCCATAACTATGTTTCAGTCATATGCAAGAATTGAATTCCAGTGCAACAAAATCAGGGTTCCCTCAACAAAGAGTGTAGAGCATCGAGGGGTTTTGTTTTAACAGAAACGGGGATTTCTTTTATGGAAACAAAACATACAAGAACAACAGTTCCTCAAAGATGCATTTACTGTTGGCGAGGTGAATAATAAAGTTAATAATCCTATTTAATCCCTGAAGGAGAAAGAGAAACTAAGAGGCTTTCTACTGTCAGCCTAGACGCTCATTAAAGCAGTCCATCTGGACTAACCTAAATCCTCCTGCAAATAGAAAAAAGAGTGCAAAAACCATAATGAATTAAAAAATTTGATAGTCATTGTAAGAATTTAGGGAAGATAGAAGTAGTGATTAGTCATGATGATTTTCTTCGTTTCGAGGTTTTTGGGATTTTGTTTCAAAAGGTTTCGTCCCTTCGCTAAGAAACCGCGAGGTTTTGAAAAATCAATAATTTCAAAAAGTGTAAATACTTAAAGAACTTATAGTAGCCATGTAAAAACAATGTAATAATGAAAAAGTGGTCTCTTCTCACTCATCTCTAGGAATCATCCTTATTTTGGTGAGGCATTATAGCAATTTTGCTTGATTAGATGCCACAAGTGGTTCAATCAAGGACTCTTATGAAATTGAAGAAGAGAAGGTAGAAATTTGGAAAGAGTTAAAACATTGAAGGAAGAAAAAGGGGAATGGAGAGAGGAGGAGAAGAGAAAAAGAGCAAGGGAGAAGAAGAGGAGAGAAGAGGAGGAGAGAAGAAGAGAATGAAGGAAGTAGCAGAAGATAGAAAAGGGAAGGAGGGAGGCAAGAGAAGAAGAGGGAAGGAAGGTGATGAGACGGATATGGAAGAAAAACAAATATAAAAAATCCCATAAAAATAAAGCGGGGGAGAAAAACAAAACCTGAAATTTGGGTGAAATTCCGTACTAGAGAGGTTTCGAGGTTTTTAAAAACTGTTTCGAAGTTTCGAGGTTTCGAGGTTTTGAAAGCTAGAAACAGGTTTTTTTGTTACTATGATTTTGTCACCAATTGGCCGACCATTTGGTCCATCTCCAGTTTTGCGTCTCATTCACTTGAGGCCAAGCTGGTGTCTCATGTGAAGAGGCCAGTATTTTTGCTTAACATGGACGGGAGCCAGACTGGTGCCATCCATGTGTTAGCAGGATGATGTCATATGGACGGGAGCCAGACTGGTGCCAGACTGTGTTCTATCCATGGGATTGTCACGCCATGGAAGGGCCAGTATTTGTGCCGTGTCTTGCCTATGGGACTGTCACTCCATAGGGAGGCTCGTGCCTCGAACTGTGTTTTACCTATGGGACTGTCACTCCATAGGAAGACCAAGATTTAAGTTTTATGTCCTGCCATTTTTGTGCCCGACAGATGTTTTGTACTTGTTCCATGAACGGGAGATATGTCCATGATACTATGTGCACATGCACTCATGTTTTGCATGTTTGAAACTGTTTTTGCATGACTTGTATTCTTGTGTTTGCTTGCTTCACGTGCCACTTACTCAGCAGGGACGCCTGCCCCAGTGAGTCGTGAAGTTTGCTCTGTCTTCTAATGAGTTTTGTTGCGTGTGAACAGGTGGTAAGTGTATTGCACTTGTTGGTTTAATAGCTTTATTTCTAACCTTTCATTTTATAAGGTGGTAAGTTCACATTCATTTAAAAGGTGGGCACCCATTATGGGCACCCACGTGTGGGCCAAGGTGGGGAGGGAAACCCCACACTTAACCCCTTAAGTGTGTGGGGGTGGGTGCATGGCCACCTACCCACACCACACCTTGAAGCTGGCCGCCCCCATGCAAGCTTGGGGAGCCGGCCAGCTATGGTCGTGTAACTCCTCTCCAATCTCTACAAAAGAGAGCGACCACCCCACCCGTAAAGGCATAGAGCCGGCGATCATCTCCTGCTCGTTGGCTCTCAGGCGGCTATAGCCAGGCGGTTACTACTCTCTTCAAGCTACGCTACCTCCACCTCTTCAGTTGGCGGCTGTGTTTGTTCTCGAGCAGGCTGCCCTCTCCTCTGTAGGCGACCATAGCAGGCGGTTGTGCTCCTGTAGCCAGGCGGTTTCACCATCTCCTCAGGCGGCTGCGCCTCTCCCACTCGCAGCCACAGGCGGCTGCGCGCCTGTCTACTGTGGGCGGTTGTGCCTCCTCCCCACGGGCGGCTGCAACCGGGTGTCTCTTGCCCATACAGGCAACTGCGCCACCCTACAAGTAGCTGCAACAGGCGACATCTGCACTTTCCAGGTGGCAGCGCCTCCCACAGCAGGCTGCCCTCCTCATCCTCCACAGCAGGCGGCTACGCTTCCTTCTCCTCCACAGCAGGCGGCTATGTCCTGCTCAGCAATCGGCTATGCTCCTTTGCAGGCGGTTGGTTGCACCTCCCTTCCATACGCGACTACAGGCGGCTCTGCACCTCCTAGGTGGCTACACTTTCTACACAGGCAGCTCCTCCTCCTCCTTCTCGACAGGCTGCTGCGCCCTGGTGTCCACCTCTAGTAGCTGCACGGAGACACCTCAGGTATTTGTCTTCCATTTGCGAGCTACAAGTAAGTGAGTTCAGATTTAAGTAAAGAACTTTGTTGTAAATCTGATAAAGGATTCTCTCTACCCCCTAACACCTGTTCGGTGCCGGGTAGTCCAAGCTTTTGGAGAACCACGGTCCAAAGGTGCCGAGATCGGGAGAGCCAGGCGTTAGTACGGGAGCGCCTGTTTGTGCGTGGTCCTGGAACACCAGTGGGGCGCTCTCCGCCGATTCCAGTGAAGGCACAGGACCGTAGAGACTGGACCACTCGAGTGGTCGCTCTCCTTCGAACATCTACTTCGAGCCTTTTGTTTGGTATTGTATTCATCTCAATTGTACATGGACATCATCCGGTTCTTTGAACCCATGAAGCATTGTATATGTTAAATACTCCCGATAATATATCATATATTGAGGGGGGGGTCGGCCTGTTCCGGCCCCAGTGCTGGTGTCCATCTATCAACATTTCATTTCATTTCAATTTTCAGTTGTTATTAAGTTGTCCATTTCAAATTGTGATATTAAGTTGTGCTATTACGCGTGTGGGTGTCCAACGGAGTCTATTCCCACTTGATGGGATCGGTTTCATTGGTATCAGAGCACAGTTAATTCCCTCTTCTTAGTGGGGAAACGAACCTGTGTATTCGACACCCCGCTTCTAGCACGCTTAACACAATGGACGGCCAAGGCAACCCTTTGGAAGTGCCTAATTCGAGCGGCCCATCAAGTGCCTCGCGTGGTTCTGATGCTTTACAAGGAAGGCACAAGCCCCTTGAGACGGTAAATGATAGTGATTCAAAGGGACAACTGTCTCAAGGAAAGACAGTCATGCAAGAAGAAGAGCCTGATGCAATGATGGCTGAATTGAGCATATGAGAAAGCTTTTGCAGGCACAAGAGCAAGAGCTGAAACTTTTGCATGAAGATCCCCATGTGCAAAGTGCCATTGAAGCAAGGAAAGCCGATGCAATGGTAGATGTGACTTTTGAGTCCATGGCGGAAAGAAGCCAAGGGAGTTGGCACTTTCTTACCTCCTCCGCAAAGGTGACATCAAAGAGGGGGAAGACGGAGAGCTGAAGTTTAGAAATCCACCTCGCTTGAAGCATGGAGATCCCGCATCTCAAAGGTTGAGGTCATTCATGCAAAAGGAAGAGGTGATAGTCACCTCTCGTCATGCATCTTCTCCACAAGGCACAAAGCCTGACAAGCATATGTATGCTAGTGCTCATGGAGGGCATGATGGTCACATGCATTCAAGACATGTATCCCATGGTAGGGGTGACAGGTCTGCCACTAGAAGAGCTTTGCCTTCTGAGTTGTCTCATGGAGAGACATTGCCTTATGCAGGAAAGTCACATGCATCTGATTCTCAAGTTCGTGGAGCACATGCCATCGTGCTTCATGAAACTTCCAAGATGGCCCATGGAGCCCATGCAGATAGGGCTGCCCCATTGGATAAGGGGAAAAGAAAAAGAGAGGACCATGAGCCTCATGCCAGAAAGCTCAAGGAATTTAAAGCAGGTGACAAGTCCGTTAAGTTTGATATTTTTCATGGAGAACATGATGCTTCCAAAGTGTTAGCATTTATGGCACAGTTTGACATTGCTTTTAGCGATGAGGACTTCACTGAGAAGTCTAAAGTACGCCATGCTAGCATGTTTTTAAAGGGGACCGCTGCTCATTGGTGGATCACTGAAAAGATCACCAAAGACCCCATTTGCACCTGGAAGGAGTTTAAGGACAGATTCTATGCTCAGTTTTTGCCACCAAATGCGAAGCAAACTCTCACCCAAAAGTGGGATAGACTTGAGCAAAGAGATAATGACAGTGTGCAACAATTTTGTACGTGATAGCATTGTACCAAGTCATCAAAATGTGGATGCTATGACTTATGATAGGTTGAATTTTCTTCATGCATTCAACGACTGTTTTGCTGATGCATTGCCAGGTGAATTACCTCCCCAAAGGCCCGAAGATCATCGCATAGATCTTGTGCCAGGTAGTTCTCCACCTAACAAACCCGCATACCGTGTGAGTGCCGCAAAACAAGAAGAGATCATGAAGCAGGTAAATGAGCTTTTAGAGAAAGGTTTGGTTCAGCCTAGTTCCTCACCTTATTGCTCTCCTGTGCTTCTTGTTCAAAAGAAAGACGGCTCATTCCGCATGTGTGTGGACTATAGAGCTTTAAATAAGCTTACCATCAAGAACAGATTCCCAATTGCGCGTATTAATGACATTTTGGATAAGCTTGATGGTTCGGCTTGTTTCAGCCGACTTGATTTGAAAAGTGGTTATCACCAAATACGAGTGGTGCCACAAGATGTCCATAAATCTACATTCAGGACAGCCTTTGGATTATATGAATCTTTGGTAATGCCTTATGGTCTCACCAATGCTCCTGCCACGTTTAATCGTATGATGGATAGGATATTCCGACCCCATCGCAAATTCACAGGTGTATTCTTTGATGATATCTTGGTTTTCTCCAAGAATGAGCAAGAACACAGAACTCGATTGGTCACAGTGTTCAAAGAGTTGCGAGAGCATAAACTTTTCATTAATGCCAAGAAAAGTGAGTTCTTCCTTTCAGAGATACATTATTTGGGTCACATTGTATCCAAGAATGGAGTAACAATGGATCCTACAAAGATAGAGACCATTCGGAATTGGCCAGAATTGCAAAACGTACATCAAGTACGTAGTTTTCTGGGATTATGTTCATATTATAGGCGTTTCATAAGGCATTTTGCCATGATAGCCACCCCTCTACATGATCTCACAAAGAAGAAAACCACTTTCAAATGGAGTTCAAAAGAACAGGATGCTTTCTTGCAACTCAAGCATGCTATCATATATGGACCTATATTGATAGTTCCTGACTTGCAAACGTCATTCGTAGTAGAATGTGATGCTTGTGGCCATTGTATAGGGGCTGTCCTAAATCAAGAAGGGCATGCAGTTGCACACGAGAGCCGTCGTTTGCATGATGCTGAGCTTCATATGGATATCTATGAGAAAGAGCTCTTGGCTGTAATTCATGCTTTAAAGATATGGAAACATTATCTTTTGGGGCTGAATTTGTAGTCAAGACAGATCATCAAAGCTTGAGATATTTTCTATCTCAAACAAAACTTTCGGAGAAGCAGATGAGAATGGCAAACTTTCTTTCCATGTTTCATTTTCACATTGTGCATACTCCGGGAAAGAAAAATGTGGTGGCAGATGCATTATCCAGGAGGCCTCATGTGGCTGCAGTCTCAGTGGCCTCTCATGGAGACTTATTTTCTATGCGAGATTTGTATCATTTGGATGCTGATTTTTGCCATATATGGACTGATTTGATGGCTGGTCACTCACATGCCTCTTATGTTATCAAGGAGGGTTATCTTATGAAGGATAATTGCCTGTGTCGTGAAGGATTTGCGTCCAAAGGAGAATGTCACGCTCCACATTATGCTGGTCATAGAGGTATCATGCCCACTACAGGCATGATTGAGATTGATTTCTTTTGGCCAAGCATGCGTAACGACATTGAGGCTTATGTACGTGCATGTATTACTTGCCAAAAGGTGAAATTTGACAGGCAAAAACCTCCAGGTTTGCTTCAGCCATTGCCTATTCCCTCGCAACCTTGGGAAAGTATTACTATGGGACTTGCCTAGATCCCAGCATGGAAATGATGCTATTTGGACCATTGTGGACAGGTTTAGCAAGCGAGCTCATTTCTTGCCCGTCAAGAAAACCATTAAAGTTGATCATATGGTAAAGCTTTTTCTTGCTAACATTTTCAAACATCATGGTATGCCTAAATCCATTGTTGGGGATAGAGATCCCAAGACTACGAACCTCTTTTGGAGGGCTTTATTTGATAATATGGGTACTAAACTTGAGTTTTCATCAACTTATCATCCCCAAACGGATGGCCAAAATGAAGCTGCAAATTCAACCGTGTTGGATTTGTTGAAGTGTTATGTGGCAGATCAAAAGACTGCATGGGAGAAGTATCTTCCACTTGTTGAGTTTGCCTACAATAATACGATCCATGCCTCCACGGGAAAGGCTCCGTTTGACACTATTTATGGCAAAGTGGTATTGCCACCCATCCTTCGTACAAAGGATGAGATTTTTGCAGCTGATGAATATGTTCGTGACTTGGATGTAGCCTTTGCTCAGGTACGGACAGCCATTGCAAGGTCTCAAGATAAGCATAAAATGGCTGCAGACAAGCATAGAAGGGACATGCAAGTCAAAGAAGGTGATTGGGTTTTCCTGAAATTTGAGAAGGCTAGGCTTCGAAAGAGGCCAGACAAGAAGGATCATATCCTAAGCTTTCTCCTCGCTATTATGGACACTTCAAGGTGATTCAAAAGATCAATGAAGTGTCATACAGGCTTGCTTTACCTAGTCATTGGAAGATTCACAACGCATTTCATGTGAGTCTTTTTCGGAAATATGTGGGACCAGATCCTGACGAGCCAGTCACAGAAGATCCGCCAGAGATTGATGAGCTTGAGGACATCCTCCAGCCAAAACAGATTGTCTTTCACAAGGAGCGAAAGCTACCTGCAGGAAAGCTTTCCAGGAGATACCTTGTGAAGTTCAAAAATTATTTGCCTATTGATGCAAAGTGGGTAAATGAGGATTATTTTGTTCACTACCCACAGTTGTTGCAGGCATATCTTGAGGCTTTTCAGTTGAGGACAACTCTTTAGAAGCCCGGGGGGATATCACCAATTGGCCAACCATTTGGTCCATCTCTAGTTTTGTGTCTCATTCACTTGAGGCCAGGCCGGTGTCTCATGTGAAGAGGCCAGTATTTTTGCTTAACATGGACGGGAGCCAGACTGGTGCCACCCGTGTATGCCCTGGACTATGTTCTATCCATGGGATTGTCACGCCATGGAAGGGCCAGTATTTGTGCCGTGTCTTGCCTATGGCATTGTCACTCCATAGGGAGGCTCGTGCCTGGAACTGTGTTTTACCTAGGGACTGTCACTCCATAGGAAGACCAGGATTTATGTTTTATGTCGTGCCATTTTTGTGCCCGACAGATGTTTTGTACTTGTTCCATGAACGGGAGATATGTCCATGATACTATTTGCACATGCACTCATGTTTTGCATGTTTGAAACTGTTTTTGCATGACTTGTATTCTTGTGTTTGCTTGCTTCACGTGCCACTTTGAAATCGGCCTTCAGAAATCTGACGGGCGGTGAAACAAACACTCGCACATAAAACACTTCAACGCCATTGAAGACCTAGAAAAGGAAAACAAACATGGGGAGCTAGAGTGCTCCTGCAAACAGTATACGGACACCGATTGGCCCCAAATCGCAGTGGCGCCCCTTGCGGTATTTCTTTAATTGATTAAAAGAGCTTTGATTACAATAAGGCTGGAAACTCAACCGTCACAGTAGAACCCCTGAAGCCTGCAAAGAACCTGCATCATGGCTTCTTGTCCACTCGGCATCCACAAACAAGTCCAGCCATTGTTCGCATCAAAAGACTCTCTCACATTGAGTCTGCATACAGAAGCTTTCTCCCATGATCAGGGCTGCCACAACCATCCATAGCCTCTCACACTATGAACAGCATCCACCCTGACACATCCAGTGCTTCTGCATCACCACACAGACTCCCAAACTGTCTCTCAAAAGAGAACTCGTATCACAGCACAGCATACCATACAGTTGACACACCTGTAACAACCCTCTCTACCTTCCAAGGGTACTATCCATCTCTGTCATGGATTCCCTGTCCCTTGCCCAATCAGTAGCAAGGCTGTACCAAACATGTGTCCATTCCTGTACCCTCTGCCTGCATGTGACCCATCTCCTGGAGAAACCCAAAAACATGTTTCCTCGAGAAACCTACGACCTGTTTCCACATGAAACCCTTAGGCCTGTTTCCCTTTGAAACTTCTGTCCTGTTTCCATACAGAAACATTCATGGCACCATTCAACAACAGTGCCAACAACAGCATACATCAAGTTACCTGTTTCGTCATGAAACATCTGGCAACAAAGAGATGCCCATAGCTGTAGGTCCCTCTGTTCCTTTCTAGCAGAAAGAAAACAATCTGCTCCATGAGCACGCAGCCATGCGAGCTTGCATCACTCCCATGCCAAGAAACATAACCAAATGACCTGTACTTGCAGCCAAAAACCCAAGCACATAGCTGAGTTTGCAGCCAAACAAAAACAGCCCATAAACAATCCCAAAACAGTCCCGAACCAAAGCATAGAGAAGCTGAAAGTTCCATCAGTTGAACACCATCATCATGATGTCTATGTTCATGAAAAACCAGCCCCTGTCCTCCTAGGAGAAGAGCACGCAACCCTGAGCGCCTGCAATCTAGCCCTCCTGTGCACCAAGCGAGAGAGAGAGAGAAAAGAGCATGTACCACAGCTTTAGCCCTCCCTCTACTGTTTCTCCTGCAACTTGCCACCCTCCACAAGAGAGTGAACAATCCTGTCGGTCAGCAGTCCTCACCACGTGGAATCCAAAGCTGTACTTTTCTGCAGCCCAGCCAGCCGCCTAGAGAGAGAAAGAAAGCGTGCAGATGGACATCCTGCAGGACCCACGACTGAAGGTAAAACATGAGCATATGAAAGCACTCAATGCATCCAAACACTACATCCACTCATGGCCATCCCGCAGGAGTCACACCCAATTGTGCATCCATGAACATAATAAAGCACTTGATGTATCATACCAACATACATGCAACACATGACACAATGCAGAGTATTTCCCAATGTATTCTCAATGGTACCAGGATCCAATGGCACCAGAATACAAAAATACCTCTACCTCAAAAAGTGTATGCATACATGCACAAACAGAGTTCGATCCATATATCCATGAGCCAAACCAACTTTAGGACTGCTCGCAAGACTTATGCCCTCCATAGAGTTATCCATAGTTGCAGTTATAGTTCAAGGTGCGCGCGACTGTGAACCATACTCAACCATCATCTCATGTGTCTAGAACACAATATCATAGAAGTCCCATAAGCAGATGTACTGTCAGCCTCAGTACCTTCGGGTGAATACAAAGATGTCACCAAGCGACTCCTAGATGATAACTGAGCCTGTCTGTAACAAGGGAGCGGGGGTGCTACCCCCCTCTTGAGCATCAGGCAATGCTCCAGACCTATGCTCTGCTAAACCTGAATGAGCCGTAACAAGAGTCGACTCCAACTCATAGGCATCAAGATAAAGCTGCAACTCCTGAGGTGAATCTGCTAAGTCACCCTCCTCCATCCACTTCGCATCCATCAGTGAACCTCCTCCATCCACTTCGTATCCATCAGTGAACAGCTCTTGAACTTCACAGGATAGCGACGGGAAACCTTACCCTGTACCTTTCTTTCCTTATGTGCAGTATATGCTCAGGAATAAGAACCTCATCAAGTTCCTCCACTTCCATCTGAGCCTCATCTGATACATCCTCAGGCACCCAAAACTTGCTTGCACTCCACCCAAGTGGTAAGCACAAGTCCTCGATGAAGCATAGTAGATCAGCACTGCTAAACATAGAAAGAAACTATCTTCCGAACCCATGAAGCCTCTATGAAGATACCACCGGTGACAAACTGTCGAAAGCGATAGCCTTCAACACATCTCCTACACCAAAACACTTCAACTGCTTCTTGTTCCTGGCCCACTACTTTTGGTCCTTGGTGTCTTTTCTCCTAAGCTTCATCTTCAGCTCTTGCTCTTCACCTCATATAGGCAAAGACACAAAATCCTGTACTGTGTCCTGCACTTCCTTTTCACTTTCCTCATGTTGAAGCTTTTGATGTGACTCTCGTGAGACAACCACGAGCTCGCCCCCTTAGGAAAGTTGGCGATTGTTCCGGCAACGGAACCTTGAAACCGGCCTTCAGAAATCTGACGGGCGGTGAAACAAACACTCGCACATAAAACACTTCAACACCATTGAAGACCTAGAAAAGGAAAACAAACATGGGGAGCTAGAGTGCTCCTGCAAATAGTACACGGACACCGATTGGCCCCAAATCGCAGTGGCGCCCCTTGCGGTATTTCTTTAATTGATTAAAAGAGCTTTGATTACAATAAGGCTGGAAACTCAGCCGTCACAGTAGAACCCCTGAAACCTGCAAAGAACCTGCATCATGGCTTCTTGTCCACTCGGCATCCACAAACAAGTCCAACCATTGTTCGCATCAAAAGACTCTCTCACATTGAGTCTGCATACAGAAGCTTTCTCCCATGATCAGGGCTGCCACAACCATCCATAGCCTCTCACACTATGAACAGCATCACACCCTGACACATCCAGTGCTTCTGCATCACCACACAGACTCCCAAACTGTCTCTCAAAAGAGAACTCGTATCACAGCACAGCATACCATACAGTTGACACACCTGTACCAACCCTCTCTACCTTCCAAGGGTACTATCCATCTCTGTCATGGATTCCCTGTCCCCTGCCCAATCAGTAGCAAGGCTGTACCAAACATGTGTCCATTCCTGTACCCTCTGCCTACATGTGACCTATCTCTTGGAGAAACCCCAAAACATGTTTCCTCGAGAAACCTACGACCTGTTTCCACATGAAACCCTTAGGCCTGTTTCCCTTTGAAACTTCTGTCCTGTTTCCATACAGAAACATTCATGGCACCATTCAACAACAGTGCCAACAACAGCATACATCAAGTTACCTGTTTCGTCATGAAACATCTGGCAACATAGAGATGCCCATAGCTGTAGGTCCCTCTGTTCCTTTCTAGCAGAAAGAAAACAATCTGCTCCATGAGCACGCAGCCATGCGAGCTTGCATCACTCCCATGCCAAGAAACATAACCAAATGACCTGTACTTGCAGCCAAAAACCCAAGCACATAGCTGAGTTTGCAGCCAAACAAAAACAGCCCATAAACAGTCCCAAAACAATCCCGAACCAAAGCATAGAGAAGCTGAAAGTTCCATCAGTTGAACACCATCATCATGATGTCTATGTTCATGAAAAACAAGCCCCTGTCCTCCTAGGAGAAGAGCACGCAACCCTGAGCGCCTGCAGTCTAGCCCTCCTGTGCACCAAGCGAGAGAGAGAGAGAGAGAAAAGAGCATGTGCCACAGCTTCAGGCCTCCCTCTACTGTTTCTCTTGCAACTTGCCACCCTCCACAAGAGAGTGAACAATCCTGTCGACCAGCAGTCCTAACCACGTGGAATCCAAAGCTGTACTTTTCTGCAGCCCAGCCAGCCGCCTAGAGAGAGAAAGAAAGCGTGCAGATGTAGCCCCTGTGCGCCAGCCTGCTGCAAGGAGGAAAAACACCTGCTGTGCAGCCCCTACCTAATCAACGTACAGTCCAGCCTTGCTCTCTATCCACTGTGCGTTTCTGCTGCAGCTGCCTGAGCACAAGTAAAGACCAAGCAAGCCTTGCTGCCCGACTGTGTGCTTAGAGAGAGAAAAACCAGCCAGTGTTGCTGCTCAACTAACCCGCTTGCTTTCCCACAATCTCCAGCACCTGCGAGTAACTCCAGTCCAGCCGCCAGCCCCTCTAAAAGAGAAAAGCACACCTCTTTGCTATAGTCGCCTGTGTGCCAACCTTCTCCCCACGATCAGCCTAAAGCGCAGCCCTGAAGCACGCCTGGAAGCATAGCTCGCCAGCCCTGATTTCTCCCAAAAAGCACATGCGACTGGAACTGTAGCTCGACTCCCTCTAAGAAAAGCATAAAGGCCACGATTATCCCCTAAAAGGGGTTCTTTTTTACAGGCTTTTAAACCTTTGTCCCCTCTAAAACCCTTTGTCCCCATGGGTTATGAGAGAAGACTTTAATCACTTGGGCCCCTTCACACTTGGGGTTGTCCACACATAGGCTTACTTTTTGACTCCAACCTGATACCATTCACACTATCCATCATGTCCCCATGCACACCTGCATACTGTCCAGAGAAAAACACAGGGTCGTGACACACTTACTCAGCGGGGACGCCTGCCAGTGAGTGGTGAAGTTTGCTCTGTCTTCTGACGAGTTTTGTTGCGTGTGAACACGTGGTAAGTGTATTTTACTTGTTGGTTTAATAGCTTTATTTCTAAACTTTCATTTTATAAGGTGGTAAGTTCACATTCAATTAAAAAGTGGGTACCCACGTGTGGGCCAAGGTGGGGAGGGAAATCCCACACTTAACCCCTTAAGTGTGTCGGGGTGGGTGCATGGCCACCTACCCACACCACACCTTGAAGCTGGCCGCCCCCATGCAAGCTTGGGGAGCCGGCCAGCTGTGGTCGTGTAACTCCTCTCCAATATCTACAAAAGAGAGCGACCACCCCACCCGTAAAGGCATAGAGCCGGCGATCATCTCCTGCTCGTTGGCTCTCAGGCGGCTGCACCACTAGGCGGCTCCAGCCAGGCGGTTACTACTCTCTTCAGGCTGCGCTACCTCCACCTCTTCAGTTGGCGGCTGTGTTTGTTCTCCAGCAGGCTGCCCTCTCCTCTGCAGGTGACCATAGCAGGCAGCTGTGCTCCTGCAGCCAGGCAGTTTCACCATCTCCTCAGGCGGCTGCGCCTCCTTCAGGCAACTGCGCCGGTGGCTGCGCCACCTACAAGCAGCTGCAGCAGACAGCAGGCAACATCCGCACTTTCCAGGCGGTAGCGCCTCCCACAGCAGGCTGCCCTCCTCATCCTCCACAGCACGCGGCTACGCTTCCTTCTCCTCCACAGCAAGCGGCTACGCTTCCTTCTCCTCCACAGCAGGCGGCTGTGCTCCTTTGCAGGCGGTTGCACCTCCCTTCCATAGGCGGCTACAGGCAGCTCTGCACCTCCTAGGTGGCTACACCTTCTACACAGGCAGCTCTGCACCTCCTAGGTGGCTACACCTTCTACACAGGCAGCTCCTCCTCCTCCTCGACAGGCTGCTATGCCCTGGTGTCCACCTCTAGTAGCTGCACGTAGACACCTCGGGTATTTGTCTTCCATTTGCGAGCTGGAAGAAAGTGAGTTCAGATTTAAGTAAAGAACTTTGTTGTAAATATGATAAAGGATTCTCTCTACTGCTAACACCCGTTCGGTGCCGGGTAGTCCAAGCTTTTGGAGAACCACGGTCCAAAGTTGCCGAGATCGAGAGAGCCCGGCGTTAGTACGGGAGCGCCTGTTTGTGCGTGGTCCTAGAACACCAGTGGGGCGCGCTCCGCGGATTCCAGTGAAAGCACAGGACGGTAGAGACTAGACCACTCAAGTGGTCACTCTCCTTCGAACATCTACTTTGAGCCTTTTGTTTGGTACTGTGTTCATCTCAGTTGTACATGGACATCATCTGGTTCTTTGAACCCATGGAGCATTGTATTTGTTAAATACTCCCAATAATATATCATATATTGAGGGGGGGGTCGGCCCGTTCTGGCCCCAGTGCTGGCGTCCATCTATCAACATTTCATTTCATTTCAATTTTCAGTTGTTATTAAGTTGTCCATTTCAAATTGTGATATTAAGTTGTGCTATTACGCGTGTGGGTGTCCAACGGAGTCTATTCCCACTTGAGGGGATCGGTTTCAGATTCTATGCCACGTGCACCTTGGATGCAGGCCTTGGAGAGACCATCTTTTTGCAAGAGAGAGCCCATAGCAGATTGGAGGGATTTCATAAGCAGGAGAGGAAGGAGGGAGGCAAGAGAAGAAGAGGGAAGGAAGGTGATGAGAAGGATATGGAAGAAAAACAAATATAAAAAATCCCATTTAAAAAAAGGGACGGGCAGGGCCAGGGAGGGGAAGGGAACAAAACCTAAAATTTTGGTGAAATTGCCGTACTTGAGAGGTTTCAAGGTTTTTAAAAACTGTTTCGAAGTTTCGAGGTTTCGAAAGCTAGAAACAGGTTTTTCTGTTACAATGATTCCGCCCCTTGGGCAACCAAGGCGGAATTTTCATGTCAACAGCCAACTACTCCCCCCGGCTGACGGATGCTTGTGCCATCGTGCATGGCATGGCCCAATGTTTAGTGCTTTCTATTGGGAGGTCTGCATTTGGCCACCTCAATTTCTATGCTCTCAAAGAAGCAATAGACTGAACAGATTTTTGGATTCAGGTGCACCAAGTGTTACGTCTTGAGGTTCACCAAGTTTGCTCCATCTTTGTCATTCCTAGCGATAGACTCTCTCCAAGACATTAGCGATAGACTCTCTCCAAGACATTAGCTTCTTTCTCTAGCCCACAGCTCAAGATCAACTAAAGACCTTCCAAGAGCATGAGAGGAGTGCCAATGCGGCGATAGCTCAAGTGGTAGAGATGTTTGTCTAGGACCACGAGATCCTAGGTTCAAAACCCCGCATGGTGCTTCCTTGGCAGCATCGCTAACGCACGGATAAAAAAAGTGTCTGGCGGTGAAAAATGTAACTACCAGAGGATCTTGGACATAAGGCCAATCAAGGGGGGGGGGGGGGGGGGGGGGGGGGGGAAACAAAGCATGAGAGGAACCTACACGGTAGCCTTGCCTCTCTTTAGCATCTGGAGGAGCAAGCTCAAGACAACAGATGGGTGGGTGCTCATAAGATGGAGGCTGCCCGTTCCACTCTTGAGGCCATTGAGGCTCAAAGGATGGAGTACCCATGCAATGTACAAGCATTTTTATGGACTCCATGGCTTGGGACAGGTCTTCGCTTCAAGTAGCCCACAACACCGTAGAGACATGAGTTCACTACCTGCCATCCCGGATAGGGTGGTAGCATTGGATCCCCCCAGGATCGCGCCGCCATCGCCACTAACTTCTATTGCCAACTTTTCTCAGCAAACCCACCTTTACACGCTTCATGATCAAGCAAGCTTGTTAAAGGATTTGGCAACACATGAGGGCCGTTGTGTTACCCGATCTGCAAATAGCCATTCTCCAAGAAAAAGATTGAGTGGGCGCGTCTTCTATACACACATTGGTGTTTTCTTCCATTTTTTAAATTCCTTTTCAGTTCTTCAATGGGTCAGTACATCCGTGGTACCATTGTATTACTTATGGTTTCATAGACCGTTGGGATGTTCTGTAGACATTTGTTAGGTAGGTACATGTGTGAGACATAAATGACCGTGTCCAGCTGGTCATAGTGTGTGGACATTATCTAGGGTTAGATGTGTGTGGACACAACTCATAGTGTGTTGTGTGTATTATGGATTATGGCTTTATGCATTGTGTGAGAAGGGAGATGGCTTCCCTCTATGGTTAGGGTTTGCAATATACATTAGGGTTTGCTCCTCTGTGTGTGTCTCCTCTCCCTCTACCTATTTTTCAACATGATGGTTGTGACAGTGGCCGGTATTCGAATGAGACAAGTGTCATTCACTTCACGCAATATGTCCACCTATTTGTACATTGCTGGTAGAACACGTAAAAAAATTTTCTTTCCACTTGTCCGACCACATTCAAGTGATGAGAGGGCATGCTCCCCTATCTCCCACCCAAGGCTGCCACTTCTCTTCCTCTTCCTTGCAGAGGCCATGAGCGTTTTTTAGCACTCACAGGACACGAGACTTCAGGGGCTGAATGTACCTATCAGCACCCCCTAGAAGCTCCTCAATGCAGAGTTTGCAGATGACACTGCAGCCTAAATTTCCAGTTCAGAAGGGAATGCGCTTCGCCGCAGCAGTAAAGGTGTTTTGCCTCGCCTCCGGCACACTCATCCACTCGCACAAGTCATATGGCTTCGGTGGCACCCTCTCCCACTACGAGCAGTTGATACCTTCCAATGGATGCCCAGAGGCACCACGCTCCATACCTTGGATGCCAAGTGGGCATCTGCATCACCCCAAAGAAGCAAAATGCCCCTCCTGAGCATTTGGAGAAAGCTTCTTTATTGAAGCTCAGATTGTCATTGGCTCGCCGTGTGGTAGACCGTAGTGGCCAACCAAGTTCTCTTGTCCACCATATGGTATATCACCTTTTTCCCCTATTTTTCTTTTTTTTTTCTTGGGAAAGGGATCCTTCTATTAGTAACTGAGAAAAACATCCATAATGGTAAGTACAAATCCATCTCCAATGGGAAACGCCAGTCAAGATAAACAAAAGGGAGGATGCACTCCTCTGGCTGGCCGCTCTAGGAGGAGAAGGCTATCTCATACAATGCGGGGGGGAGGGGGAAATATCCACACAGGTGGTTTGTAATGCCAAGTGGGCTCCCTACCACTATCTCTAAGAAAGGGACCGCGCCACCAAATCCTGAGGAAGGCCTCCCAACAAATCCTCATGCAGTCTGAGCCGCCCTGAAGCTGCCCCCACTGAGCTCGGAGGGTATGAATGATATCGAGGCAGATGCTCCGGATAGACTCCGATGGCAGGGTGAGGGTGCCTTCAATGGCTTCACTCCATCAAGCTCTCCATATATACCATGCGGTTATTCTACTGCAGATCTCCCATCTCTGGGATAGAACCTGGGGTCCAACGACCAATACACAGCGCTGGAACTGGCACAATGGAAATACAAAGGTGAGAGACCTGAAGGGCTAGTCCACCAGCCCGGATGTTTTATGAAGGCAATCTGAGAGATTATGCTGTATGCTATTTCTGGAGCAGTCCATGCCTTGACATTTGCAAAGATCTCCAAGTCTCTTCATGGAGCACATCATTTGGCAGTAGACTCGGGAAATGCAGCTGGCACATTAACGCATCACCACCTTACCCATAGCCAAGGTTTTAGCAGCACCATTGACCCCTCTTACCTCCCACAGACTAGCATTTGGAGCTCATCAACTGCATCACAGCCTAGCATATCTGGCATGTGTGCTCTAGTGAGGCCATTAGGGACATGGTCACCCCTCCGGCAGAGACCATCCTTTAATCTGCACAGACATCGTTCACACCCTCCAGGGCCAATAGGAGCACCTCCATAACAATTCTCAGGTTATGCAGGAGCGTCACACAGATTTTCACTGCACTTGGACCCTGGGGCTCTTCCTCACTTGAGGCGACAGCATTATTGTTTGGAATTATCAGCCCTGGTGTGGCTCTTCCTCCCACCCCCACCAATGAATTCTCCCTCCGCCAGCAATGTAGAGAGCCCCTCCCCCTTCTTTGTTCTTTTCACCTCCAGTTGTAATCTGCTCACCAGCAGATGGTTTCAGTTATTAATGGAAGGATATTTTGTTGGGAAAAATAAATAAAATTACAAGGGTTCCCACCTGTTGTTAAGACAATGGTGTCTTTTGCACGACCATCTAGTACCAAGTTTCCACCACAAAGGTGAGCTGCACCTGTTTTGATCTCAGGGGATAGCCATCCTAGGTCCCCTGTATCCAACCAACCACTTGCATCAATGGCCTTTCTTGTAGCATCCTCATTCTGCAAACCAATAGAAATACAAATGAAAGATTCAGTGCAACTACATTGATAAGTTTCAAAATTAACTCCGATCAACACTAACCGATACCTTATAATATCCCTTCATAACTTGTGGCCCCCGAATTTTTATGAGGCCTTTTTCACCAGCTGGTAGGGTTTCCCCTGAGTTTACATCCACAATTTTGATTTCAGTTTTACTAAGAATTTTACCAACGGTTCCAAGAACCTGCCAAATAAAAAAACAATATGTTTGAAAAAATGTTCACATCCAATAAATGTACACATGTCAATCACGCATTTTGTCTTTACCACTATTTTAGGTGGCTGGATGGCTTTAAGAGTTAAGAGTCTATGCTTTCACCAATGAATTCATAGATTGTTCTTGTAGAGTTTCCCTTGGTCTCTGCTTGTCAAGCATGTGCGTGTAGAAGAGCTACATTCAGGCCAGGCCTCCAACTTTCCCTTCTGAGCCAAAGCACGAAGAAAGCCCACCTTCTAAAGGTGTGAATACCAGTGATCAAGAGGAAATCTAAGCCCCCACCCCCTGCTAGTCATTCTCCTCTTCCTAGTAGCTAAACCGCTGCACTTTTGGACTTCGTCAAACAAGAGGATGAGAACTTCTGTCTTTGACATCACACCAAGGGGGCCTGCATTCATCCCTCATGATCCTTGGGTAGCAAGACTACTCCACTTTCAGTAGAATCCAGTGTTGAAGCGAGCCTTACAATGGGAGCTTCCACCTTGTAGGACTCAGCCAGAAAAAGAAGCAGCTCCAATCGATCATTTGTTCCATCACTAGGTCTCCCAGCAAGCCTTTAGAAATTGGATTTGGGTAACAAATTTGAAAAACGCTCTGCCTCCTTGTTTCTACAAAGCTTTCCACTACATTGAAACCAATCGCATGCTCTGTTATTGGCCCACCGTCAGAGCTCCCATCATCCCTTAGGCAAAGTGGTTCCACCCCCTTAATGCAAGTCCGGAAGCATATTTATTGAATGAGACAGCCTTGTGCTATATAGCAGAGATTTGGGCTTCTTTGGATTTCACCCTCAAGCATGGATATGGTCACTCTCCCAGGGACAAACATACAGAAAAACATGCATCAGGAAAGGACACTTCGACGCTTGCATCACTTCACGGGGAGAGATCCTTAAACCAGTGAGAAACTATGTCACATGCACACACATGGCCATATCTAATCCTCTATCTAATCCCTGATTTAGGAATTAGTTCAAGGATAGTTTAGGGCATCATACAGGCTCAGACAAAGATCTACTTGCACATTTATGAAGTCGGCCAGCAGGACAGCAGCACCATCATGAAGTCGGCCAGCATTAAATGTTGCATACTTGTCCTCGTTTCTGGCCAGCAGTAGGTCAGTAGGAGGGGTCTTTTAGGGGCCTATATAAGCCTAAGCCACAATTCAGCATAGGTATCTCTCTCCCTCTAGGACATTGGTCATAGGTAGTCTTATTTTGGAAAGCCATTGGCCAAGCATGTATGTAACATTTTCACGTACATAATACATATATTGAAAACCAGTCTTTCTCTCTCTATCTCTCTTTCATGTGTTTTGCATTGAGGTTCCTATAGGGTGCTTAAGGGCTCTGATTAAGGCATAAAGACTTCTGGTATGTCACAAACTAGGCCTTGTTAGAGATAAGACGGATCGGCTATTGGAAAGCCACATAGAGTAAAAAAATCATGCTGCGCAGAATGAGCAAGCACTTTTTTTTCCATTCTAGGGCCACACCATGGCAGAACGGGTGTGAGACGCCATCTGAATGAACAAGGTGTACCTCTTTGTGATCCACCCACCATGAGACAGCTTGTAACCAACTACTATTCACAACTTCTCATGAACCAGGATAACATTTATTACTCAGGAGCTAAGACACACAGCACAGACGTCTTGCTCAGCAGTTGGAGACAGAGCCAGGAGAAGATCTGCAGCCATGTCACCCATTCCATTATGCTAGAGATGCAGGCATCCGTCAGACAATTTTCGCTTCATTGAAGCGTAAAAGAAATATTCATGCCTTGTAAAAAAGCAGGTGTCTAGGGAAGGACGGCTCTACTCCTACCCTATTGTTGATCATTTGGTCTTCATTTGAAACAGACAATTCAGGGCTTTACAAGAGATTTGGGATACACAAGAGATGCCTTTCATGCTCTCAAATGGGCTTATTTGTCGCATTCCCAAGGGAGAAGAAAGGACTTTCGTAAAACAATGGAGACAGATCACCTTGCTTGTTGGAACTGCCTACAAAGTCCAAACAGTAAGTTTTTCTTGTTTTTGGGAAGGGGGAAGGGGAGCGGGGGCGTGGGGCGTTGGGTTTCGTTTGCGCTTTGTTCATCCACTAGATGATCACTCAACCATGTCTGTCCACTTCTGTAGCCTCTTGAACCTTTTTGAGCCCCTCTTTCCTCACACTCATGGGCATTGCTGTCAAATCTTTATACATGAATATCTCAGTGTAGAGACACGTAGCAGTGCCTAGGCACCCGCAAATCAGCACCAGGCCTGACAACTATGCCAAACGCAAATCATAGATCCTGTAGTGTCAGGATGTCATAATTATCTAATGTGGGCTGTATTTTTTGAACTTTAAACCTATCAATTGTAACTTCATCTCTTCAATTTGATCTCAGCTGCACAAAACCCAATGCTCTCCCATCCTGCTGTCTCCCTTCCTCCTTCGAGATAATTCAAGAACGGTCAGCTCGACCTCTCGTTTATATTAGGGGTAATTTCACATATAGGTCCTACTAGACTTGTAAGAAAGTTTGACCTGCTCCACTCCTTTTAACCAGTTTGAAAGATATTACTGAGAACTTCACCCTAGGTAAAAGAGCTGTCCCAGACAAGCACCTAGCAACTGTGCCTCGTCCACACCAGGGGAGGGGGGAGTGGTTTGAGATCCTACAGAGCCTAAACCCTGATCAAACTGTGATTTTAGTCCACAAGCTTCAACAACTAGATAACTACAAGAACTGGATTTCACAGAGTATTTTAGATATGATAGAACATGATGATTGAATCCAAGGCAAAAAGGGACTTGCATTATTCTCCGCATTTCGACTAGCTACAACAGGCGAGCTCTCTGTTAAACCATATCCATTCAGTAAAGTGATTCCAACAGCCTGCAATCATAACTCCCTCTCTTTAAAATAGAGTCTTCGATCCAGCATTATGTGAAAGGGTGTAAATTATCATACAACAAACAAGAGACTATCAGTACTTGCCTCAAAAAACTTATCAACATGTGATGGAAGGCTCCCACCCCCACTTATTCCTGCCTGACAAGAGCAGATGTGTTTAATCACATAAAGCGCATTTTCAGTTGTTTTTATCAGGAGCTCCATGCACCTTCAATACCAAGGAAAACATCCGAACTAGTATTTCTGCAAGATTCTAGCACAATGAGAAAACTTGGAAGATGTTGATCGGTGATTCTAACCTTTTTTATTCCAATGGCAGACAGTATCTTCCTGTAGACAAGTAAGTGCGCTAATATGTGCAAAGGATATAGCAATGCTGCACCGATCCTTGCAACAAGCCACTCCATAGCAGCTTTGATTTGCGTAGTTTGGACTCTTACTTTATTCAAGGCCTTGCCCTGCAGAATACAAAAAGTCACTCAACAAATTATTCAATATGATAGAAAATACATTTTACAATTCAATCAATATGCATTAAGGATAGTGATGGAAAACATGATTCATGCTATTCCCAGCACTCTTAGTGCCTTCACTCATTTGCAATAACAAGAAACCATAGACACCTTTTCCACCGCCTTAGTGTCAATGCCCCTCAAATCCCACATCATCCACATGGGTGTTGTTTTCACAGAGACATAAGAATGCATAGTAAGTTATAAAAGAAAAGAGGATCACACTTAAGTAAAAGAAGAAGACATCACTTTACCATGTAGTGTGTTATATTGCAGGCTGTCCACGCGTCTTTCATTGACTTCCCAAAATGTTTAATTGCCTCTTCAAAGTTCTTGTAATCACTCTTTGTCCATGTTACATTGTCACAGAACATGAAGAGTTGATCAAGAGACCTCCACACCTCTGCCTTCACATTTTGTGCTTCCCCATCTGCCTCATGATCTTTCACGGCATTATGGACTTGCTTCCACAATCCATAACTAATCCTTGAAACTGTTCTACCTTGCCTTACTTGCTTACTACTGTGTTTGGGTCGAGACAAGAATCTTCTTGCCTTAACACCACCAATAGGAAATCTAATCAAAAGTGCAAAGGAAAGTTCTTTTGGCTAAGAGCTCTGAAGAGAGTGTTTGAACGCGGGGCAGCAGCAGACCTTCAACCAGCATTTGGGGAAACCTCATCATCAACTTGGGCGTTATTTGCACTTGGTCACCTTTTGACAAATTTACAATCATAACCATTGCATAATCTTTGGTACATAGAGCTTTTGTGCTCAGATTTAATACAGGGATTAGTGAGTAGGACAATGCACTGCTTTTGTTGTGTGTTTAAGTCTTCCAATGTTGTAATCTCTTTATTTAGCACTATTTATAGTTGATATCAGATGCTACGATTTTCTCTATTCTAGCACTCCACTTGTGTCAGTTGCCTCATCAGGGATCAGCCCATAGAGTCACTAGAACACAGTTGAGTTTGGGGGAAGTTCAGTTTTGATACCCTTAGCTCACTTCCAGTTTTCACTTAAGTGATCTAAACAATGCAATAACTAGACAGCATCCCTTCAGCAAGAGTAAGGACTAACACAAGGTGTTGCAGCATAGACATCAATCATGGAAATATAGCTATCTATGAGAGTTGGAAACTCCACATTACCTTACTCCACCTATGACCAAGAACTTCTTGTGGTTCTGAACGCCCTTCAAAAGTGACAGTACTACCTTATTGGTACTGAATTTCAAATCTGCACCAAGCATGGTTTACCAGTGACACATATATAGCCACACAATCCCACCACAATTTGTCCCCTCATCAGTTTTGCTGGTGGCGTTTTCTCTCACGATTTATCTTTCAAATTGAATACCTGCCTGGGAAGAAGAATGTGGTTGCCGATGCCTTTAAGAGGAGATAGCAGCCGATGCAGTCTCTAGAGATCAATAAGAGCGGATAATTGCTACCCATGAATGATTTGTATGTCAAGAATCCAGATTTGAAAGCCTATTGGAGTAGGTGCTTGCATGGCATTGCTTCATAGTACACCATTCCCCATGGGTGGTTGTACTACAAGGTCCACCTTTGTGTGGTCCAAGTCTCAAGACGGTGATCGGTGCAAATGTCATACAGCCATGTTGGGACCCGAACAGGTCTGCTCTGGAGGTGGGAGTGGTGAGTGCTATAAGCAGCCACGTGCCATAGGTCGAGCAGCAAGCCAGCCGGGTCAAGCAGCAAGCCAACCAGCCGGGCGGACCAAACATCCAGCATGTTGAAGTCCAAGAGCCTAATGGGCCTATAAATAGAGCCCCCCTCTCCCAATTTCATCATCAATCATCGTTCCTCCTTTGACAATCAAGTAGCCCCAAAACTTTGAAGCGTGTGATTGAAGGTGGGAAAATAGCACATCTTCATTCAGCATTTGGAGAAACCTCGGCATTTTCATCAACTTGGGCATTTTCTGCATTTCACCTTTTGTATAGTAAGCAGGAAGTCATTTTTCCCAGAATTGAGGCCAAGATTGGCAACAGTTAATGGAGAGTTCTCTTTTGTATACATATTGAACACAAGAGATTAGATCTCTTCTTGGATACAGATAAGCATTGCTTGGAGGTTGTCTTACCTCCTTTAGCTTAACCTGTTCTAACATGGTCGAGGTTAATACATCAATTATCATGTTCCTCACCAGTTTTTCCGCAGCATCAACATCATGATGACTACACACACAGGAAGGTGTATAGCTGACAAGGGAGTCTTATTATCATCTGGCTGTGGCAGTTCGAACATGGTTATTCTGGATCTTTAGAAGTTGTTCATGCTTGAGACTTGTGGGGATTGCATTGGCACGAATTTTTGAACAAAAGAACCATGCACTTGCATATAAGAGTAAGCTACTACAAGGTTGCATCAAGAGAACCATGCACTTGGATATAAGAGTAAGCTACTAAAAGGGTGCATCAATTTTTTTGGGAATCTACTAGAAATAGTTTTCGGTCGTAACTCACACACAAAACTTATTTTTTAGGCTCTAAATTTGCAGTGAAAACACATCTTATGAATTTGCAGCACTTTCTTAACAAACAAAGTTGTCAGAGAAACATGTGAGGTGGGCAAACTTCCTTGATTTTCAGAATTTATTTATTTATAAAAAGAAAAATGTAGTTGCCCATGCACTCTTAAGTCGACCTCGGAGACATGTCCTACAACTTCTCAGAGAGAAGATAATCTTATCATCTGAATGAAACTTTCACACCCATGTGAACAGCCATATAGAAGGGGATAGCAGAATTAGTCCTACTCTATTTGAGAGGCAATGATGAAAAGAAGGCTATTGAGGAGTATCATGCACCTCCTTATGCCAAACATGGAGGTAGCATGGCTACAACACATGCTATTGAGAGACATTTCTTTTGACCTTGCATGCAAGGATGTATGTACCAGGGTATCACACACCCAGTGTGATTCAGCCATTTCTGTCTCTCTCACAGCCATGGGAGATTATTGCAATGGACATTGATGATGGATCAACTCTCTGGCAATAAAGCCATCTGCATGACGACCTTGGTTTTAGCAAGGTTATGCATATAATGCACAAGCTTATGCTCCCCCCAACACCCTCCCTTCCACACTATGGAAGTGACAAAAGATATAAAATTTACTTTACGCACCTCATACAGCCTTTTCAGATTCATGTATATCATACTTGTGCCAATCAATGCTGAGGCAATCAATCTCCTAAAATTTGAGGCACTTGAAAGTTGTCTTTGGACCCCACTGCAATGCAAAGACAAGCCATACGTTAGTGGTTCTTTCAGAGGGGTAAAGACAGATACAATCAACAGCACCAAAAAGACACTCAATGGCACAAGGTACTGCTTTGAAAATGATTGTAAGTGCTGTTCAGGTTTTTAAATAAATCAAAACTATCCTGTGCATAGAGTTTGAAATTCAAAAGGAAGAGGTTGCTGTTGAGGTACCTTCTGTTTGATCTTGAGAGGACAAACTAAAGAAAAAGAAACTTGATTAAGTTCTCACCTACGAAGACTATCAAATACTATTGGCACCGAAACCATGTAGTGAGGCGGGTAGCGCTTCAGATCCTCCTGCACTAGAATCAAGCCAGATTGAAAAAAAATTGCACTTTTATTAATCAGAGTGCAGTTGCAAATCTCTCACTCGGAAACAGTTAAAAAAGAACTAGCATATGTCCATAACATTTTTTTTTAAAAGACATTTCAAAGAAAATAATTTTTTTACGAAGTAAAGTTTTATAACTAGTAGAACTAACCAGAACATTTACATATAAAGAATCGTTAAATTTTGTGGTCACAAATATTAAGAAAACAAAGCATATCCAAGAAAAATTACTGGATACCAACAAGCCCTTGACATTTAGGAGTTACCTTTAGACTCTTGATATTTGTATAGACTTGCTCACTCCCACGTGATAAGGAGAAGTACTCTACCGAGCGCTCATAAATATGCCATGGTGGCAAAAGGCTAAGAAATCTGTCTCCGGGATTCGGCTGGACAACTTCCCATAAGTACGCAACCTGATTGAATTACAAGGGACGTATTTCTGAGACCTTTTGGGAGAATCACTTATATAGCACAACAAAGGTATCAAATATATATATATGCCTAAATGAATCCAAATTCACCTTATACAAATTATAACCTCATGGTATTCATCCACAAGACAATAAACCATCAACTCCATCATGATTCATGCATAGTATGGACTATCATGATTCATGCATAGTATGGACTAGATACTATGACATCCCCAATAACATCATCAATGCCCGATAGTGGGTGTAGATTTTGGACTAGATACTACGACATCCCCACTAACGTCATCAGTGCCCAATAGTGAGTGTAGAACTTGGTATCAAAATTTGCTCCCACACACACACCCCACGCGCACACCCACACATAAGAGCATACATTCGTACAAAGGTTTGTGTATTGAGTTTCTATCAAAGCTTTGGAGATGTAGGGTAGACTCAGAAAGAATTAACATAATGCAACTTGGATGAAAACTTCACAATGTGAAATTTGCGTGTCCACCAATACAACATAAAGATATACCTAGATGAATCCAAGAACATGCCCACATTCACCTTATAAGAAAATAAACCATCAACTCCATTCATAGTTTGGACTAGATACTAGGACATCCCCACTAAAGTCATCACTGCCCAATAGTGGGTATAGAACTTGGTACCAATATATGCTCTCTCACAGACACACCCCATGCACACACACACATAAGAGCATACAATCATACAAAGGTCTATGTACCGAGTTTCTATCAAAGCTCCAGAGATGCAGGGCAAACTCAACCATAATGAAGCCTAGCACTAAGGGATCACAACAAATAGAAAAAATTATTACAACCAAAAGATAGTTGATAGGGCATATGCACCACTACAGATAGAAAGAATCAACACAATATCAACTGGCCGCAACTTGGACGAAAACTTCACAATGTGAAATTTGCATGTCTGCTAATACTGCAACAGTAAGATATACCTAGATGAATCCAAGAACATGTCCAAATTCACTTTATAAGAGAGTGCGATTTATAACCTCATGGTAATCATCCACAGACAATAAACCATCAACTACATCATGCATAGTATCAAATGATGAATCATGAAAAAGGAGGTTAATGAAGCATAATCACCTGATGAAGTAGGTTTGAATGAGTGAGCATTACACCTTTCGGGTTTCCTGTGGTGCCGCTGGTGTACACAATTGTAGCCACATCATGTGGCTGGATTTCTTGATAGCAAAGACTTGGGACTGCATTTCAATACAAGCATGGATATGATTGATTCCCACAATCCACACTAGGGTTCAAAGTAGGGACTTATGCAATATTTAAAGTGCTTACACATGTACCAGAATCATTCGAAGCAGAGAGGGCTTTTTTGGCTTGAAATCCGCTAGCCAAAAACTCCTCATATGTGTAGATTGGGAGATAAGCAACAGCATCTTTAGACAGTGAAGACTTGTCACCCCAAAGAAGTACCACAAACCTCAAAGTTGAGGATGCATTGAGAGTAGGTAGCAATTTATTGCAAAGTTCTTCATTGTCAACAACGAGGGCAACACTACAATGAAGACCAAAACTTCAGGTTCACATGTAAATGTATTGAAAATCACTTTCTTCCTCTCACACAAGATTCCAACTTTAATGTAAACGCTGCACGCCACATCTTGTTGCAACCACAAAGCTTCCTCAACCCAGTTTCTAGGTTAAAACAGACGTATAGAACCTCCCTCTGCACCGCCCCCCCCCTTTCCCGGCCAGAACAGCACAAGGTGGAGCCGATTCCGTGCCAGGGGGCAGGGGGAGTGACCCGTCATGCCCTGGCTCAGAGAAGGACAAGAAAATTCTCTGATTTTGATTGGTTGCAGAATGTCGAATGATCTGATCGGTCACTAATTTTGAGGTTGTCCATTACTCTGCAGAACGAGTGGGTGACGTACAATGGAGATTTGATTTGATCTAAAATGAGTAAGCCTCGGGGCATGACGGAACCGTAAACTTCACACCTCAGAATCACCTGATTAAAACCTTTTTATGTGCATCTTCCAAAAGTAGCCAGGTTTATCAAGTTTAGCAGCATGAACAGGGAACCTTGCTCAAAGTTCCATAATGAACATCACACCCACATCACATCAACTCAGCAAGGCGGGGAATTTTCTTCAAACCTGTCTGAATGGGAATATATGAATGACAGTTCCTCGACAGATGATCTAGAGCCTCGCACAACATTGACGGCTCCCATAGCCATTACACCTGCCCAGAGGCATCACTAAATCAATGTAAACTCATTTCTCTGACTCAAAATTTGAATGCCTATACATTGCATGTACAATCCAAACTTTCACTTCTTCAAGACTTTCTGTGCACATAATTTCTGTTCAAAGTTTTCTGGAAAATACATGGCAACTCAATTAACATCTTAAGCTTTCCCTACAACTGAAAAAACTCTAAATACTTGTCCTTCAAACACAAGAACTTTACAAACAAAAGGCTTACATATTTATAAAGAGGCATTCAAATGGGATAATAGACACTAAAAGAGGATGAAGCAGACCTTCCACATAGTTCTCTAGAGACACACCAGCAGAAGTGCTCAGGCATATAGTAAATAATCGTTTTGAACTGACATCAATCCTCTTATAGTGTTACTGTAAACAGAAGGCATGCCAAAGTGACCATCCTACATTATTTCAACAGTATGTCTTGTACAGCTGAAGAAATGGCGGAATTGGCAACTGATAGTAGAGTCATTGTGTGTGTTCGACTTAATCTGTGAAGAATGATTGCAAGGAGCATCAAATCAGGTTTTATCTCAGCACATGCTCTGTAACATGACCTGATAGAAAATAATGAATCCCATTTCCCGTACATGCTCTATGGCATGACTTGATAACAAACTCAACTACTGGTTTTTAGTGATGTCAGGCTTGAATTGACAGCACTTTGAACTAGCTATAGAACGATTGGAAGCTTAGCTTGGAAGTACACATCATATATAACTTCCTAAAACCTGTAAAAATAGTGGAGTTAGAGAAAGGAAGACAAAAGCAAAATATAAAAACAGGGATAAACAGATGGATAGCTTCTTCTTCTTCTTCTTTCCGGGAAAAAGATCCTTCTCTTAGTTAATGAAAAAACAGCCACAATGGGCTAGATAAACCCCGTAGGGCTGGATACAAACTCGCCTCATAGATGGGGCGGGAATCAAATAATCATGAGGGAAGATACACTTCTCCTCCAGCTGGCCACTCTGTGAGGAGAAAGCTATCTCATACAAGGGGGGGGGGGGGGGGGAGGGGGGGGGACAACACCACACAAGTGGTCTGTAAAGCCAAATGGGGTCTCCTCCTCTATCTGTGAGGAAAGGGCTAGGCCTCCATAGCCTCAAGGAAGTTTCCCGCCGCTTCCACATGCAGTCAGACCTCCCTGTAACTTCCCCCACTGACCACAAAGGGTGTGAATGATATCGAGCCATATGCTCTTGATGGTCTCATTCCGCGGAGTGTGGGTACCCTCAATGGCCTCGCTGCATCTAGCACGCCAAATGTGCCAGGCTGCTATGCTACTGCAAATCTCCCATCTCTGGCATGAGCCTAGCCACTAGCCGCCTGTAGGTGGGGCTATGACTGGTACTGCTACAATACGATGGTGAGAGACTTTAAGGGCTAGCCCTCCCCCATCCTCCTCATAAGCCTTGACACCGTCCATGAGCTATCTAACCACATGGATAGCTTCTATTAATATCAAAGAGAGAAAAAGCAAAAACCTTGTTTATGAATTACTTGCACAGGCTTGTGCCAAAATACACGACGTCCAAGCCTCATAAATTATAACCTTACAAAGAAATCTATAAAGCTAGCTCTAGTACTAAGGATATGCTAAATATGTGAGATACCAGAGATATAATACGATAATCTCCGTCAATCAAGATGTGTCAAGATGGATCCTCTACTACCTCAAGGTGGGAGAGATCTTACAATTCTGAAACCCAACGATCTAAACCTTCGACAGTGGTGCTCAGAGATCCTCTTATGTGGCCTCTTGGGTGGGAATCAGCTAGGCCACAAACCCGATCGAGAAGATCGTTGGAGGGAGGAGTTTTTCATGAAGAACTAGGACCCATAGGGCGATATCACTCGGAGGCAGATAGCCATCTCATAATGTGGTCTCCCCCCTCTTCAATTCTCTACTATATTTTCCTTTCTTTAACTCCAAAGGATATTAATAGAATCAAATAACGATGATGAGAGACCTGAGGGCTAGCCCTCCCCCATCCTCTTCATAAACCCTCCCCCATCCTCCTCTTAACTGTGATATGCAGCGGAAGTCTTTGTATTGGTTGATCCTGTCACACAATATGCTCACACCGTCTTCTGTATCCTGAGTTTCGTGAGTTTAGCAATCCATTTCATTTACTTCAAACTTTAAAGAGATGAGAGAGAGATATGAACACTGTACACCAGATTGGGTCCCGAATTACCCACTGAAGGGCCCCCTATCCCGATAACGAGATAGTATTTGCTTTATTACTTTAGAGAGAATGACTTTGGACTGTAGATAAGCCAAACGCAAGATCTCGGAGGATCGGAGTATGGCTGATCTGTACACTGCTGTAGAAACACCTCGATGACTTGATCTCGAGCCTATGCACTCCTCCCAAGGGCATGAGGAAGGGCTACACACCTGAGGCTCAAAGAAGAAGAAGGTGGACTGTTCTACACACTGTTAGAATGCTGAAAACACATATGAATGCTGAGTTACCTTCACCAGATGACTGCTGAATGTGTTGATGATGCACAGAATGCTGGACACTGATGCAAACAACAGTTTCAGGGCTGGAAACTGCTGTAGACTGTTGCTTCAGGGCTGGAATCTGCTGTGGACAGAAACGCAGGTGTCTGGAGAGGGCTGTGGACTGAAACGCATGAGCAACAGATGATTGCAGGGCTGCTGCTGTACGGCTGGAGCAAAACGCAGATGGACTGCTGTACGGCTGCACCAAAACGCAGGTATGAAGGCTGATTGCTACTGATGTCTGGCATGGAACTGAGCTGAGGAGTATGCTGAATCTAGGGCATGAACTGATGCTGAATTCAGGGCTGAAAGAGGCTGAGGACAGGCACCTAGGGCTGGGCTGAAGCTATGGATCTCAAGGGCTGGAGAAGAAAGCTTATGGGCACTAGGGCTGGATTAGTCTTGGGCTGAAAGCAAGAGAGAGGAGAGCTCTTAGCACAATGAAGACTGAATGAGCAAAAGAGGCTCTAGGCAAGCCTATTTATACTAACTGGAGGTTGGTCATTTAATAAACTTAATATTTATAAATGCCCAATAATGCAAATAATGATAAATAAATACTAATAAATATGGGAAAAATACCAGATAAATCCCAGTAAATTCCCTAAGGCTTTGGGGATGTTCTAAATGATGCACAAGCATATGTATGCATATTATGCAAGATGCAGAGTGCTTTCTGATGCAAACCCTAAGGCTTCTACTGATTCTACATGCATGAATGATTCTCTCCAAGTGGGTTAAGGGACTTGACTGACTGACTGACCCACTAAGGCTGAGGAATGACCTACGTAGCTCGTGCCTGACTTATCCTGGACTGAGGATGTACAATGGGGTCACGGCGTACGACAAATATCATCCTATTGGGTTCTAAAACTGTACAAATGTTGCACTTCTGATGATGAGCCATCTTGTCACCATGCACTGAGTGCAGAGTGCATGTGACGTTCCCTCCTGATTAGCTTGGCGGCAGGTTCATGGCTTCCAAGTAGTCCGCCAATAACTGGGGGTACTCCTGGAAGAACTCCTCGTCGAGCCATACGGCTTCGTGGGTGCCTCGATCTCGGAACTTCGTATAGAACTGACGAATCCGTCGACCAGAACCATGCTTCCATCGATGAAGAAGGATCTGCTCAGGCTCAATAACTTCTGCCTCGTCTACCATGTATGGCTGCTGTTCATCTGAAACATCAAACACTTCTGGACCAACATATGGTTTTAGCCAAGAAACATGGAAAACATCATGCATTGTCCAACTGGCAGGCAACTTTAACTTCATTGAGACATCACTTATCTTCTTAACTATTGGAAAAGGGCCAAAACTACGGAATGAAAGCTTGGGACAACGTTTGCCCACTTGTTTCAATCTCTGCTTCATGATACACAAATAGACCCAATCCCCTTCCTGGAAGTGGACATCTCGTCTAGATTTATTTGCCTGTCTGCTATATGCTTCCTGAGCTTTGGTCAAGCGGTCCTTGACTGACTCAATGATCTCGGAAAATGCTTTCGTGGTTTTATTAGCCTCTAAAGATGGAGACACCATTCTCGTCAAAAGAGAAAAAAAAAACGGCGACCAAAGGCTGCTTCATATGGAGTCCGTCCGACACTGGATGAATGCGTGTCGTTCAAGATAGCTTGGACCAACGGAAGATAGTGCTCCCATTTGGACTGCTGGTCATGACAATATGACTTGAGGACATCAAAGGCCAACTGATTATAAATTTCTGTCTGGCCATCTGTCTGGGGATGGAATGCACTAGACAACTGCAACTTAGTTCCAAAGTTTTCAAATAATGCCCTCCAGAAATGCGAGGTAAACTTGGAATCTCTGTCTGATGTTATGGTGCTAGGCAAACCACAAATTGGATACCAATGCTTGAGAAACAGACGGGCTACGTCCTCGGCTGTGGCCGTATGCTTGCATGGGATGAGCATGCAGAACTTACTAAAGCGATCCACAATGGTAAAACACTGAGTGTTACGGGATCCAGTGGATGCTGGTAGAGGCCCTACAAAGTCCATAGATATGTCGATAAAAGGTCCGTCGGGGATAGGCAAAGGTTGAAGTAAACCTGCCTTCTTTGTATGGGGAACCTTGACTTTTTGACAAATCTTACAGGCTTGTACATGTGCATAGACATCACGCCTCATCTTTGGCCAATAAAAGGACCGTTCTAATTTCTCGAGGGTACTGTTGATACCCCTATGTCCTCCAACTAAGGAGTCATGGGCATCGTGGAGAAGAGCGTAACGCTTTTCCCGAGTAACACAGAGACGGTTCTTGTAGAACAACCAACCGTTCTGTATTGAATAGTGGCCAGGCTCAGAAGTGAGGGCCAAACTATACTGAGTACCAAACTCAGGGGAGTCGACATATTGGTCTTTCATACTATCCAAGTCCTTCCCCGTGATTTCGAGAATGGTAGCTTCTTCGACTGCCTGGATGCTGGACTTTCGACCGAGAGCATCTGCTACTGGGTTATGCTTACCAAGGATGTATTCAATCATACCTCCAAACTGTTGGAAGATTTGACTCCACCTGGCCTGTCGATCACTCCACTGGGCACTTGGCATAGTCTGAAGCCACTTAAGTGCTTGGTGGTCTGTTTTCACTGTGAAAGCCTGTCCATAAAGAAAAGGCTTCCAATGTTTGAGCGCTGTGATCACACCCAAAAGCTCTTTGTCATATACCGAATAATTCTTTTCAGCGACATCCAACTTTCTGCTGTAATAAGCCACGGGTCTATTGTCCTGCTGGAGGACTGCACCTATAGCTACATTGCTGGCATCGGTGATGACCTCGAAAGGTTTGTCCCATGATGCTAACTTTAATACAGGTGCTTCTGAGGCAGCTTTCTGGAGTGCACGGAATGCATCAAGTGCCTTACCTGTAACTGAGACTTTCTGCTTGCGAGTCTTCACCCCCTTGAGCAAGTCGGTAAGAGGTGCTGCAAGGTTGGAAAACTGATGGACATGTGTGCTATAGGCCTAACAAAGACCTACGAATGAACGGATTTCTTGGGCGGTCTTAGGAATATCCCAATCTAAGATCTCCTCAACCTTTGATGGGTCCAGTCTAATCCCATCGGAACCAATGATGTAGCCCAAATACTGAACTTCCTTAACACCAAAGATAGACTCTTTGGCGTCTATGTAGAGCTGATTATCTCGCAAAAGTTGCAAGACTTTCTCCACATCTTTCTCATGCTGCTCCGCAGTGGTGGCTGAGAAGACTAGTATGTCATCAAGGAATATGAAAACACACTTCCCAATGTGGACTGCGAAAATCCTAGACATCATCTTATTGAACGTTGCGGGTGCATTTGTAAGCCCAAAAGGCATGACTACGAACTCGTAGTGACCACGCTCTGTCCTGAAAGCTGTTTTTGGAATGTCAGCTTCAAAAATGCGGACCTGATGGTAACCACTCTTGAGGTCGATCTTAGTGAAAAACTTAGCACCGTCTAAACGCTCCAAATAGTGAGTTTGTTTAATGCCCTGTAGTCTACACAAAGGCATGCAGACTTGTCCTTCTTTTGGACAAATAGGATAGGTGCAGCAAATGGGGAGAAAGAAGGCCGAATGAATCCGGCTCGGAGAAGCTCAGATAACTGCTTTTCCAACTCGCCCTCTAAAGTCTTGGAAAGACGATAGGGAAACCTGCTAGGAGGGTCTGATCCAGGGACCAAATCAATGTGATGGTCCTCAAGGCGAGAGGGTGGGAGACTGGGTGGGAGATCGTCCCTAAGCATAATGTCCTGGTGTCTGGATAGGAGGTCTGCTAACTGAGGGACTGACGATGTAAGGGATGCTACTAAGGAGGGAGGGGCTGTTTGAGCACGAACATAAAGGAGTGCTCCTTCTGCTCCCTTGCGGATAGCTCGTCTAGCCTGGAGATGTGAAATCAATGGGATGCCAAGAATGCTTCTATCCCCACGAATCATGACAGGCTCAGGAAAACCTTTACAAATAGTAAAAGTGTCCTGCCCCCAATTGGGAATAGGCTCATACTGACGGAACCACTGAATTCCTAAGATCATGTCACACCCTAACAGAGGGGAGACGATGAAATCTCGTTGAAATGAGGCCTTCTGAACTTCACAGGCAAACTGCTGTGCCTTCTGGGAAATGTGGGTGCGAAGACCAGGTGTAAACCCGTCCACATCCAGATGATATGGGACTAATGTGCAGTTCAATTTATTAGCCAACTGGGGAGAGATGGCGTCTTCAGAACTACCCATATCGAAAAGGACTACAAACTGTCGGCCCTGGGCAGAGCCATAAGCTCGGATAAGGCTTTTCTGAGCAGCATCGCTCTCACCCTCCTGCTTAGCATCAAATACCACGGATGGCATAGGATGCATGGAAGGTAAAAGTTGAACTGCATTTGAGGTAGTAGGCGAGGCTGGAGGAGCTGGGGAGGCTGTGGCAACTGTGGCAGAAGGAGCTTTGGCAGCTTGTGCCGCTTGCCATTTGTGGGAATCCTTCTTACCATGCCCTATAATATGACAGAAAAAACATCTATTTTCTGACTGATACTTCTTTTGCTCCTCTGGAGGAAGATAACCTCAAATAATGCCTGCTTTAGCCTTTTCATCAGGGGTTTTCTTAGGTTCTTTATCCTTCTTACCCCCTGAACTGGAGCTATTACTGCTGTCCTTCTTAGCATCTTTAGAAGATGCGTTACCTTTCCCTGACTATGCAGCTGATTGCTGCTGCTGGGGTTTGGTACTGGACTGAGATGTCTGCTTGGGCTTGCCCCAGCACAGCAGCTGATTGCTGCTGCTGGGGTTTGGTACTGGACTGAGATGTCTGCTTGGGCTTGCCCCCGTTGAGCTTCATTTCTTCGTTCTGAGCGAGAGTCAGAGCCCGGTCATATGTACTTGGTTCAAAGTTACAAACTGTGAACCGAATGTTGGAGTCCAATCCACGAATGAATTGCTCCATCTTGGCCTGCTCAGATAACCCTAACTGCTGTGCTAAAGTAATAACCTTACCGGAAAACTGAAGCACTGGGGAACCGTTCTGTCTGAGTCCATAGAACTCGTCTTTCAGACCGGTCATGTATTGGGGCGGGAGAAATCTGGTCTTCAGGTCATGGACAAAGATGTCCCAGTCAAAGGCTGTGACACCTGTGGCCTGGTCAGTATGAATACTAGACCAATGCTGCCACCAAGTGACTGCCTCACCAGTGAGATGGGGAGCCGCTAAGTGGACTTTGTCTTGTGGGTCTGTGATCCTAGCTAATGGAAAATGAGCATTAAATTGATGAACAAATTGATTAACTGAAGAATGATCACACTTACCATCATACTTGCTGAAATTCGGTTGACTGCGAATGATGGTGGTTGCTGCTGCGGGATGCTGGCTGGTGACACCTATGACTGGGGAGACTGAGGAGAGCTACTAATACCTCAAGTGTATGGCCTCCTTTTCCCGTTGGTGTTCGAGTAACATACGTTCTCGATCAAGCTCACGTTGGTGTTCCCGAGCGGCGAGTTCAACCTGACGCCGGTCTTCTTCAATCCTGTGTTGGGCTTCCTCATAGTCCCGTCTTTCTTCTTTTTCTCTTCTCCTTCGGGCCTCGTCCTCTCTCCTTTGTTGTTCCATCTGAAAGAAGAGGGAGATGTAGTCGGGTGCTGCTGGAGGTGTAGAAGGACGTGCTGCTGCTGCCTCCAAGAGTTGGAGACGCTCCATGAGTAGTTGCTTCTGAGCTCTTAAAAGAGCTATGGTGTCTGCTCTAGGCGGAAGAGCAAGGTCTCCTTCGGGGGAGACGTCTTCCGGCTGATGAGTACTCTCTCGTGTAGACATGATGTTGAAGTCGGTGGTCGTGCCGGAACGCAATCTAACCATCCGAGGATGCCCCCACGCTAGGATACGGTGTGTGTGGACTATCTGAATCTGATACCAATGTGATATGCAGCGGAAGTCTTTGTATTGGTTGATCCTGTCACACAATATGCTCACACCGTCTTCTGTATCCTGAGTTTCGTGAGTTTAGCAATCCATTTCATTTACTTCAAACTTTAAAGAGATGAGAGAGAGATATGAACACTGTACACCAGATTGGGTCCCAAATTACCCACTGAAGGGCCCCCTATCCCGATAACGAGATAGTATTTGCTTTATTACTTTAGAGAGAATGACTTTGGACTGTAGACATAGTTGCATTCAAACGCGTTTGATACGCGAAGCAAACGTTTACAAACGTTTGAAAAAAAAAACGTTTGAAAAAAATTTCAAACGTGGACTTTTTTGGGGGTTTTTTTTAACGCTTCGTCGCCCATCGCATCTCTTGCGCCCCCGCCCACCGTCTCTCTCTATTTCGCCCCGCCCATCGTGTCAAGGGAGTCGAGCGTATCTCTCTTGCAAGTTGCGCCCACTCTCTCTCGAGTGACGAATCTGCCCGCCCATCGTGTCTTGAGTCTAGACTCTCTCGAGTCTCTCTCTTGCTCGACTGTGCAGGCACAGCAGGTTGAGGCAGCCCTGCACAGTGCACACAGCCGGGCAGCCCATCTCTCTCTCTTGCGTGATTGTGCAGGCACAGCAGGCTGAGGCAGCCCTGCACAGTGCACACAGCCCATCTCTCTCTCTTGCGTGACTGTGCAGGCACAGCAGGCTGAGTCAGCCCTGCACACAGTGCACACAGCCCATCGATTCTCGAGCAGCAGTCTTTCTCTACTGAAATTTGAAGGCCCAGCACTGCCACTCGCCAGCAAGCAGCAGCAAGCACCTTCCACTGGTGGGACTCAGCAGGTGGGAGTCGGGACTCGGGACGAATATACATGTAAGTTGGTAACAGGGTTTTAACTTGTGCAAATGGGACGAAAGCGCAAAGCTGAATGGGAGCATGTGTCCATTTTGAAAACAACTGAAAAAGGCCAGACTACATGTAGATGCAAATATTGTGGGCACACTTGGGATGGTGGTCCATCGCGAATAAGGGCACATATTCTTGGTTTATCAGGTCATGGTGTGGGAAAATGTAATGCTGCACCCCAAAATGTAAAAGATGTATGTCGCAGATTGCATGTGGGTGGAGTGCAAGACTCCATGGCAAACATTGATGCATGCGTATCTGATTTGGGAGAGGCTTCTCATGGTAGTGTCGATGTACATGCATCAAATGTTGCAAGTGGTATTGGGCCTTCTAGCTCTCAACAGCACGTGAGCAGAAAGAAGGTGTCAAAGACACAGGGTGCTCTAGCTAAAGCTTGGGATGTACAAGCACGAAAAGAGGCAAACATTGCTCTTCGTCGCTTCTTCTATGCGGAAGATGTTCCTTTTTGGAAAGTTAGAAGCCCATATTTTCTTGACATGGTGAAGGCAATTGGGCAAGTTGGGCCAAGCTATAAGCCTCCCTCATATAACAGCTTGCGTACAAAAGAGCTTGTGGATGAAGTCAAATGCGTTGATCGTGACTTGCTAGACATTAGAGAAAAGTGGAAGAGATATGGATGCAGCATTGTTTGTGATGGATGGTCAGATGCAAGGCGCAGGCCAATTATCAATGTAATGGCTACATCCATATATGGGTCTGTTTCAATAAAAGCAGTTGATACAAGTGGGGAGTTCAAATCTGGCGAGTATATTTTTGGCATCTTGAAAGATGTAATCCTTGATATTGGCCCCGATTATGTAGTGCAGGTGTGTATGGATAATGCCTCAAATTGTTTGCGGGCTGGTGATTTGATCGAGCAAGAGTGGCCTAACATCTTCTTCACTAGATGCACTTGTCATTGTTTGGATCTATTGTTGGAAGATATTGGCAAGCTTCAATGGATTGCTCCTATTTTGGCTCAAGCAAATCTAATTGTGACATTTGTTACACGGAAGCACACAATCTTGGCTTTGTATCGTCAATTTAGTAAAAAGGAATTATTGAAGCCATCGATGACGCGCTTTGCTTACTCTTTTATAATGCTGGTGAATTTATTGGATGACAGATGCTACAATGGGTTGCGTCGTATGGTTGTTAGTGAAGCTTGGACAAGGAAAAAGGTCTCACGTACCGTGAAAGGCTTGGATGTGGCTAACATTATATTGGGTGCAAGCTTTTGGCAGGAGGCTAAAGTGATTGTGAAAATTTGTGCACCTATTTTAAAGATCCTTCGTCTTGCAGATAGAGAAGGCGCCACCATGGGTCTCATGTATGAGATGACAGATCGCATGGTTGAGAAGCTGCAGGTTGTAGGAGGAGTGGATGCAAATAAACTGCAAGACATTAAGAATCTTAGTGTGGATAGGTGGGATATGATGCATTCACCTTTACATGCTGCAGCCTATGTTTTGCATCCTATTTGGAGAGCTAAGAATCCTGGTGGTGACAGAGAGGTGCATGAAGGTTGGATGACTGTCATGGAGAGATATACAAAATATGATGTGGATATGCAAGGTGTTCTATGTGATGAACTTGACACTTATAAGTCCGAAGAGCAGGTGCATTTGCTCGTGCTGTGGCTAGAGATGAGAAAAGAATGCATCAAGCTGTCAAATGGTGGGAAACATTTGGGGCCCAGACACCCAAATTGCAACAGCTGGCTATAAGGGTGCTCTCACAAGGGACTTGTTCCTCCCCATGTGAGAGAAATTGGAGCACATTCTCTCTTATCCAAACAAAGAGAAGGAACAAGTTGCTTCCAAAAAGAACAGAGCATCTTGTATACATTCACACCAACCTTCGCCTTATCAACAAGATCAAGCTTGGAGGCTACGAAAAGATGGAGGTCACATTGGAAATGATTAACAAGGAGAATGATGATGATAGATTTCTTGCATTGCAAGAGACACAAGAAGAGGAGCAAGAGGATGTTGTAGCCTCATTATCGCATACGGGGGCAAGCAGAAGTGATATCGTTGGCACCAGTTCCCTTGGTGAGCATGATGATGATGATGATGATGATGATGATGATGATGACGATGATGATGATGATGATGAGGAGGAGGAGGAAGAAGGGGAGGATGACTCTATTTCAGAGAATGATCTATCATGATTCATTTAGGTGAAGACTCGCGTAGAGTCTAGTTTGTATGAGTCATGACCATCTCCCCTTCCTTCCTTGTTGTTTAGTTCTGTAGTTGCCAGGGCACTTTTTACCTTCTTTAGGAGGGGTTTTTTCCCCTGGCTTTATCATTTTGTATCAGCTGGCTTTTGTTCTCTAGAGTCTAGACTCTACACTAGTCACTCTAGAGTCTACACTGCAGTTTGAACTTTGCGCAGTGCACAATGCGCATTTCAATTTTCAATTTTCATTTGCTTCAATTCAATTGCTAGTTTTGAGGTGCTTCATGTTATGATGTTTTAATGTTCAAGTAAATATGGATTTGTTTAAAAAATGCTAAAAAATTAGGGTTGCGTTTGATTCACTTCAAGGGTTTGAATCAAACTCGTATCATACTTTCATACTCGTTCGCGTTTGACGTTTGATTGACGTTTGAAAAAACTATGACTGTAGATAAGCCAAACGCAAGATCTCGGAGGATCGGAGTATGGCTGAGCTGTACACTGCTGTAGAAACACCTCGATGACTTGATCTCAGGCCTATGCACTCCTCCCAAGGGCATGAGGAAGGGCTGCACACCTGAGGCTCAAAGAAGAAGAAGGTGGACTGTTCTACACACTGTTAGAATGCTGAAAACACATATGAATGCTGAGTTACCTTCACCAAATGACTGCTGAATGTGTTGATGATGCACAGAATGCTGGACACTGATGCAAACAACAGTTTCAGGGCTGGAAACTGCTGTAGACTGTTGCTTCAGGGCTGGAATCTGCTGTGGACAGAAACGCAGGTGTCTGGAGAGGGCTGTGGACTGAAACGCATGAGCAACAGATGATTGCAGGGCTGCTGCTGTACGGCTGGAGCAAAACGCAGATGTACGGCTGAACCAAAACGCAGGTATGAAGGCTGATTGCTACTGATTTCTGGCGTGGAACTGAGCTGAGGAGTATGCTGAATCTAGGGCATGAACTGATGCTGAATTCAAGGCTGAAAGAGGCTGAGGACAGGCACCTAGGGCTGGGCTGAAGCTATGGATCTCAAGGGCTGGAGAAGAAAGCTTATGGGCACTAGGGCTGGATTAGTCTTGGACTGAAAGCAAGAGAGAGGAGAGCTCTTAGCACAATGAAGACTGAATGAGCAAAAGAGGCTCTAGGCAAGCCTATTTATACTAACTGGAGGTTGGTCATTTAATAAACTTAATATTTATAAATGCCCAATAATGCAAATAATGATAAATAAATACTAATAAATATGGGAAAAATACCAGATAAATCCCAGTAAATTCCCTCAGGCTTTGGGGATGTTCTAAATGATGCACAGGCATATGTATGCATATTATGCAAGATGCAGAGTGCTTTCTGATGCAAACCCTAAGGCTTCTACTGACTCTACATGCATGAATGATTCTCTCCAAGTAAGGGACTTGACTGACTGACTGACCCACTAAGGCTGAGGAATGACCTACGTAGCTCGTGCCTGACTTATCCTGGACTGAGGATGTACAATGGGGTCACGGCGTACGACAAATATCATCCTATTGGGTTCTAAAACTGTACAAATGTTGCACTTCTGATGATGAGCCATCTTGTCACCATGCACTGAGTGCAGAGTGCATGTGACATTAACGGAAGCTATCCTCTGGAGTTAAAGAAAGGAAAAGATAGTAGAGAACTGAAAAGAGGGGAGACCACATTATGAGATGGCTATCTCCCCCAATGATATCGCCCTATGGGTCGGGTTCTTCATGACAAACTCCTCCCTCCAGCAATTCGTGATCTTCTCAATCGGGCTTGTAGCCTGGCTGATTCCCACCCAAGAGGCCACAGAAGAGGATCTTTGAACACCACTGTCGAAGGTTTAGATCGTTGGGTTTCAGAATTGTAAGATCTCTCCCACCTTGAGGTAGTAGAGGATCCATCTTGACACCTCTTGATTGACGGAGATTATCGTATTATATCTCTAGTATCTCACATATTTAGCATATCCTTAGTATTAGAGCTAGCTTTACAGATTTTTTTGACGTTCCGGGATCAAAGGGGGTGGTTTATAGGTTACAGAAGGCCTTGTAGTATGGTCTTCAGCAGGTTCCAAGACTTGGCATACCAAAGTTACACTTATTGATCCTTGTGAGCAGGTTGATGCCTCTTTGTATTGGAAGCTTGTTGGTTCATTGATTTGGTTGCTGAACACCAAATTGGACTTGATCCTTCCAGTGGGGCTAATGAGCTCATTCATGCAGACGCCCTTGACCACTCATTGGGACGCCGGATTGCGGATCTTGCGGTATCTACAGGGTACGAAGGATCTTGGACTCTTCTATGACACTAGAGGACCGGATCTTCATGTATATAGCAGAGTTTATACAGCTTCTCTCTCTCTCTCTACACTTCTGAGTTTTGTTTCTCACAACAATTGTCTCATTTTTCACTGTGCATTCTGACAATAACCCCATCCAAATTACCCTTCCAATTTTCTTGTCAAACTATGTAAACTCTGTCTATTATAGGGTAACTATCCCCCATAAGGATAGGACATAGCAAGGTTAGAAAATATAGACACACCGAGAAACATGTTGGAGATCCCAACGTCCCATACTACTAGGATGCACACCATATAAAAGTTCCTTGAGACTTTTAAAGCCAGATCAGGGAGATCGATCCTTTCCCAACTAAGCCTTGGTGCAGTACACCTCCACCCCATGTCATGGTCCGCCCTACTGGTAAACCATTGAATAACCAGTATAATAATTCACATGTCCTCACATCCGACAACTCTCATCCCAATGGAGCTCCCACAGGTAAATATACCATGCGATCTGTCCCACTCCCTAAGATATTCCAACTATTGTTAGGTAATCTCATCCTCCCCCAGCTTGCTTATCCTCAAATACTAAGACCCTGGGATCCAAATTGTCGAGCTAGAAAACCACAACCTAACTTAGCAAAGAAAACATCTGCACTTATGCTTTCTAGTAAAATGTTCCCCAAAGCCAGATACAAGGCACCTAGGAAGCATGTAGATGCATGTAGAGTTGCATAGAGTGTAGGGGCCATGGGTTTACCCATGTTGCCCTACACTTGGGCCATGTGGGGCAGCCCATGGGCCATGGTTGTGGCCCACAAAGTCCCATAGCATGTAGTGGCCAGCCCTTATAGGGCATAGGCCTAATTGGCCAGCCCCTAGGGGCAAGGACAGGCTGTCACCAGCCCTAGATGGCCTGGGCAGCCAGTCGGCTAGCCCATGAAGGGCCAGGACAGTAGGTGGCCAGCACCCACGCAGCCATGCAGCAAGGTGGTCAGCGCTTAAATGGCCACCATATGAAAGGCGCCTACTTTATGGCATATAAACAGGTCGTGGAGTACTATTAAACAGGCCGACTGCTCACCAACCAGCATTATGGAAGACTATAAAAGCATAGGCTAGTCATATTCACGAAGTGCTGAAGGTATTCAAGGGCCAGAACAGCCAAGGGATTTCCAAGCAAAAGGTGAACTTGAAGGTCAAGAGTCATCCCGCTCGGACGGGCTCGAGGGTCTTGTTGATTCTCTACTTTTCTTCATCAAGTGCCTTTGTGCACATGTTGTTGTAGGTGATACCATGCCAAGGGCCATGGCATGGTCCTACTTCGGCAATGGCCCTCACCATCCTTTGCCATTGAGGAGTTTTGAGGACACGAAATGCGAGATTGCACTCAATGATCGTGCGTGCAATCTCCACATTTGCGTCTCGTTGCTTTGCTCGGACCCAAGAGAGAGAGGCCACATTTACTTCAATGGAGCCTCCAAGAGTGGCTTGCCTCTTGTGTGGAACCTCAAACTCACTTGGCCTCTTTGATGAGGGGTTGGAGTTGGTGAAGGGGGAGAAGGATGCGGAGAATGAAGAGGATGTATCCCTTGCCAGCGGGATGACTTCGTCTTGAGCGGTGGCAACGACGGGGAGAATGCTTCCACTATCACTTGCTTTGCCAAGCAAGGAGTACTTCTTCACAATGCCATCGGAAATGTCTTGAGAGATCATCTTGCAAGGTGCAATTTGCCCCCCCCCATCTTGGAGGGATGTGCAAGAAGCCTAGTGGCACTACTAGTGTAGGCCTTGCCACAATACTTGCAAGTCCACTCCCATGCCCCCGACTTCCCCTCGTTCTTCTCATGGGTAATGGCATGCAAAGTAAATGCTTCATGCTTTTCTCTCATGGTGAAAGAGGAGAGAAGGGTCCCGGGAGAAGGAAAGAGAGAGGTAGGGAAAGTCTTGAGGTAGAGGGAGAGAGAGGGAAAGGGAGAGGGAGAGGGAGAGGGAGAGGGAGGCTTGAGAAAGAGGGGGAGGCTTGAGCCTTGGCCCTCGAGGAAGAGGGAGAGAGCCTAGAGGGGATTCCTCAAGGGAGAGGATAGACTGGGAGGGTTGAGCAATGAGAACTAGTGAGGATGGGGTTGGGGGAGGGCTTATTATAAAGATAATAGGAAGAGCCTTGAGACTCAAGCCTCAAGCAAAGGCAAGTTGGCAACCAAAAGGGCCAACTTGCCAACTTGCCAAGCCTAAGGCAAGCAAGCAAGAGCCCCAAAAAACGCCCATCAAATGGCTCTCCAAACGGGCAGAAAACGGCGGAAAATACGGGCAGAAAACGGCCAAAAAAACGGCCCAAAAAAACAGTAACTTCAGGACTGAACCGAACTGGACCATACTAAACCGAATTGGATCGAACCGAACCGAACCGAACGAATAGAACTTATTTGGCGGTGCGCGAACCGGGTGCAACTATGCCTACAAGTATTATGGCCCATGGTTGCCAAAGTTGAAGAAAAGTAAGAGTCATGGTGGACTTTCTATGATAATGCAGATCAAGTATATTTAATCCACCATACATTTCACACACACACAACACACAGAGCGCACGCTCCGAAGGCAAGAGCAAGTTGAAGCAAGAAGGATCCAAGAGATAGCTCACATGTGCAACAAGGGTCACGACTGAGGACTGAGGGCAACAGAGGTCATGAATAACATTGTGAGGGCGGAAAACCCTAGTGCAGGTCTTCACAAGCGATGGCTGCTTCTCTCAGGAGGTACCCATCACACCTCACATGACTGAAAACACACACACACTCTCTCTCTCTCACACACACACACACACAAGCCTAGAGGCAGAGCAGAAGCAAAGGCGGCTATGAACAAGGACTGGTGAAAGCAAGCAGGTGGGAATAGAACAGATGTAGAAGAAGAAGCCAGAAAAGGCGACAGCCAGCAGGAAGAAAACGACACCCAACAGGAACAGAAAACAGACAGAGAGAAGAGGTGACGGCGGCTCTCTGCACAACAAGAACATACAACTGCCAAAAAGAACAGGCAACGGCTCTCTCTAGACACCCACTGCAGCCAACTACCCCTTTCTTCAGAGGAACAGCGACGACCCTCTCTCTAGAAAAACACACGAACGCACGAGCACTCGCACCACAACGCACACTCTCTTTTTTTTTTGTGAAACCACTGCTTCATTTATAAAAGAAATGTACAATAATAGATGTCCCAGAGCGGGACAGCTAGAACTCAGATCAAAAATAGTGGGAAAACACCTCATGCTGCAAAAAAGCAAGATCATAAGAATCTTTGAGAGATTGGTAAAGAGATCTACGGAAGAAGGGAAAAGGGTCGACATGAACAACAGAAAAAAGCAACTGATTCCGGACATGATAGATGATCCGGAAAGCCCAGAATCTCGTCCAATCCAAGAAGAGTGCACAAGCTGGCAATGAAGGAGAGAAGAGACCAAAGAGCCAAAACTGTCTCCCAAAAAGACTGCTTGGAAATCATGCCCGTAGACCGCTCAAGAGCAGGGACACTACCACAGTAGATCAAGCACCGTTTCATATGGGTGAGAGCATCACCTACAAGAGGCTGAAGCAATGTGTCTATGTCCCAAAAGAATCCCCACCAGAAAAACACCCATAATACATCTCCGTAGATACAATCATTGCTTCAGAGGCAATTTGCTCATCCATATCCTTCCCAATGCTGCTCTCCACCAAGGCAAGGATTTAGACATCTTCCAAAGATGATTCGCATGCTCATGAATCCCAAAAGGAACTTGTATGCCCTAGAAACTGAGAGCTGATGAAAAGGAAGAGGTGTATATGCAAGAAGCCGCCTGTCAAAAGCCAGTCTAAAAGTCTGTCTTGTTCTTGAAGCGCAGGCACTAGCTGTAATTGTTGCATCATTTCCATAATTACCCTCCAAATTGAGCTATGATGCAATCCCAAGTGACAATGCCGGACTGTTTGAGGAAACAAAAAAACCATACCATACTCATCAATAACATCCCGTATGTGGAGAATTCCAAGCATGGAAAGGTTATAGGCCTTCCTTGGGTGAAATAATGCAAGAGGCACTTCAAACACCACACTCCAATGAATGTTCTCCATAGCTAAAGAGTTTCCTTGGTTAGGGGGGCGGCCTGACCAATGTAAGTGGTGCAACAAAGCTTCCCAGTCATGAATGAGAGCAGTAGCATAAGGCGAACCCCGTGTATACCTTGGATTGGTCGTCTAGATGGCAACCACGCATGCTTGAGAATGTTAATTAAGAATTGCTTGCTGGCTTTACCTGTTGTGGGCAAGAATGCTATCCCACATGTATATCATAGACGATTCCCTGGAGATTATGGAACTTGAGATAATTGTGTTGCACATGCTAGGCCTAGAGTACTTTACATGAAAGTGTACTCCAATGCTTTCATGGGTGAACAAGGTGATGAAGTCATTTGCATTGGTCCCATTGTCAGAGCTCATGGACGGGAAATTGTGAGTTACCAAAAGCTACATTTGTAATCAGTACACCATTTGCAATAACATCTTGTAGAATACATTCCAAACACTTCACCTTTTTGGCTATCATCAACTTTCAGAATAAACTAGTGGAGTGGTGTACAAAGCCATGTCTTGGTGTAAACATAGAAAGCACAAGTGTGGATGTTTTCCTGTATGAGCGACTCGTATATTTAGTGAGTTACCTTGGTCTGCAATGAGAATAAACTAGTGGAGTGGTGCACAAAGCCATGTCTTAGTGTAAACATAGAAAGCACAAGTGTGGATGTTTTCCTGTATGAGCGACTTGTATATTTAGTGAGTTACCTTGGTCTGCAACGAGCCACCGGCATGAGTTGTCAGCAAAAAGAGCAACTTTTTCATCTGGATGGATCCCGGCTTGCCTCAATCCTTCAGAGAACTCCAAAATCTCTTGCTCCAGCTGTTTCAATTCCATAAAAGTTGGAATCAGTACAGATGTAGAGTACCAACAAGATGCAAAAAAACATTCCCCAACACTTATACAGGACAAATGACTGTATGGCTGTGCATAAAATAAATAAATAACTGTATGGCTGTACACAAAATGAATAACTGTATGACAGTACAAGCTCCTATACACGGCTCACTTTCACCATGGATGCCCACCAGACTAGGACCTTAGTTTTATGCAGTGTAAATGCCCTTTCTTGTAATCGAGGTTAGGGTTGAGATACTACATTATGTGGTCGCTATCACTTGTGTGAGCAGGACTCAGGATATGCACAGAGGACATCCAGGTGTGCAGGGACCCTGTCGGCCAGCATTGCAGGAGCAGTTTGGTCATGTCCACCAGCATTTATATATTTGAGTTTGTCCTCTTTTGGCCGACAGCAGGCCGGCCAGTTCAGGATGTTTTGTGGGCCTATATAAGGTTAGGCCAGCAATCATTTAGAAGTATCTCACTCCCTCAAGGAGTCAGGTCATAGAGAGTCTTAGAAAGTCATTTGGTCCCCTTATTGGGTAGGACAAAGACCACAGGATTGTACTAGACTTATACATCTTTTGGTATCATATGAATATACTGAATACCCAGCCATCTCGCTCTCTTCTCTCTCTATCTATTTGCCTTTTGCATTTATAGGTTCTTATGAAAGGCATTTAAGACTGAAAGAAGACTCCCACAGCTTCTGCATGTCACAGCTTCTCTCCCTCCCACTCAGTCATGGGATTTTTCATCAGCCAACAGCCCTCTAAGGCAGCCGACTGCAGTCCAGTGGCAATATATAAACATGGCCTCAGTCCCACACAGAAACCATTTAAGTATTCAGCAAAGTACAGAAAGTTTGCAGCATCCTACCAACTCCAGGCAACAAGGAAGCTCCTCTTCACATTCAGCCAGTATAAGTACAATCCTACAGCTATATGGACCATAGCAGCTATAAAACGCGTTTTTTATAAAAAATACTTGACGGGACGTTTCCAAAAAAACGTCCTTTTGAAAAAAAACGTGAGGTTTTTTTTTTAATTAAAAAATTTGCCAGGCTAACGTTTAACGTTACGCCTAAGCTTTTTTGGGATCCGCGTGCGCTCTGTTGCTTCCCGAACCTGCACGCCCAACCTCACACGGTACTCTCTCTCTCTCCTTCACCCCCTCTCTCTCTCATCTCCTCTCTCTCCCCTTCTCCCTCTCTCTCTCTCTCTCTCTCTCTCTCTCTCTCTCTCTCTCTTGTGCACACATTTCTCGCGAAGCTCTCTCTCTCTCTCTTATATACTCTCGAGTCTCTTTCTCTCTCTCATCTCCTCTCTCTCCCCTCCACCCTCTCTCTCTCTCTTGTGTACATGTTTCTCGCGAAGCTCTCTCTCTCTCTCTCTGTCTTACAAGTTACATAGTACATTCTCTCTCTCTCTCTCTCTCTCTCTCTCTCTCTCTCTCTCTCTCTCTCTTTGACTATCTCTTTTCACTTTACCACAGCTCAGAGGACACGAGGGGCAGATCACACTCGATATACTTTTACCTCAGAGATTGACTATCTCTTTTCATTGACTATCTCTTTTCACTTTACCACAGCTCAGAGGACACGAGGGGCAGATCACACTCGATATACTTTTACCTCAGAGACTGATGCTGTCTACACAGATGGGATTTATAGACGTCTGTACACAGAGGAGCCAGGGAGACCTTTGGAGGAGTTGACCCATATACTGACAGAGACTTTACATGATGCAGCGAGAGAGGCATATCCACATACTCAGCCTGGACAGAGACAGCATTCTAGATGTATGCCCCAGAACAGCTGGTATGATGAGGAGTGCAGAGAGACCAGAGCCCGACTGCAGCGGGAGGTTGCTTTGGGAGTCACTACTTACCGACAGTCACGTATTGCCTTCCGACGCCTTGTGCGAAGGAAGAAGCGGGCCTTCCTTGCTCAGCTAGAGCAGGAATTATACCAGCTGTTCTTGAGCCAGGATTCGAGGGAGGCTTGGCGTCTGTTTCATGAGTCCTCCCCTGCTTTGGCCATCACTTCTACAGAGGTCTGGGGTAGTTATGCAGCATCTCTATATACAGTTCCTGGACAGACACCTTTTCCTGACCCGCCAGCACCATGCCCACAGACATGTACTTTCTTTACCGCAGAGATGGTAAGGAAGGCCATTGATAGGATGAAGACTGGGAGAGCATATGATCACGATGGATTGGTTGCTGAGCACTTTATTCATGCGAGAGACATGCTGGCAGAGCTTCTAGCAGTGATGTTCAATCGTGCTATGTGCGAAGGCTTACCCGAGACTTGGAGTAGGTCCACCATCGTGCCTATCTTCAAGTCAGGGGACCCTATGCAGCCAGGGAATTATCGCACTATTATGATTGGTCACACACTAGCACGATTGTATGCATCCATTCTTGAGCAGCAGTTGAGTAGATGGGCAGAGAGAGTTGGCATTCGAGCAGAGGGACAGGCAGGGTTCAGGAGAGGTTTCTCTACTCTTGACCACATCTTGACTCTCCGGGCCATTATTGAGGAGGGCAGGTCGCATGGGCGACGGATTTATTGTAGCTTTGTGGACTTCCGCAAAGCATTTGATACAGTGCCCAGAGCCAGATTGATGAGGCGATTACAGGAGATGGGGGTACCCACAGAGCTCATATGGGGAATTATGGCTTTATACAGATCAGTTGCAGGACAGGTACGCACCCCAGAGGGGGTCTCTACTTTGGTTCACTCCACTATAGGAGTGAAGCAAGGTTGCCCGTTATCTCCTTCACTGTTTGGTATGTATGTGGATGAGGCTTCTGACTACATTGAGAGATTGGGGGACAGAGGAGCCCAGCTAGCAGGTACATGGATCCCACTATTGTTATATGCTGATGATATTGTGTTGATCTCTGACTCTCCTGAGGGTATGCAGCGTCATCTGGATGCTTTACATGAGTTTGCACATGATAGTGGATTGTCTGTCAACCTTGGCAAAACCAAGGTTATGGTGTTTAACACCACGCCACAGTGGGTTAGGCGATCAGCTTCCACATTTACATATGGGCAGGAGATTGTGGAGTATACAGATGCATATACATATCTTGGGGTAGTATTCAGTGGGCCAGTGTTTTCGATGAGGAGAGCAGCAGAGACTAGATTGACTAGAGCACATGCAGCCCTGGGTGGTTTGGAGAGGATGTGTTCGCAGGTTCAGTTTCAGGAACCTCGAACAAAACTCTGGCTTTTTGACACTCTAGTGACATCAGCTATGCTTTATGGAGTGCAGATATGGGGACCTTCAGTGGGCCATCACAGCGCAGGCGGGTGGAGAGGTATGGAGAGGCCTTTGGTATCTATGATTGCTAGGCTTATTAGAGCCAAGGCTGTGGTACCTCATGAGATTATTCGAGCAGAGCTGGCGGCTGCCCCTCTGGCGATTGAGGCTCTTACGAGATCAGTCTCCTACATACATGGCTTGTGGGATCTCCCCCGAGACAGATATGCACGCCTCGCCCTGGAGTCCTCCCGACAGTTAGCTTTACAGGGAGACACGGCTTGTTGGTATGGACAGATGACATCTTGGTTCCAGGCACATGGTTTTAGCATGGACAGATTGCCTCCCTTCCAGTATTCTCTGGAGGCACCCTCTCTCACTCTTACACGGACAGAGATTACCAGACTCATCCGTCAGGATTTAGTTCAGCTGGACATTAGGAGGACATGGATACAGCCGACTGAGGAGCTGGGCACGAAGATGGCTTTCTACAGAGAACATTTTCTTGAGCTCACAGCAGATGGTTTTGTGATCAGACCCAGTTACATGGATGTACACTTGTCTCATGCAGTACGATGTGCTATTGGTCAGATTCGCACATCCTCACACCAGCTTGAGATTGAGATTGGCCGATATAGAGGTATACCAGCTGAGGCCAGGATATGCCGAGTATGCCATGGGGAGCCAGAGACAGAGCTGCATTATATATGCCATTGTACTGCATACTATGAGATACGTGGTCGTTTCCACTGTTTATTCAGAGAGGGTTTTGGACCACTTTCCAGAGTCATGGGGTACCAGGACCAGAGGTGTTTGGGATTGTTCTTGCTTGAGCTGCGGAGACATAGAGATAGCCTGCTTAGGCGCACAGAGAGCCAGACTCAGAGGCACATTACAGACTTCTTTAGTCCGGCCATCACTGCACCAGATGGACCACAGCAGCAGCAGGACATGGATACCGCCCACACCAGGGGTACACTGATTGATCGTGCGATTGAGCTTGGGTGGTCCAGACGCCCACGACCACGGAGGAGGGCATCCCAGCATAGACGGAGGTTGCAGCGGCAGATTCGGATTATTCTTGCGAGGCATGCGAGACACCCAGTCAGGGTGCTGACCACAGAGGATATTGAGGAGATCCGCCAGTGTCCGATGCGGCACATATTATGAGATGGAGGTACCTCCATAGTGTACCTTCCAGTTCTAGTTTCATTTTCTAGGTGCCAGTAGTATCATCTTTATTTTTCATTTTCTGGGTTTTTTTATCCAGACATTGTATCAGATCCACCATGATGTAACTTTTGGTCTCATAGGTCATTATGGCCTTTTGAAGACGTTAATATAACATTTCATTTCATTTCATTTCTCTCTCGATTCTCTCTGTCTTGAGTCTTGACTCTTACATACTCTCTCTCTCTCTCTCTCTCTCTCTCTCTCTCTCTCTCCCGTCGCCGCTGCAGCAGGGCCTGCCCCTCCCGTCGCCGCTTCTCTCCCCGTCACTTCCTCTCTCTCTCTCTCTCTCTCTCCCCGTCACTTCCTCTCTCTCTCTCTCTCTCCCGTCGCCGCTGCAGCAGGGCCTGCCCCTCCCGTCGCCGCTTCTCTCCCCGTCACTTCCTCTCTCTCTCTCTCTCTCTCCCGTCGCCGCTGCAGCAGGGCCTGCCCCTCCCGTCGCCGCTGTAGTAGCAGCCCCCTCCTCTGCTCCTCTGCTCGCCCTTACCCTCTCTTGAGTAGGGTTTAAATTCAGTACCCCCCTGAGGGGGAGGGGGGGGGCTCCCTGTGGGCTATTTTCAGCACCCCCGTGATACAACATGGCCCCTAAACTGAAGTCATTTGCAACCATGGCCTCGAACCCACCCCCCCTTCCACCCCTTATCAAACCTCAATCCCCATGGGAGATCTTCATCATGGGAGAACTGAAGAAATTGCAGCAGGAGGTCTCCACCCTCAAAACTGAGCTGACACACAAGGAAACAAAGATTGCCAGTCAAGAAACAAGGATTGCTGGCCTCGAAGCTCAATTGCAGGACATCAAGAACAAGCAGGAGATTCAGGAAGCAGCCCAAGAAGCAACCCAAAAAATACAGGAAACACAACAAGAAAGCACAAAACCTCAGGTAAAATCAGAGAACTTTGTCAGTGAAGTACTGTCAGTCCTGAAAGAAAATGAAAGGGTCAAAAGCCTGGAAACTTTTGTTCGAATTGGGGGCTTGCCAGAAGATTGGTCAGTAGGTACCAACACAGATGAACAGCTAGAGGGATACATCTTGGATGTAGATATCATAAAGGAACGACTCACTAAAGTGGTACCTTTTATAGACCTTGGTGACCCAACTGACATTCAAATTAAAGGGAAACAGGCTAGGGTTCGATACTATGATATGATTGATAAGATCAAGGTAATGAAGCAGACTAAATCATTGCAAGGTACCTCGGTGTGGATTTCTGATGAGTTGACCCCACTACAACTAAAGAATAGAGCGGGGGAACTGGCCAAAGTCAGAGAAGCAAGGAAACAAGGGAAGTGGGCGGTCTATAGAGGAGGAAAAGCTATCATCAAAGATTTTAAAGGTCCACCCTCCTTTTGAAGGACATGAACTTGATACTTATACATATCTAATCACATTAAGCACATGGTGATTTTACCATTGTAACATGTAACTCTCATGAGTCATGAGAGCTTTGAAGTTAGTTTCTTTTTGATCCCACATGCACTTTTCTTTAACCGATACCCCGAAGTGGATTGTAACCAAAGATGTATTCTGATCTGTCCTATAGGTCAGCTTTGGCCTCGACAGGACGTTAATATATCTTTCTTTCTTTCTTTCTTTCTTTCTCTCTCTCTCTCTCTCTCTCTCTCGCGTCTCAATACATATTACATACTATCTACACACACACTCACACACGCATACTTATTACTACCTACAGGCTACGCGGGCAGCAGCACTCGTGTGAGACGCAACATGGGGAGAAAGAAATTAGCGGTATGGGATGAAGTGATCGAGAACAAGGCTGACAAAAATTGGCGGTGCAAGCATTGCAACATTGTCTACACCGGCAGTGCACCGCGTGTTAGAGCTCACCTTCTCCACATTACTGGCCAGGGAATTGATGCGTGTCCCAACGACATTCCCGACGATGTCATTCAGAAATTGGGTGAAGATCCAAGTGTTGTTCATGCCAGAAAGAGAGCCCGAGTTCAGGTTCAATGTACGGCACCTTCCATCATAGATTCCTCCCAGACTTCACCACAACGGGATGTTCCCACATCATCAGTTGCCGGTTCTTCTCGAGCTCCACCCTCTTCTCATCCACATAGCGGTAGTGCACATCCATCTTTCACCACAAGCCCTCCACCTCCAAATGTGCCAAAGAAGTCTCTTCAACAAAGTTGGGCCAAAATCAAGCATGAGAATGCAAGACGAAGAGTTCGGCAATACTTCTTCGAGTGCAATGTGCCCTTTGACCATGCTCGCAAGCCGGCTTTTCTACACATGCTTAGTGCGGTGGTGGATGCGGGGCCCGCATTCAAGCCTCCATCATATGAGATTCTTCGCACCAAAGAATTGAAGGCAGAGGTCATGGACATTGAGAAGGAGCTAGCACCAATACGGGCAGCATGGGCAAGGTATGGGTGTACTATTATGTGTGACGAAACACCGCCCTCTCTTAAATATCCTTGTCTCTTGTTGTCTCGGCACAATGTTCTTGACTAGCATAGATGGCTCCGGGGAGGCACATACAGCTGAATTTATCTATGGGCATCTAAAGGCAGCAATAGAACAAGTGGGAAGCGAGAATGTGGTTGCGGTAGTCACAGATAATGCATCCAATTGCAAGGCTGCCAGCGCACTAGTGGAGAGAGACTATCCACAAATCATTTGGGTTCCTTGTGCTTCGCATTCGATTGATCTTCTAATTGAAGATGTGGGAGCCATACCATGGGTGGCAGATGTGGTGAAGAAGGCAGAGTTTATGGTAAACTATGTGACAAGAAAGCAACGAGCTCTTGGTATCTATCAGGCAAATTGTGAGACGGAGCTCGCAAAGCCTTCAAGTACCCGCTTTGCCTACCTCTTCATTGTTCTCCAAAAATTGGTAAAATGTCGACGTGGTTTGCGGCGTATGATTATGAATGACAGATGGATTTCATGGGATGGTAGCCGCATCGAAAAGGACAAAAGATTTGAGGATCTCATCTATGAGGCAGTCTTTTGGCATGATGCGGAGTGCATTGTAGCATTCATGGAGCCATTGATCGCAGCACTACGCCGTAGCGACTCGGAGGGATGCACCATGGGCCTCATCTACGAGTTCATGGAGAAGGTGAGCACGGCCTTCAATGCAAGCAACCTCTTTGATGATGATAGGTATGCTACTTGCAAGTTGTAGGACGTAAGTCGTTCTTTGCTTTTGACTCGAGTCTTTTTTCTTATAATGTATTCTAGATTCTAATTTATTGTCTTTTGTTCTAAACTTCTATGTCAATAGGATGGATGAAATCAAGGAGATATGGCAAACACGATGGGATTGGTTTCATCGTCCAATTCATGCTGTTAGCCATATCTTGCATCGACTTTGGAGACAAGATGCTCAGAGACATGATCGCGAGCTAAATGTGGGATGGAGAGAGTACACCACCAAAGTGGAGAGAGACCCAGTAACGCAAGATCTTCTCGAGACCCAGCTTCTTCGGTTTCGCGACATGCATGATGATGATTTTGGCTCACCACGAGCTAGTCTTCGAGATGCCCAGCTTAAACCTGTCAGTTGGTGGGAGAAGTATGGTGGTGACTGTGCCGAGCTACAGCGCATTGCTATGAGGGTTCTCTCACAAGATTGCTCCTCCGGCGCTTGTGAGAGAAATTGGAGCTTGTTTGCGGCCATACACACAAAGAAAAGAAATTGCTTGTTGCCTGCACAATTAAAGCGTCTTGTCTTTGTCAATTCCAATCTGAAGCTTCTTCGAAAGAGGGAAAAAATGAAAGCACTCAATGAGATCAACCCCGACACTTTCAAGGTTGAGATTCGCATGGAGGAGCTAGTGCACCCTCGTGACGAAGAAGATGAAGTGTGGGCTTTCCTTGCAGCAGAGAGAGCCTCTTTTGCACATCAGACTCGCACGAGGACCGGCACCATAGGCAGGGGCAGAGGTAGGGATAGAGGCAGAGGCAAAGGCAGGGGCAGAGCCCGAGCCAGGGGCAGGGGCCTTGAGACAGAGGCAGGGGCAAAGGCAGAGCCCGAGCCAAAGGGAGAGGCCAGCATTATAGATTGGAGTGTTAGTGAGGAGGATGAGCATGACCGTGACCATGGTGGGGATGATTCTAGCTCAGAGTCCGAGTCTTGACTCTGATGAATGACTCATGAGTCACATTTTGTATGCCACATTCCAGTATCTACAGACTAGTGGCTCATTTTTATGTATGACATATGTTCATTGTTATTATGTTACGGCTTCGTTCTTATTTATGTTAGGATTCAGGATTCAGGATTCCCATTTTGTGATTTTAGATTCATGAGTACTCAGTAGTAAGTACATTTCATGATTATCTTGTATTCTCTAATCTCTTTAAGCATGATTCATAACTCAAGTCTCTCCTTGTCTTTCAAAATTAAAGTTTAAAGTTTAAACGTTCATAAGTTCATAAGTTATAACTCCAGTCTTAAGTCTTGACTCTTTGGTCTTTTAAAGTTCAACACTTCAAGTTTCAAATTTAAACATGTATGTGACATGTCTCGACCAAATGTAATTAAACTAGTGTTTTTTATTTTTTAAAAACGACGTTTTTTATTTTGGCCCCGCGAAAAAGACGTTTAATACGCGTATTATACTTTGCCGTATTATACGTCCCGTCTCGTACCTGGCTGCTATGATATGGACTTGCATCAGTTGCCAGAAGAGTGTTCAGTAGAGCCTCGGACTAGGTGGATACTCAGCCGACATACGGTCTTCCTCGTTCTTGCGTCGGGCATTCACATCATTTGTACTCAGCATTGTACATCATTTCTCCAAAGAATAATAGAAGCAAATACTCCTGCTTGCAGGGGATGGGAGCGGGGGGGCCTTCAGTGGGTATTGGGACCCAATATTGTGTCGTCTTCTACATTCTCATTCTCTTCTCTCTCTCTACTCTCTAAAGTTGATGCTAAAGATTCTCACCACATAAAGATATCAAGAAGGCCCTGTTGTGTGTTATCACGATCAAGCTCAGTGCATCTTACATTGGTATCAGAGCATCAGGTTGGTAACCCAAATCGGCTACCTAAAGAAGTGAGAGCATCCGGTGGATGGTTAAACTGCGGTCTAGAAAAAACACCCAGGCCTCCTCCATGTCGGCAGAGGCATCACATCAAGAAGGCGGCCAACAAGAAGAGATGGAGGCACAAAGCTTCCAAACAGAAATAACGCTTCCACCAAGCACAGAAGAGCTCCCAAGAATACTGATAGAGCAAATAAATTCTCTGCAGATGCAGCTTGCCGCCGAAAAAGAGAAGCCCAATGAAGGCATCTCAAATCTGGCACAGGTCCTTCTACATATGGAGGAACAAAGAAGAAAACATGAAGAAGCAAAAAGAAAATCAAATGAAGATAAAGAAATGAGACGTATGGAGGAACATAGGGATAGGGAAGCCACACGCAAATATGAGGAAGACCAACGCCGCAGAGAGAAAGCCGACCGCGAGTTCCAGCAAAGACTGGACTGGGAGGCTGTGCAAATCCAGAATCAGCAAACGATGGCACAAATTCTGGCGGCTCTCCCTTAGCAGGCTCCAAATTCCTCGTCCTCCACCCTCCCTAGCACCACTGTCATACAAACCTCTACAAATTTTAGTAAGTATGATGGTAAGTGTGATCATACTGCAGTTACTCAATTTATTCATCAATTTGAAGCAAATTTTTCTTTAGCTTAAATCACAGATCCACAAGATAAAGTCCATGTGGCAGCACCCCACCTCACTGGGGAAGCTGTTACTTGGTGGTAGCATTGGTCACAACTTCACATAGACCCCATCACAAACCAAGTCCATTTTCATTGGAACACCTTCATGGCTCACCTCAAAGCCCATTTTCTTCCACCACTGTACATGACCAATCTTGAGGATGAGTTTTACAAACCCACTCAGGGTGGTTCCCCTGTTTTGACCTATTCAAACAATGCCAAGGAGGACATCAGCGGAGGTTATCTCCAACCAAATGAACAGACATGGTACAGGATAGAGAGCGGTTGTTTCTTCTGTCACACTGTGGGACACGAGAAGAAAGATTACACTAAGTTCCAAGCTGAAAAGTCAACTAAGGCATCTACTTCCAAAATAGCAACCATAGCATCATCATCCACACCTCCACCATCAGCCTCAAATGTCATTCAGCTTTTACCCTCTTTGAATTCAGTGCCATCAGTGATACTTGATGATAAGCAAGAGGGTGAGGCTAAGGGAACGACAAAGGCTCTCATCCGTGCCTATGGCACTGCAAAGGGATAGCAGTTCATTGTCCTCTTTGACATGGAAAGTTTTGAGGATGCCATCTCTCCACAGTTGGCTACCAAGATGAGTTGTACCTTGGTTCCTTATCCCCCTGGTCTCTGTACACACATCACTCATAAAGCTCAACAATTTGAGTTTCAGGTTCAACGGGATTTTATTGTCTCCCCTCTCTTAGGGTGTGACATGATCCTCGAGATCCAGTGGTTTAGACAGTATGCACCCATTCCTGTTTGGAGGCATGACACTTTCACCATCGTTGAAGGCTTTCATGAGCCTCTCATGATTCGCGGGGATCGGAGCATTCCTGGCATTCCACTCATTTCCCACATTCAGGCTCAAATAGCCATCAGAAAAGGAGTAGAGTGTGCGTTACTATACATCCGCTCTTAGTCTAATGAAGTTCAAGTAGCACCCGCAGGGGAGCAACGGATGGCTGGTTTTTTGTCTCGATACAACAACATCATGCTGCGAGACGACCTCCCACCCACTCTCCCACCCAGTAGACCTGAGGACCATCGCATAAAGTTGGTTCTTGGTTCAAAACCTCCCAGCAAATTTCCCTATTGCCTTTCTAAGGCATTGGAGATCGAGCTAGAACAACAGTTAGCTCAGTTACTCCAATCCGGTTTTATCCAACCATCCTCCTCACCATTTGCCACTCCCATTCTGTTTGTCTAGAAGAAAGACAAGTCTGCACGATTATGTGTGGATTACATGGCGCTCAATAAGCTGACAGTGAAGAATAGGTTCCCCATGCCCACAATAGAGTACATCCTAGAACGACTCAATGGTGCAAAGATTTTTTCGAAGATGGATCTTAAGAGTGGCTACCATCAGGTTTGGATCTTCGAGGCCGACATTCCAAAAATGGCCTTTAGGACCCAGCGTGGCCACTACGAATTTGTGGTGATGCCCTTTGGTGTCACCAACGCACCAGGGACATTCAACAAAATGATGTCTTGGATTTTTCGAGATCTCATTGGCAAATGCGTCTTCATCTTCTTAGATGACATTCTTATCTCCTTAGGGACTACAGAGCGGCATGAGCAAGATGTGGCACAAGTTTTGCAACTCTTGTAGGAAAATGAGTTATTTATCAATGCTAGGAAGAGTGAGTTTGGTGTACAGGAAATCCATTACCTGGGATACATCATCAATTCTTCAGGTATTAGCCTCGACCTTGAAAAGGTACATGCCATTGTCAGTTGGAATGTTCCCACAACAGCCCGGCAAATCCGCTCCTTTGTGGGTCTTTGTCAGGCCTATAGCACCCACATGGACAAGTTTTTTGACCTTGCAGCACCTCTTACTGACTTGCTCAAGGGCGTGAAGACTCATCGTCAGAAAGTGTCCGTCACAGACCAGGCTCTAGAGGCATTCTAGGCAATGAAGAAACTTGCCTCTGAGTCACCAGTTTTGAAGTTGGCATCGTGGGATGATCCTTTCGAGGTGATTACCGATGCCAATAACCTTGCCATTGGAGCTATTTTACAGCAAGATGGTAGGCCAGTGGCTTATTATAGCCACAAATTGAATACCGCTGAGAAGAATTATTCAGTGTATGACAAAGAGCACTTGGGGGTGATGACCGCTCTTAAGCATTGAAAGCATTTCCTTTACGGGAGAGACTTCAGAGTTAAGACAGATCACCAGGCACTTAAATGGTTGCAAACCATGCCCAATGCCCAATGGAGTGATAGGCAGTCCAGGTGGAGTCAATTGTTCCAACAATTTGGGGGAATGATCGAATACGCCCCAGGAAAAAATAACCCCGTTGTCGATGCTCTTAGTCGAAAGGGCACTATTCAGACATTGCAGGAGTCCACTGTGCTAGAAATTCAAGGCAAAGACTTAGACAATATGAAGGCACAGCATCCAGATTCAAAAGAGTTCGAGACTCAATATCAGTTGGCCCTCAGTTCACAACCAAGCCACTACAATATACGGGATGGTTGGTTGTTTTTCAAGAACCGTATTTGTGTACTCAAAGAAAAGCGCCAAGTCCTTCGCCACGATGCCCATGATTCTCTTGTTGGGGATCATAGGAGTATCAATAGTACCTTGGAGAAGTTAGAGAGATCATTCTATTGGCCTAAGATGCGACAGGATATCTACCAACATGTCCAATCATGCCAGATGTGTCAAAAAGTGAGAGTTCCTCATACCAAACAGGCAACATTCCTAAGGGACCCTTTCACAACATCAGTATGGACTTCGTAGGCCCTCTTCCCACCTCAGCTGGATCTAGAAATACAGAGCGTATGAAAATTGTTAACAGATTCAATAAGTTTTGCATGCTCATTCCATGCAAGTAAACAACCACAGCCAAGGACACAGCTCGCTTGTTCATTCGGTCTTGGTACCCCATTGGTGGTTTGCCATAGCCTATCACACCAGATAGAGATCCAAAATTTACGTCACATTTTGGAGAGCATTGTTTGACAATTTTGGAACTAAGTCATAGTTGTCCAGCGCATTCCATCCTCAAATAGATGGCCAAACAAAAATTTACAATCAATTGTCCTTTGACATTCTCAAATCATACTACCATGACCAACAGTTGAAATGGAAACAATATCTTCCTTTGGTTCAGGCAACCCTAAACGATACTCATCGGGTATTGGTCGAATGCCATATGAGGCAGCATTTGGTCGCCAATTCTCATCTCTTTTGACGAGACAAGTGTCACCATCTCTTGAGGCTAATAAAACCACCGAGATGTTCTCGAGGATCATGGAGTCAATAAAGGAGCGCCTTGCCAAGGCTCAGGAAGCATATACCCGGCAAGCCAACAAATCCAAGTGAGATGTCAACTTTAAGGAACGGGATAGGGTATATCTCTGCATCATGAAACAAAGGCTAAAGTAAGTGGGCAAGCGTTGTCCCAAACTATCATTCCGAAGTTTCGGCCCATTTCCAGTCATTCAAAAGTTAGATGATGTCTTTTTAGAGTTAAAGTTGTCGGAAAGTTGGAACTATGCACAATGTCTTTCATGTTTCTTGGTTGAAGCCATATGTAGGTCCAGCATTGTAGGATATATCCGATGAGCAACAACCAAATATGATAGACGAAGCTGAAGTCATAGAGCCAGAGCAAAATCCCCTCCACAGATGGAAGCATGGTTCCGATCCAAGAATCCGACAGTTATATACGAAGTTTAAAGACCGTGGAACCCATGAAGCAATTTGGCTGGATGAAGAGTTCTTTCAGGAGTACCCCCAGTTGTAGCTGCCTAATTGGAAGCCCTAAACCTGTTGCCAAGTTAAGCAGGAGGGAATGTAATGTGCAACGTGTTAGACATCATCCCCTACTTGCTGGCTTCCTATTTGGTGTCCTATTTTAGCCTCTAGGGCTGACCATGTTAGTCTGAGGGGCTGGTCACCCTTCACATATATTTTCCCATATTTTTTCCCATTTTATGGAGTCTTGGGTATTTTCCCAGTCGTGTAGGTATTTTAGCTCCAGTCGGCTGCCTTTCATGTAGAGGTATATATAGCCGGCATGCCTCCCTCATATTTCACTGCTTAGCATTGCTTGTCTAGCTTGTCTAGCTGCAGTCCCTCACTTCTGAGGTTCTCCCCTCTTGCTTGGGACATGTATTCCTTTTGGTGATGATATTGAGAGCAGGTTCTCACCTGTGTTTTCCTCTCCATCTTTCTCTTTCACTCTCTCCTGTGTTTCCACTTTCCCTTCTTCCGCTGCACATTCTATCACAACGTGCACTAGGGTACACAGTGACACACTAGCATGATCATCATGCAGCATTTGTACAAAAGTAGAACCTATTTAGGATTATTTGCCATAAGCCATGACCCCATTGTGAGCCCTCAATCCAAGGACAGTCAAGCACGAGCTATGTAGGTCAGTCTCTGAGACTTAGAGATCAGTCAAATGTCAGTCCTCTTAACCCACTTGGAGAAAGCATCATTCAGAAGCAAGTAGTTGTCAACCTTAGCATTAGATACAGGTAGGCATGTTTAGTTTCATTCACATAGGAGGGACCAGCCCTAAGGCCAGCCCCAAGGCAGCCCCTTTGCAAAAGGCATCCATGCCTTTGCCAAGCAGTCGGCAAAGCCCCTTGGTGGCTTTTGTGCCCAGTCGGCCAGCAGCCAACTAGACCTACAGCCCGACCAGCATAATGTGGGCAGCCAACAGGTATAGCAGCACCCGACCAGGCATTTAAAAGCACCCAACCAGGCGTTAAATGCTGCCGACTGGCATTATCCAGTCATGGGAAGCTTTTACAGCAGCCGACTGATAATCACAGTCAATCAGATTTTTCATCAGCCGACAGCCCTCTAAGGCAGCCGACTGCAGTCCAGAGGCAATATATAAACATGGCCTCAGTCCCACACAAAAACCATTCAAGTATTCAGCAAAGTATAGAAAGTTTGCAGCATCATGTCAACTCCAGGCAACAAGGAAGCTCCTCTTCACATTCAGCCAGCATATGTACAATCCTACAGCTATATGGATTTGCATCAGTGGCCAGAAGAGTGTTCAGTAGAGCCTTGGACTAGGTGGATACTCAGTGGACGTACGGTCTTCCTCGTCCTTGCGTCCGGCATTCATATCACTTGTACTCAGCATTGTACATCATTTCTCCAAAAAATAATATAAGCAAATACTCCTAGGAGAGGGGGGCGGGGGGGCCTTCAGTGGGTATTGGGACCCAATATTGTGTCGACTTCTACATTTGCATTCACTTCTCTCTCTACTCTCTAAAGTTGATGCTAAAGATACTCACCACATGAAGGTATAAAGAAGGCCCTATTGTGTGTTCCCACGATCAAGCTCAATGCATGTAACACATACTATCCAAATCTTTGCCTTGAATCTCAAGCACAGCGGACCCCTGCAATGTCTGAATGGTGGCCTTCGGAGTCCGGACTAAGAGCAGCAGCAATGGGGTTATTTTTGCTAGGGACATAATCATGCCTCCAAACTCTTAGCTTTAGTAGCCTGTTTTGTTCCATCAGCACTTGAAGGAAAACTTGGAAGCATTTGTTCTTTTGTGGTGTCTTTGTGTATACTTTCTTCTGCATGTTGGATACCATGGTGCCAAGATCACAAGGTGGTGAAAGTGGTGAAGGAGATGGAAGCTCAAGCCATGGCAATGGTGACCACGGCTAGAGAGAGAGAGAGAGAGAGAGATGCAATAGAGCTCAAGTGAGAGAAAGATTGCACATGAACGCAATGATTGTTTTATGAATGATAATACTCACATCCTACAAGGTCCTAGCCAAGGCCTTGAGTTTGAGGATCCAACCCTTCCTTGGGGATTTGATTCATGCTAACCATATGGTTCACCTGGAGAGCCCGTTGTTTGAGGGGAGACTGGAGCCACCAGCACAGAGATGTTCAGGCTATCTGGCAGGAGTTGATTCACACCCGGCGAGGCCAGTATGACCGGGGCGACTCGGATCGAGCGATCTTGCGACACCAGGCCTTCCACACCACTTGGCGCAGCGGCCCTTTCTATACTCTGCACGCGGGTACCCCCCGCTGGCACTACAGGCCACCTGTTTGGATTTTCCCCCCTCCTATTGTATGATATAGCCTCTCAGTTATTTGTACTTTTCTGCACCTAGGGAGAGTCTCCCTAGCTGCCTTGATTGGATCTCTGCTCTACCTTCTTATGAGCAGGAGAGGGTTTGTAGCCCATTGGGCTTTTTTCTCTTTATAACTAATGAAAGGATCTTTTCATGGAAAAAAAATGATAATACTCACATCATAACCACTAAGGCACAAATAACTCCAACACCCCCCTTCGAGCGAAGGTGGTGAGACCCGAACGCAAAAGAAGCAACCAACCTCCAACTCCATCCAATCACTGCAGAGAGGCAACCTCGCCATGCGCACTGCCGTGCCATGCTATTCCCTCAATTCGCATATGACCGAAGCTGAGATTATTCCACACACACACACACACACTCATAACTAGAATAAGAATAGATCTTTGTCTTTTATAGGATCAAGGCTTTACAACAATTCCAAAAAGACATCCAAAAGATTCAGATTTTGGGGTACAACTCGGGCAAAGAACCCTACACCCAAAAATAAAAAACTAAAGATTCCCCCCTTCATGCCGATGAAGATCCTTTTTTGACGCAGTTTCCAAGATTCTGACACTTGATGGGCAAGTGTGGGACAAATATTTGCAATGAGCAAGTGCTTCATGATACTGCTTGCAATACCAATGGTTGAAATCCTTTTTGGCACGATGGTGGCCAGTGCAGAGGAGCCATGTGAATGGATGAGGTCATCCATGATGCTTTATCTCAAAAAGATAATGATATGATCAATTTTTACCTTTTTAACAGGATGGTGGCCAGTACATAGGAGCCATGTGGGACGAGTACTTACAATGATGAGAAAGTGGGACGAGTACTTACAATGATGAGAAAGTGGGACAAGTACTTAATGAGCAAATGCTTCATGCAATACCGAAGGTTGAGGTAGCCAAGCTGGATCACAACCAGAAGCTCTGATACCAATGTAACATGCAACCAGAATGATCATGTAATGCACAACAAGGTCTTCTTTATACCTTTATGTTAGTGAGCATTAAGCAATCCACTTTAATCATTATTCACAAGAAATAGAGCTATAGAGAGAGAAAGTAGAGTTGGACACCACATTGGATCCCAATCTACCCATTTAAGGGGCCCCTCCCTTAAGCAGGAGTATTTGCTTTATTTCTTTGGAGAACTTCTTTACAATGCAAAAAAATTAATGATGCCAGTTGACTAAGGATTGCCAAATGTAAGGACGATATTGAACCAAACGTCAGTTGAACCATCAAGTGGATTGAAGACAACTATGAAGCCATGTGAACCTCTTCCTAAGGAGGCTGTGTCTTTGTTCACCGACATGTGAGAACAACAGAATGGACACACAGTGGTCTAAGAGTAGAGTTGATTACTTACGCCAAGGTTGAAACGAATCCTTTAGTTGATCAAATTTCTTGCTTTTGTGAGAATTTGGACCTATCTCATGAAGTCCTTTGCGGATGAGAACGGCCTTATGTCGTCCAAGAGATTCAGTCACTTGCGTCTTGGTAGGACAGCTGTGAAAACTAGTTGACAGGATCTCTTCGATTTGGGGACTTTGTTATATCGTCTCGGGGAGTCTCCAAGTTTTGTTGAGATTCTAGTAACCAACGACATGAGGAAGCTATAGTGTAAAGCCTGCCTTGAGTTACACCCAATTTGGTGGGGTGAAGAGTAGCTTGAACCAATTTGCCTATGACACTTGGTTTCATGAGCCAGGCTACTTACACTTTGCATTTGGACAGCTAGCAAAATCCAGGAGTGTTTATTGCCTTCATTATGGATTGTTCTCAAAATGCAAGATGACTCGATGAGGCCTTTTATATATATACCGTCATTAGGCCTTTTAGGCTACTTGGAAGGATGTTCGTTGTCCATGAACAAGTTGCTTCAACTAGAAATCCTCTTCTATGAGCCTTGAGCTCAAAGGTAGGATGAAGGAAATTTCAGATTTTAGTCTAGCTTCATTTACTATGATTATCCACTAACTAAGGTGGGCACTAGTCATGCGCTTGATTAGGTCCTTGTACCCACATTCACATTGTGATATTCCTTTCCCCTCTCAATGAAAATGTGGGCAAAAAGCAATAAATTTTTGTGTATTTTTTTCTCCTTGAAAACTTTCAAGGTAGTTCTCTCATACCCAAAGCCTGTCAAAAAGTAGTAAAATTGTCCTTGGATAGCCTTTTGGTGAATATGTCATCCATATTATCTATAGTAGAACAATAATGTCACTTGCCTGCAACCATTCTCTCGTGTAGTGATAGTGTACTTCAATTTCAATATGCTTAGTTCTAGCATGTAAAACTGGATTGCCTACAATAACATTAGCAACAATATGCAGACAGACTATCACAAAAGATATGAGCTGCGAATTTTTGAAGCCAAATGCATTAGTTGTAGTGGTTGTTTGGTACTCAGCTTCACTTGATGAGAGAGAGATTGTGGGTTCTCTTGTTAATACATGAAACACAGGCGGACCCAAGTGCCAGTTGTAGATCTTCTAGTGTCTACATTACCCGCACAATCTGAATCCTAGTAAGTAAGCAAGTGTAAATCATCTACTTTCTTGTATTGCAAACCTTGTAAAGTATCATGTAGATATCTAAGAACTCGCTTGGCTGCTTTCCATCACAGGCTTGTGGGCTGTCCATAAATTGGCTAAGTAAGCCAAACGTATAGGAAATTACAGGCCTTGTATTGCAAAAATAGTTAAGTCTGCCCATGGCTTGCCTATATAGAGTTAAATTTGCCATTTCTTCCATCTTCTCTTCTTGAAGCTTAAGATCAGTTTCATAGGTGTTGTTGCCGATTTGAAACACAACAAGATCAAGTGAGAAACAAAACCTGGTTGTAGATCTTCTAGTATCTACATATCCCGCTCAATTCAAATCTAACTAAGCAAGCACGTGTAATTGCGTTGCAGACCATACTGTAAAGTATCATGTAGATATCTAAAAACTTTCTTACGAGTGAAAGGCTTGTGGGTTGCCCATAAATAAGCCAATTGTATAGGAAATATGTCCTTGTACTACAAAGATAGATAAGGCTGCCCAAAGTTTTCTTATATTGAGTTACGTATGCCATTTCTTCCATGTTCCTTTCTTGAAGCTTAAGGTTAGTTATCAAAGGTCTTACTTTTGCATAATAAATCTCAATACCATTTCTTGGGTATACTTTCTTTGGGACTTGGATATACTTTTCTTGATTTGCCAAAATTCTATTTCCATGTAATAATGCAATAAATCAAATGTGTCAAAAAGTCTAGCCATCCAAAACCCCAAAATCTTAAGGTAATGGAGGACCTCCAGTCTATCCATTTTATTTATAACTTATACTAACCTTTGTATTTATAAGGTTATGTGTTTACATTCATTAAACCATTGGCCATAGATGATAATACGTGTGGGTGCCCAAAGTTCATTTGAAGAAAGTCTAGTGTAAACAAAACTTGCCATGCATGTGTTTAACACATGCAAGGAGGCTGGACAAGGCCACGTAAGAGGAAGGCGTGGCGGAAAGGTGGAAGCGACCTTTGCCAACTCTCTCTCTCTCTCCCGGGACTAGCACGCGTAGAAGAAAAAGACAACAACCTGTAACTCGGCCAGTATCTGGACCGGTACAACACTTATTTGCTCCATATATCGTACCTACTCTGTACAACATGTACCTGGTTATTGCTCCGTACAACAAGTACCTGCTGTAACTTGGTTGAACACAATGCTAATCAATACACTTAAATACACTAAGATTTGATGGACACTTACTCAAAATACAAGAAGTAAATTGCTTAATTGACAAGAGACACACAATGAGCCGAAACGGCCGACCCCTCCCTCAAAGAAAGTATATTGATCTTGGGAGAATCAAGTACATAGTGTCATGGGCATTTCTGACCAGATTTCCATACCAATGCATATGAATACAGTATTGCAAACAAGTGGTTATCGATGTAGACTTGCAACCCACACTACCCTCTCAAGTGCCCATGTTCCCTACCATCCGCTCTCTATTGTTCCACTAACACATGGTAGCAAAAATCTACAAGAGCGCGCGTAGGACAAGAGAACACTACACAGGGTATGTGATCTTGTAATCCGGTTCCTCCCTCCTGCTACTTGCTCCCATATTTAAGCATAAAAGCTTACCAATAGCAAGTAGAGTCCATAACAGTGAAAGTCTTCGCGATAGAAGTCCTTGGAGTGTTGAGATCTTTGATTTGTCGCCTTTTTTCGCGACAAAAGTCTTCAAGAGGATGAAGGGAACCTTGGGAAAGCTTCCCCTATGGTTCAACTTGAGAAAGGAAGGCTGAAATTAGGGTTTTCAGCAAAAAGACCAGAAATTACAACAAAAAAGAGAGCTGTTTTGCTGAATTTCAGTCATTGGGAGTGAGTAGGAGAGTGATTAGCACTTGGAAACACTCTTGGAAGCTTGGAAAACACCCTAGCAAGTTGGGTATGGCTATAGAGAGCTTAGAAATGGAGAGAAATGGTAGAAAAACAAAGTTTTCAGTCTCTAAAAATCTTCATGAAGAGAAAACACGAATTTTCTCTTAATAAGTAAGTGAATTGGAGTCCAATCAGGTGAAGGGATATAGGGAGATGCCCATTTATGAGTAAAAGGGGAGGATCAGGTCCTGGACATTGAGTCTTGTCCGCCTCGAGACTTCAGTGAGTGTGAGCTTGGAAGCGGTCATAATTTATAAGTGACTTTTGGGCGCCCAAACTTTAATGAAGTGGAAACACACTCACTTATAAATATTCGCTAAGTCCTAAGGGCTATTTGAGCCTAGATTGGGTAATACTTACCACCTGTTCACATGCCACACAACCATGTCAGCAGAAAGTTTCACACGCACGACGGGCGTCCCCTTACTCGGAACTACACATTGGTCAAGCAAGCATGAAAACAGCATGCAATTTCAATTGCAAGCAAGCACATAAAGATGCTATGCAATGCAGCATTGGTATGGACAATCCCCGTTTATGAGACTATACCAAAATAGACGTGCTCCAGGCAAGTACACGAAGTACCAGACCTAATGGAACACCAATCCACCAAGCATTTACGGGCAAAGCATTTACGGGCATGTACACGGAGGCACAAGTCCCAACGGAAAGCCAAGTCTACAGTATCACATGAGTGGCATCAATCTCCGACATAAATAACTGCCATGAACACCAGTCCAATGTACATACATGATAAGAAAGCACGGGTGGACCAATTGGGTGGCCAAATGATAACATCCCCCCGGCTTCTAAAGAGTTGTCCGCAACTGAAAAGCATCCAAATATGTCTGAAGCACATGCGGGCAATCTCTGAAGAACTCTTCATCTACCCATTTAGCATAAATGGGAAGATAGTTCTTAAACTTCACAAGCTAACGCCTCACAACTTTGCCTGCAACAAGCTTGCGTTCCTTGTAATACACAATCTGCTCTGGCTACAAGATCTCCTTAAGCTCATCCACTTCTGGTGGATCCTCAATTACCATTTCACTGGGCTCCGGCCCTACATACTTGTGAAGGAGACTCACATAAAAAGCATTGTGTATGTGCCAATGACTAGGTAATGCCAATCTGAAAGCCACTTCATTGATCTTCTCGATCACTTGAAAAGGCCCATAATACCTGGTTGCAAGCTTAGGATATGCACCCTCTTTGCCAGGCCTCTTTGCAAGTCTTGCTTTCTCAAATTTCAGCAATACCCAATCATTCTCTTAAACATCCAATTGCCTTCTATGCTTGTCGGCAGCCTTTTTATGCTTGTCTTGTGACCTTGCAATGGCTGTCCGCACCTGAGCAAAAGCAATATCCAAGTCTCTTACATACTCATCAGCTGCAAATATCTCATCCTTTGTGCGAAGGATGGGTGGCAAAACCACCTTACCATAAACAATCTCAAACGGGGCCTTTCCCGTAGATACATGCACCGTATTGTTGTATGCAAATTCCACAAGCGGTAAGTACTTCTCCCAAGAAGACTTCTGATCCGCCACATAACATTTCAAGAGATTCAACACGGCTGAATTTGTAGCCTCACTTTGCCCATCTGTTTGAGGGTGATAAGCTGATGAGAAGTCCAATTTGGTGCCCATATTATCAAATAAGGCCCGCCAAAAGAGGCTTGTAGTCGTGGGATCTCTATCCCCCACAATGGACTTCGGCATTTCATGATGTTTGAACACTTGTGCAAAATATATTTTAACCATATGCTCAGCTTTGATGGTCTTTTTGACCGGCAAGAAATGAGCTTGCTTGCTAAACCTGTCCACAATTGTCCAAATTGCATCATTACCCTGTTGGGTACGTGGCAAGTCCATAATGAAATCCATTGTAATACTTTTCCATGGCTGCGTGGGAATAGGCAATGGCTGAAGCAAACCTGGTGCCTTTTGCCTATCAAATTTGACTTTTTGACAGGTGATACATGCACGTACATGTGCCTCTATGTCCACCCTTATAGTGTGTACAAGCCCATAAGTTATAGTACATAGTACACTTAGTACTTTTAATGTACTAAGTGCACTATGTGTACTAGTGCAATATACATGTGTGATAGGGGAGTCACACACTCATGCTTTTCATGAGTTGACTTATCCCCACAACTCTCTCTCTCTCTCTCCCTTGCTTCTCTGTGTATGTCTCCCATGAATGAACTCTAAACCCTAATTCAGTTCCTTCTCCCATCAACTGGTATCAGAGCTAGCAGCAAGTGACTGGCTTGGGTGTGTACACGCAGGCGAAGCAGGCTTCCTGCAGTACAAACAGCGATAGCGTGAGCAGCTTACATCAGAGTCGCAGCAGGCAGCCAGAAGCTTGCAAGAGAACGGAGGAGAAGAAGGCGAATACAGGACTGTCGACTTCAGGCTGGGCGAGCACGTGGCACAAGGCAGCATTCGCAGTCTAGGCGAAGCGTGAGCGAAAGCAGGCTTGAGCGTGGAGGCGAGCGAAGCGAAGGCTGGCGCTAGGGCGCTGGGCGTAGATGCGCACGGCGTAAAACAATCAAGGCGTCGGCAGCAGCCAGGCGAGTGTGGCAATCGAAACGCAAGCGAAGGCTTGGCGCTAGGCGAAACATTCTCATCCGCAAGCTGAGCGAAGCGCACAGCACACATGGGCGAAGGCAGCAGCCGAAGGCGAGCGAAGAAGTAAGTCGTCGGCTGGCGTTAGACAAGTAAGCGAAGGCAGAACTGCAGAACCCTTCCAGGGGGCCCTTTCGCTCGCTGGAGAACTGGCGGCTGACTCCTTCGAATCCATCTCACAGACAGCCACTAGCAATCGGGCTATGGCAGGATTAGCGAAGGGAAGCTGTGCTAAATGGACCCTTGTGATGCCGTCCTCGTCTACAGATCACCCCTCACAAGCAGAAGAGAGCAATAGGCAGCAATAGCTTTCTGCATCAGCATCAGCATCAGCATCAACCCCTCTTTTCCTGCAACAGCCTGCAAATTGAAGAGAAAAATCAGAAATTTGAAAGGTATTTTGCTTCATTTTTTTTTTGGGACTTGCAATTGAGCAGGTACAATTATCAATTGAGCAGGTACAGGTGCCCAATTGCTCAATTTTTGAGCAAAATTGGCAAAATTGGGTGACATTGGTCACAATCAGGATCAATTTGCAGGAAATTGGTCAAATCAGGATCAATTTGCAGGAAATTGGATGTCGAAATTTGGGGCTTTTGATGTAAATGTGCAATTAAGCACTCATACATGCTGTATGATGTGAAAAATCGCACATTTGGGCAAAATTGCAGCAAATTGCAGCAAATTGCAGTGCAAATCAAGGGGCTTTTGTGCCGATTTGGTTGATTTGCATGCAGGCAATCGCATTTGATGCTATGTACAATGTGTTGATGCCTTACAAGCACTCAATGTGCCTGTAAATCAAGGGGCTTTCATGTATTTGATGTATATGTGGCCAGGGGGAAGCATCGTGAACACTCTGGATGCCTTCATGTGCGCCAATGTACCATGCATGATCAGAAATTGATCTCAAATCAAGGGGCTTTTCAAGTTTGTATGCTTGTTGAGCTTGGCAAAGCAGCAGGCAAGACATTTATGTCTTGAATCCTCAGAAATCAGCTTGCAGTCAAGGGGCTTTTGCCCAATTTCTGTTCGGGACTGTTTTATGCAGTGTACAGGACTGTAAAAGTCTGATTTTCACTCATTTGGACAGCCAGGAGAGCATTTATTGCTATTGTACCTGCTGGTACAGATTTGGCACAGCTTTGTGCATGTTTTGGCATGGCTGTACACTGTTTTGAGTGATCAAAAGGTTCAAATTCAGTTGCTGAAATTGCCGGTACAGGTTTGGTACATCATTTGTAAGCAATTAGTACTGTTGTACAGTACTTTGGAAGGGCAAAAGAGCACATTTAAGGTGCTGTCCAAAATCTGCAGCAACCAGATTTTGGTGTTTTCATCACAAAAAGTGGGAGAAAAGTTGCATTCTTGCTTCCGCAGTGGGAGATAAAGCTTGGGAGAACATTTGTGAGCACTTTGTGTGCTTTGGGTGCAGTGTTTGCACATTTGCAGGGAGTCAGGCATTACAGGTTGCATTTTGCTATGGCAACCACAGGTGAGAGCTCTTCATTGCTTCACATCAAGAAGCTTGAAGGCTCGCATAACTATGATATTTGGCAAACCCAGTGCTACAATGTGTTGCTCCAGAAAAAGCAGCACAAGCCTATCAAAGAAAGGGGTGTGATGCCCGCTTCTCTTACAGCTGAAGAGTGGGAAGATATGGATGAGCTGGCAAGATCTACTATCATGTTGTCTGTGTCAGACTCATTACTTTTCAGCATTCGTGAAGAGAAGACAGCTTGGGGAATGTGGCAGAGATTGCAGGACTTGTATGCCCAACAAAGTGCCTCAAGCAAAGTGTATTGGTTGAAGAAACTCATAGGTCTTCAGATGAAGGAAGGGGCTTCTATGACAGCCCATCTCAATGAGTTTAATGGTATTGTCAGCCAGGTCATCAATCAAAAGTTGGCGATGGACGATGAGTTCAAAGCCACCTTTTTGTTATGCACTTTGCCAGAGAGTTGGGACACATTTAGGACAGCCACTAGCAATTCGAATGCTATGCTGTCATATGCAGATGTTGAGGGTGCTCTTCTTCAAGAAGAGATGAACAGGAAAAACAACTCTGTTGGAAAGTCCAATGCAATGAATGCACGTGGGAGATCCCAACAAAGGGGGAAAAGCCAAGAAAGGGGAAGGAGCAAGTCTCGCTCCAAAAAGGATTTGGAATGCCATTATTGTGGCAAAAAGGGACACATCAAAAAGCAATGCTACAAATGGAAAAATGATCAAAAGGAAAAGGGAAAAGGCAAAGACAAAGAGAAGGATGAAGCCAAAGGGCAAAAGTGGAGTCAAGATTGAAGAAATCAATGTGTCACATGCAGGTGGCAGTGAGGATGAGGTCCTCTTTACGTCTTCACTTGATGCCCATTCACTTCTTACAGGTGGTCATGGTATGCACTCATGGATCATTGATTCAGGTGCCTCCTTTCATGTCACAGGTTGCAGAGACTTGTTTGTCAGGTACACTGCTGGCAATGAAGGAGTGGTTTATTTGGGTGATAACCATGCATGCAAGATTCTTGGCAGAGGTGATGTGAGGCTTGTATTTTCAGATGGCTCACAGCTTATGCTCCATGATGTCAGGCATGTGCCTGAGATCAAGAAGAATTTGCTTTCTACTGGACAGCTTGATGATGCTGATTATGTTACCACATTTGGTAGTGGAAAGTGGAAGATTAGTAAGGGCTCACTGGTTGTTGCCAGAGGCTCTAAAGTGGACACTCTTTACTTTATGCATGCAGGTGTTTGTCACCATGCTAATGTAAATGCAACCGAGCTGCCGGAAATTTCTATGTGGCATAGCCGGTTGGGACACATGAGTGTCAAGGGAATGGAGCAATTGTCTCGTTTGGGTTACTTGCCTTCTCTAAAGTTTTCAAGTTTTCAGTTTTGTGAGCATTGTATATATGGTAGGCAACTACAGTGCCCCCACAAGAAAGCTCTTGGACAGAAAGATGCTCAGTTAGAGCTTGTGCATACAGATGTATGTGAGATGCCTCAGCTTTCTTTGGGAGGGGCAAAATATTTTGTGTCTTTCATTGATGATGCCACACGCAAGGTGTGGGTTTATCCTCTTCGTTTGAAGAGTGATACATTCTCAGTGTTTGAGAAGTTTGTTGCTCTTGTTGAGAATCAAACTGGCAAAACACTGAAGGCTTTGCGTTCCGACAATGGTGGAGAGTATATGTCCAAACAGTTTCAGGACTTTTGTGATGCTAAAGGCATCAAGAGGGAGCTCTCTACTCCTTATGATCCTCCACAAAACGGGACAGCAGAGAGGATGAACAGGACCATACAGGAGAAGGTCCGTTCTATGTTGTCACATGCTGCATTACCTCATGGTTTTTGGGCTGAAGCTGTTATGACAGCCGTTCACCTTATAAACAGGTCACCTAACACGAGGCTTGGTGGGAAAGTGCCAGAAGAAGTATGGACAGGGAAGCCTCCGTCATACAAGCACTTGAGAGTATTTGGTTGCGTTGCGTACGTGCACATACGCAGGGAAATGCGCACCAAACTTGATCCTAAGTCTCATAAATGCATATTCCTAGGATATGGTGACAGAGGTGAAATGGGGTATAGACTTTGGGATCCCATAAATAGAAAGATCATACGCAGCAATGATGTCATTTTTGATGAAACATGCATGTATAAGGAGCCTGCAAGGCAACAGGAGTCTGGCAGAGTCATCTTTGATGATGATGGACATCATGGACAACAACAAAGGGCTGTAAATCAGCCATTACAGCAGGAAAACCAGCCCTTAAATGGTGCTGAAAATGGTCCAAATGGACAGCCAGACATGGCAGAAGATATCCCTATGGATATACCACAGTTGGAGGATATACCGGGCATGATTTTTCAGCCTTATGGCATGGAACAGGAGCCACCAATGGGTGATATGCAGGCTGGACAGCAACCTGCAAATGATGGTCATTGGGTACGGAGGTCCACTAGACCCTCCAGAGCCCCTGACAGGTTTGTTCCAGGGGTTGACTACTTGATGCTTACTGACTGTGGGGAGCCCTCATGTTATAAAGAGGCTTTACAGAGGGCAGACAAGGCTCTATGGGAGCGTGCCATGAAGTCAGAGATGGATTCTCTGCATAAAAATGGAACTTGGAAGTTGGTGCCTTTGCCTGCAGGCAAGAAGGTTTTGCCATGCAAGTGGGTATACAGGCTCAAAGTTGCATCAGATGCAAAGCCAAGATACAAAGCCAGGTTAGTGGCTAAGGGCTTCAAGCAGCAATATGGTGTGGACTTTGATGAGATCTTCTCTCCAGTGGTCAAAATGACCACACTTAGAGCTGTGTTAGCTTTGGTTGCGCATGATGATCTGGACTTGATTCAGATGGATGTGAAGACTGCTTTTCTTCACGGTGATCTCCATGAGGAGATATATATGCAGCAGCCAGAGGGTTATGCCGTGAGTGGAAAGGAGAAGCTTGTATGCAAGCTGAAAAAGAGTCTTTATGGGCTCAAACAGGCACCAAGAGAATGGTATCATAAATTTGATACATTCATGAAATCTCAGAAATTCAGGAGAAGTGACATAGATCACTGCTTGTACACCAAAAAAGCTTTGGATGGCAGTCTATTGATTCTCATTTTGTATGTTGATGATATGTTGATTGCCGGGAAATCTCGTAAAGAGATGGATGCTTTGAAAAAGAGGCTGCATGAAACCTTTGATATGAAGGATTTGGGTGATGCAAATCACATTTTGGGTATGCGGATACTTCGGGACAGAAATCAGCATGTGTTGTATTTGTCTCAGAAGGAATACATTGGCAAAGTCTTGCAGAGGTTCAATATGGACGGGGGGAAGAAAGCTAGTACTCCTTTGCCTCCATATGTGAAACTCAGTGATATGGACAGCCCACAGTCAGATAGAGACAGGGCTGATATGGCCAAGATTCCGTATGCTTCAGCTTGTGGCAGTCTCATGTATGCCATGGTTGCTACTAGGCCGGACATTGCATTTGCAGTGGGAGTGGTTTCTAGATACATGGCCAACCCTGGCAAGAAGCATTGGGAAGCAGTGAAAGGTGTCATGAGATACCTGAAGGGCACACAGGATTTGTGCATTTGCTTTGGCAAACAGGATGCATTAGTGCATGGTTACACGGATTCGGATTATGCCGGTCATCCAGATAACCGGAAGTCTACTACCGGTTATGTATTTACATTCACAGGAGGTGCTGTGTCATGGATATCCAGGATGCAGAAGTGCACTGCCTTATCTACTACAGAGGCCGAGTATATTGCAGCCACAGAGGCTTGCAAGGAGGCATTATGGCTATCTCGGTTAGTGGTTGATTTGGGCTATACAGGGGATATTCCATTGTTGCATTGTGACAGTCAGAGTGCCATTCAGTTGGCAAAGAACCCTGTTTTTCATGCAAAGACGAAGCATGTGGATGTGAAGTATCACTTCATCAGAGAGGTGATAGAGAACAAGCAAATTCAGCTTGTTAAGATTCACACGGATGACAACCCGGCTGATCTGTTGACAAAGAGTTTGCCTCCGGAGCGGTTTGCTCATTGCAGACACTTGATGGGCATTGGATGAGGCCAGTTTTCAGCCTTGATATGGCCTTGTATATTATCATGTTCATGCTGATTTTTTCTTTTCCTTTCCTTAAGGGCACTTTGCCTTTAAGTGGGAGGTTGTTGGGGTAAAGGCGTTATGCCCACCCTTATAGTGTGTACAAGCCCATAAGTTATAGTACATAGTACACTTAGTACTTTTAATGTACTAAGTGCACTATGTGTACTAGTGCAATATACATGTGTGATAGGGGAGTCACACACTCATGCTTTTCATGAGTTGACTTATCCCCACAACTCTCTCTCTCTCTCTCCCTTGCTTCTCTGTGTATGTCTCCCATGAATGAACTCTAAACCCTAATTCAGTTCCTTCTCCCATCATTCCGCATGCCTGGCCAAAAGAAATACCGCTCAATCATATGCGTAGTAGGCATAATGCCTCTATGACCAGCATATGGAGGAGCATGGCACTCATCCAAAACCTTTTGCCTTATGTCAGACATCACACATAGGCAATTATCTTTCATGAGATAACCCTCTTTGATCACATATGAGGCATGTGCATGACCAGCCATCAAATCAGCCCCAAATAGTGGCAAAATCAACATCCGTATGATACAAATCACGCATGGTAGACAAGTCCCCATGAGAGGCAACCGAGATAGCTGCTACATACGGCTTTCGTGACAATGCATCGGCCACTACATTCTTCTTTCCCGGGGTGTGCAAGATCTGAAAATGAAACATAGAGAGGAAATTGGCCATCCTCATATGCTTCTCTAACAACTTAGTTTGAGTAAGAAAATACCTCAAACTCTGGTGATCTGTCTTCACAGTGAAATCAGCCCCAAGAAGGTAATATTTCCATATAGTAAGTGCATGAATTACAGCCAAGAGCTCTTTCTCATAAATGCCAAGAGATAGCTCTGCATCATGCAATCTACGACTCTCATAAGCCACGGCATGTCCCTCTTGATTAAGGACAGCTCCTATGCAATTTCCAGATGCATCACATTCCACACAATATTCCACACAAAAAGGCTTTTGCAAATCCGAAATAATCAACACTGGACCATGAGTAGTTGCATCTTTTAATTTAAGGAATGCATCTCTCTCTACATTAGTCCATTTGAACACGGCCTTCTTCTTTGTCAAATCATGTAAAGGAGAAGCAATCCATGCAAAGTGCCGAATGAACCTGCGGTAGTAAGAGCATAATCCAAGAAAACTACGGATTTACAAGATACTCATAAAGCCCAAATGCTATCCTGAAAGCAATTTTGTGTACATCCTCAGGCACTACACACACTTGATGATACCCACTCTTGAGATCAATTCGGCTAAAGCATGCCGATCCATCCAACTTGTCAAGGATGTCGTCTATGCGTGGAATCGGAAACCGATTCTTGATGGTAAGCTTATTCAAAGCTCTATAATCCACACGCATACGAAAGGATCCATCCTTCTTTTGAACCAAGAGGACAGGTGAATAATATGGGGAAGAGCTTGGCTAAACCAAACCCTTCTCAAGAAGCTTACATGAGATACAAGGGGAATGGTATCACCCTCTTCACCAGCATCAATTACATGTTCTCGGCCTTTATGCATGAAGGTGATCCTGTTGGTCTTGTAAGCCTTGCACGGATCAATACGTGTATGCCAAGGCTTTCCAAGCAATACATCACAGCCATTCAAAGGCGCCACAAGAAAATCCTCATGATCCACATAGCCTTGAATGTGTATGCACAACTTGCCAAAAATAAGCATGACTTGCACTTCTCTACCAACAAAGACAGTCCGTGCTTCAATTTGAGGACCCATGTCCTCCACTTCAATACCCAAAGCAACTGCCATATGTGTGGATATGAAATACAATCATCAAACATGAACAAAACGGGCTGATCTTTGAGTTGTCCCCAAGCTTTACATACAACCCTATCTTTTCTATCATGTGAAGTGTTGCCCTGCACATCCGAAACCATATGCACATTAGGTTTTGATGCATTTGCATTATCACGCTTCTTCTTGTTTGGGCATGCCTTTGCAATATGCTCGGTGCTACCCCAAGTAAAGCATTTCCCCTCACTCATATATTGCTTTTTCTGTTCCGGAGTGAGACCATAGTCTGTCAGTTTGGAGGGACGCATCTTGGTAGTGTTATTTTGAGCCTTTGGACAATTTTTATCTTGGTTTTGGTCCTTTTTAGGTGGCTGTCCATCATTTTGCAAGTTTTGGACAGCCCTCTCTTTGCCTTGAAATGAGGGTTTAGCCTTATTGGATCAACTCAATTTGAGTTCCAATTGCTCGGTGGCGGTGGCGGCTGTAATTAATTGGTGTAAGGTATGACCAGGATACATTTGTAGTCCCACTTTGTACACAGGTTGCAATCCCGATTGAAACCTTCTCTTCCTTTCTACCTCGGTGACATGCATAAATGGAGACACCTCCAAGAGCACTTTCCAAAACTTTTGTACATATGCATTTACTGATTCCCCCTCATTTTGCTTTACCCAATCCCACTTCATTGTTATCTCATTCAATGCATTGGGAGGCAAGAATTGAGCATAGAACCTCTCCTTAAACTCTTCCCATGATCGAACAGAATTCAGTGAGAGCTTCTCCGAGAGCCACCAATGGACAGCAGTGCCTTTCATGAACATGCTTACATGCCGGATCATGGATTTCTGAGTGAAATCCTCATCACTGAAAGCAATATCAAACTGGGCAATAAAAGCAAGTGCCTTTGATGCATCATATTCCCCATGATATGTGTCAAACTTCACAGATTTGTCTCCAGCTTTGAAGTCACGAGACTTTGATGCATGTGTGTGCATCTCAACATGTTTTCCCCCATGTTTGTCCATTGGGACAGCCCCTGTGACTGGCATCATTTTTGGACCAAAAGGTGATGCATAAGGCATAGATACATGTGCCCTGTAAGCATGAGGCATGGCTGGCCCCTCAACATGCATTGATACATTTTCAGCCATAACTTCTCCCCCACGAGCACACTCGAAGGCATGAGTGGCATGAGAGATACGCGGAATACCTGCACCAACAAAAAATTGCAGCCCATGATGCATGTGTTGTGCATGCACATTTTCAGCCGGCAATGGCATTTGACATACATTTTGACCACTGCCATAAACATTGTATCCTTCACGGGCTACATAAGGTATTCCTGCATGGCGTGAAGTCACTGATTGGTCCTCTCCCATAGCATGGAGATTCATCCTCTTAGACATAAGTTCTTGTTCGGGCACTTGAAACCGATCCCGTCAAGTGGGAATAGACTCCGTTGGACACCCACACGCGTAATAGCACAACTTAATTATCACAATTTGAATGGACAACTTAATAACAATTGAAAATTAAAATGAAATGAAATGTTCATAGATGAACACCAACACTGGGGCCAAAACGGGCCGACCCCCCCCTCAATATATGATATATTATTGGGAGTATTTAACAAATACAATGCTCCAGGGGTTCAATGAACCAGATGATGTCCATGTACAACTGAGATGAATACAGTACCAAACAAGAGACTCGAAGTAGACGTTCGAAGGAGTGCGACCCACTTGAGTGGTCAAGTCTCTACGGTCTTGTGCCTTCACTGGAATCCGCGGAGAGTGCCCCACTGGTGTTCCAAGACCACGCACAAACAGGCGCTCCCGTACTAACGTCTGGCTCTCCCGATCTCGACACCCATGGACCGTGGTTCTCCAACAGCTTGGACTACCCGGCACCGAACGGGTGTTTGCGGTAGAGAGAATCCTTTATCAGATTTACAACAAAATCCTTTATTTTTATAAGGTTGTAAGTTCACATTCATTTAAAAGTGGGCACCCACGTATGGGCCAAGGTGGGGAGGGAAACCCCACTCTTAACCCTTTATGTGTGGGGGTGGGTGCATGGCCACCTACCCACACTCCACCTTGAAACTGGCCACCCCCATGCAAGCTAGGGGAGCCGGCCAGCTGTGGGTCGTGTGCTTCCTCTCCAACACCTACAAAGGAGCTCTCATACAGCTGCACACAGGGCATCACTTCGCCTTCCTCAGGTTGCTGCACGCTGGTGGGCTGCTCTCTCTACACAGGAGGCTGCGACACTGCTTCTGCAGGCGGCTGTGCGCTCTCTCTCCACAGGCGTCTGCCCACTCTGCAGGCGGCTGCGCCACCCCACAGGCAACTGCAGCCAGGCTACTCCTGCACTCTGAGGCGGCCGTGCTCTACCAGCAGGCTGCGCTCCTCTTCAGCTAGCGGCTGCAAGCCATGCGTTTTCCTCTCCAACACGTGGCTTTGCCTATTTTGCAGGCGGCTACACTTGCTCTCCAGCAGGCTGCGCCTCCACCTCCACATCAGACGGCTGTTCAGCAGGCGGCTGTGCCACCCCACAGGCGGCTGCAACCAGGTTTCCTCTCCACTCTCCAGGCGGCAGCGCATCCCACAGCAGGCTATGCCTCCTCATCCTCCCCTTGCAGGCGGCTACGCCTCCTCCTCCTCCACAGCAAGCGGCTATGTTCCTTTGCAGGCGGTTGCGCCTCCCTTCCATAGGCGGCTACTACAGGCGGCTCTGCACCTCCCCTCTTCAGGTGGCTACACCTTCTACACAGGCAGCTCCTCCTCCTCCTCGACAGGCTGCTGCGTCCTGGTGTCCATCTCTTGTAGCTGCACACATACGCCTCGGGTATTTGTCTTCCATTAGCGAGCTACAGTAAGTGGATTCAGATTTAAGTAAAGTTAGAAAGAAAGCTATTAAACAAACAAGTGCAATACACTTACCACCTGTTCACACCCAACAAAACTCGTCAGAAGACAGGGCAAACTTCACGAATCACTGGCAGGCTTCAAGTGGCACGTCAAACAGGCAAACACAAGAATACAAGTCATGCGAAAATAGTTCCAAACATGCAAAACATGAATGCATGTGCAAAAAGTATCATGGACATATCTCCCGTTCATGGAACAAGTACAAAACATCTGTCGAGCACAAAAATGGCACGACAGAAAACATAAATCCTAGTCTTCCTATGGAGTGACAGTCCCATAGATAAGATACAGATCCAGGCACGAGCCTCCCTATGGAGTGACAGTCCCATAGGCAAGACACGGCACAAATACTGGCTCTTCCATGGCATGACAATCCCATGGATAGAACACAGTCCAGGTCATACACGGGTGGCACCACTCTGGCTCCCGTCCATACGACACCGTCCTGCTAACATACGGGTGGCACCAGTCAGCTCCCGTCCATGTTATGCAAAAATACTGGCCCCTTCACATGAGACACCGGCCTGGCCTCAAGTGAACGAGACACAAATCTGGAGATGGACCAAATGGTCGGCCAATTGGTGACATCCCCTTGTGGGGATTCCAAGACATGTGGGATGGTTGCCTTTTCTGCATAAGCATCCTCGGTACGAGCCAAGTATGCACGTGCTGCATCCCTCGGTTGCATGTGCAACTCTTGAGCAATCATTGCCATTGCATGATCCATATAAGATTCAGCTTTCTTGGCCTTCAAACGGTCATGTGTACCAATGGATCCTCGCGGCAGTAGAGATTCAATTCTTCTTGTTGTGCATGGAGAAGAGCCTGCATACGAGTAGGTTCAGCCCTCAAGACTATGGACTCTTCTTCCTGCATCTTCTCTTTGCTACGGGACGATTGTCCCACATATTCATGTTCCCTATTGTGCACCACATGAGTTTGCTCATCCTCTAAAGCATTGTAGGCATGCATTTCATTGTCCCTCCCTCTTGTATTAGCATCTCCAACATTCATTATATGGCTGCCCATAATGTTCTAAGTGTAGAGATAGCTAGTGTTCACGGTGATCGTCTCTCATGATAGAAGTGAAAGAGAACCGTATGCTCTGATACCAATGTAACTTGGTTGAACACAATGCTAATCAATACACTTAAATACACTAAGATTTGATGGACACTTGCTCAAAATACAAGAAGTAAATTGCTGAATTGACAAGAGACACACAATGAGCCGGAACGGCGGACTCCTCCCTCAAATAAAGTAAATTGATCTTGGGAGAATCAAATACATAGTGTCATGGGCATTTGTGACCAGATTTCCATACCAATGCATATGAATACAGTATTGCAAACAAGTGGTTGTCGATGTAGACTTGCAACCCACACTACCCTCTCAAGTGAGCATGTTCCCTACCATCTGCTCTCTATTGTTCCACCAACACATGGTAGCAACAATCTGCAAGAGAGCACGTAGAACAAGAGAACACTACACAAGGTATGTGATCTTGTAATCCGGTTCCTCCCTCCTGCTACTTGCTCCCATATTTAAGCATAAAAGCTTACCAATAGCAAGTAGAGTCCATGACAGCGAAAGTCTTCGCGATGAAAGTCCTTGGGACGTTGAGATCTTTGATTTGTTGCCTTTTTTCGCAACAAAAGTCTTCAAGAGGATGAAGGGAACGTTGGGAATGCTTCCCCTATGGTTCAACTTCAGAAGGAAGGTTGAAATTAGGGTTTTCAGCAAAATGACCAGAAATGACAGCAAAAATGAGAGCTGTTTTGCTGAATTTCAGTCATTGGGAGTGAGTAGGAGAGTGATTAGCACTTGGAAACACTCTTGGAAGCTTGGAAAACACCCTAGCAAGTTGGGTATGGCTATGGAGAGCTTGGAAATGGAGAGAAATGGTGGAAAAACGGAGTTTTCAGCCTCCAAAAATCTTCATGAAGAGAAAACACGAATTTTCTCTTAATAAGTGAATTGGGGTCCAATCAGGTGAAGGGACATGGGGAGATGCCCATTTATGAGTAAAAGGGGAGAATCAGGTCCTGGACATTGAGTCTTGTCCGCCTCGAAACTTCAATGAGTGTGAACTTGGAAGCGGTCATAATTTATAAGTGACTTTTGGGCGCCCAAACTTTAATGAAGTGGGAACGCACTCACTTATAAATATTGGCTAAGTCCTAAGGGCTATTTGAGCCTAGATTGGGTAATACTTACCACCTGTTCACATACCACACAACCATGTCAGCAGACAGTTTCACACGCACGGTTCACGGGCGGGCGTCCCCTTACCCGGAACTACACATTGGTCAAGCAAGCATGAAAACAGCATGCAATTTCAATTGCAAGCAAGCACATAAAGATGCTATGCAATGCAGCATTGGTATGGACAATGAGACTATACCAAAATAGACATGCTCCAGGCAAGTACACGAGTTACCAGACCCAATGGAACACCAATCCACCAAGCATTTCCGGGCATGTACACAGAGGCACAAGTCCCAACGGAAAGCCAAGTCTACAGTATCACATGAGTGGCATCAATCCCCGGCATAAACAACTGCCACGGACACCAGTCCAATGTACATACATGATAAGAAAGCACGGGTGGACCAATTGGATGGCCAAATGGTGACACCTGTCCGAACCAGTCAATACCTAATCCATACCAACCTGTAGGCTGTACCATACAACTCCACGTGGAATGAGCTTTTCTTGCAAAAGTGTTCTTTCTCTCCCTTCCTACTAATGGAACTCTTGAGGATACAAAAGTCAAGGTGCTAGAGGACGAAACGAGAGAGCGGGATTGAAGCTGGGAGTGTTTCTCCAGGAGAACTAGTTATCCTATCACCGTGGTTGAGCACTTTGCCAAGCGTTAGTACGGGAGTACCTGTTCGTGCATGGTCCTGGAACACCAATTTTGTGCAAGTGTTCAACCCAGGAAAGGTGAGGATTGCTCAAGATTGGTCTTCATCAACGGAATTCTTCACCGACACATCCATATTTGTATTCACTCCATGTTCTGGAGAATCTGGCTCTCAAGCCCTCAAAACTTGTAATCATCAAATACTCTAAGAAATACATTCTGTATTTTCCAGCCCCAGTGGTGGTGTCAAATTGTGTATGGACATTTTCAGATTTGTGGTTGCTTATGTTGTTCATTAATATCAAGGTTAAGTGATTTAAGGTTGTGCGTTTGTTTTTCGATTGTGGTTGGTAGCAATTGCATTGGTATTAGAGCCCGGTCATCTCTCTTTCTCAAGAGGAGACACAATGTATTGAAATCGGAAGCAATCACATAGACACTTGATACAATGGACAGTCAAGGCAATCATTTGGAAGTGCCAAATTCAAGGGGTCACTCAAGTGCCTCGCGAGATTCTAATGCATCACAGGGAAGGCACAAGCCCCTTGAGAGGCTTTATGACAATGTTTTGTTGGGACAACCGTCCTGTGGAAAAGAGCCTATGCATGAGGAAGAGCCCAATGCATTGAGTGCTGAATTGGAACACATGAAAAAGCTTTTGCAGGCAAAGAAGCAAGAGCTGAAATTTTTGCACAAAGATCCTCATGTACAAAGTGTCATTGAAGCAAAGAAAGCTAATGCTATGGTGGATATGACCTTTGAGTCCATGGCTCTTGAAGTGGATAAGAAGACGAGAGTTGGCACTCTCCTATTTCTTCCGAAAGGGTGATCTCAAAGAGGGAGAGGATGGGGAGTTAATGTTCAAGAATCCACCTCGTTTGAAGCCTAGTGACCCAGCATCTCAACGGTTGAGACCCTATGTGCACAAGGAAGAGGTGTCAGTCACTTCTCGCCGTGCATCTACTCCACATATGGGACAGGAGGAAACAGGTATGTGTATTGGTACCAGTGGAAGACAAGATGGCCAAGTGGATTCAAAGCATGTATCTCATGGTGAGAGTGGTCGGCATGCAAGCCGAAAAACTTTGCCCATTGAGTTGTCTCATAGTGAGAGTCGAGACATTGCATTATTCAGGGAGGTCACGTGCATCTGGGCCACAGGTTCATAGAGCACATGTCACTGTGCCTCATGAGACACCTTTGGTTGCTCATGAAGCCCATGCAGAGAGGATTGTCTCGTTGGATAAGGGGAAGGGGAAGAGGGAAGAGCATCAGTCACATGCCAAAAAGCTCAAGGAGTTTAAGGCAGGTGATAAGTCTGTCATGTTTGATGCCTTTATGGCGACATCTAAGGTGCTAGCATTTGTGGCACAATTTGACATTGCTTTCAGTGATGAGGACTTCACCAAGAAGTTTAAAGTCCGCCATGCAAGCATGTTCTTGAAGAAGACAGCCACACATTGGTGGATCACCAAAAAGACCACCAAAGATCCCATTTGCACTTGGAAAGAGTTCAAGGATAGGTTTTATGCCTAGTTTTTGCCTCCAAATGCGGAGTAAAGTCTCACGCAGAAGTGGGATAGACTTAAGCAGAAAGACAATGAGACTGTGCAACAATATGTGAACAAGTTTTGGAAGGTCTTGCTTGAGGTTACTCCCTTCATGCATCTCTCCGAAGATGAGAAGAAAAGGAAAATTCGCTCTGGGTTGCAACCAGCCTATCATTTGGACATCGAATTGCACCCGAAACACACCCTTCGTTAGCTCATAGCATCTGCTCTTGCTACTACGGAGCCATTGGTGCTTAAAATTAAGCAAGATAATGGAGGTTCCAAGGGCAAAGAGAGGGTTGTCCCAAACCTACAAAAAGGTGGACAGCCACCTAGAAAGAACTTTCGGGAAGCCCAAAAGGGAGGTAAAGCTGAAAATACCTCATCTAAGGACAATGGGATAAAGAAGAACAAGTTTGGCTTGACTCCCAAGCAAAGGGAGCAATATGCGAAAGAGGCTTTTCATGTGGTAGCAAAGAGCACATGTTTAGGCAATGCCCAAACCGGAAGCAAAAGCAAGAGGACAAGCAACCTAAGGTCAATGTGCATGCCGTTCCCGATGTGCAAGGTACCACTGAGCATGATGGCAAAGAGAGGGTGGTATGCAAAGCTTGGGAACAAATCAAGGATCAACACACCTTGTTTATGTTTGATGATTATGCAACGGATAACTTCATCTCTACACACATGGCAACCGCCTTGGCATAGAGATTGGGGACATGGAGCCCAAATTGAGGCAGAGGCCACCTTTGTTGGCAAAGAGGTGCAAGGTGCTCCTCTTATTGGGAAGTTGCACATACACATACAGGGTTATCTAGATCATGAGCACTTCTTGATTGCTCCTTTGAATGGATGTGATGTATTGCTTGGTAAGCCATGGCATCATAGGCTTGAGCCCCGCAAAGAGTAAAAAACAAACAAGAACACTTTTTTGCATAGAGGCCGCATGCATGTCATTGATGCTGGCAAAGAGGAGGATTCCATCCTAGTTGTATCACACATCCAGATTAATAAGGCAATGAAAAAGAGTCTTTCCGCGTACTTGGTTTTTGTTCATGATAAGGTGGAACAAAGTAATGTGACTGTGCATGTATTGACTCAAGATAGGCTCAATTTTCTTAATGCATATAGAGATTGTTTTGCCAATGCATTGCCATGAGAGCTACCTCCTGAGAGGCCGGAGAATCATCGCATAGATCTTGTGCTAGGTAGTTCCCCTCCTAACAAACCCGCATATCGTGTGAGTGCCGCACAAAAGGAAATCATTTAGCAAGTTAATGAGCTTTTGGAGAAGGGTTTGGTTCAGCCAAGCTCCTCACCCTTTTGCTCTCCCATGCTTCTTGTGCCAAAAAAAGATGGATCATTCCGTCTGTGCATGGATTACCGAGCTCTAAACAAGCTCACCATCAAGAATCGGTTTTCGATTCCGCGCATAGATGACATCTTGGATCAACTTGATGGTTTGGTTTGTTATAGCTACATCAATTTGAAGAGTAGTTATCACCAGATTCGTATGGTACCCCAGGATGTCCATAAGACCGCATTCAGGACAGCTTTGGGTTGTATGAATTTTTGGTGATGCCTTTTGGCCTTACCAATGCCCGACAACATTTAACAATATGATGGACAGGATCTTTTAAGCCCCTCATGAATTCACAAGTGTATTCTTTGATGGCATCTTGGTTTTCTCCAAGAATGAGCAAAAGCATAGGATTCACTTGGCCACAGTGTTTGAAGAGTTGCGAAAGCATAAACTCTTCATAAATGCCAAGAAGAGTAAGTTCTTTCTCTTAGAGATACACTATTTGGGACACATTGTATCCAAGGAGGGTGTAAGAATGGATCCTGCTAAGGTCGAAACCATTCGGAATTGGCAAGAGTTACATAATGTGCATGAGGTCCGTAGCTTTCTTAGATTATGCTCACATTACAAGAGGTTCATACGGCATTTTGCCAAGATTACCTCGCCATTACATGAGCTTACAAAGAAGAAAGCCACTTTCAAATGGACCCAAGATGAGCAAGAATGCTTTACCAACTCAAGGATGCTATCATATGTGGTCTATATTGATCATTCTGGACTTGCAAAAGCCATTCACGATGGAATGTGATGCATGTGGAAATTGCATAGGAGCTGTCCTAAATCAAGAGGGTCATGCAGTGGCCTATGAGATCCGTATATTGCATGATGCAAATATCCATATGGACATTTATGAGAAAGATCTCTTAACTATAATTCATGGAAAATATGAAAGCATTATCTTCTTGGAGCTGAATTTATAGTCAAAACCGATCACTAAAGTTTGAGGTACTTTCTATCTCAAACAAAGCTCTCGGAGAAGCAAATGAGAATGGCAAATTTCCTTTCTATGTTCCATTTTCAGACTATACACACTACGGGAAAGAAGAATGCAGTGGCAGATGCCTTGTCCAAGAGGCCATATGTTGCCATTTCAGTGGCCTCACATGGGGACTTGACTACCATGCATGATTTGTACCATTTGGATGCTAATTTTTGCCATTTTGGGCTGATTTGATGACTGGTCACACATATGCCTCTTATGTGATCAAAGAGGGTTATCTCATGAAGGATAACTGTTTACGTGTGGTGAAGGATATGCATCCAAAGGTTATAGAATGTCAGAATCTACCTTATGCTGATCGTAGAGGTATTTGACCTACGACACGCATGATTGAGAGAGATTTCCTTTGGCCGAGCATGCATGAGGACATAGAGGCTTATGTACGCACATGTATCACCTATCAAAAGGTGAAATTTGATAGGCAAAAGCCTCCAAGTTTGCTTCATCCTTTGCCTATTCCCCCGCAGCCATGGAAAAGCATTACTATGGACTTCATAATGGACTTGCCTAGATCCCCCCAAGGGAATGATGCTATTTGGACCATTGTGGACAGATTTAGCAAGCAAGCTCACTTCTTGCTAGTCAAGAAAACCATTAAAGCCGATCATATGGTGAAGCTTTTTCTTGCTCAAATATTTAAGCATCAACCTGATGAGGAGGAGGCGGCAATCTTCATGGAGCTCTATAGTGAGCTTGTGGCAGCAGATACTCGCAGCACCAAGAGTCAGCATGGACGGGACCGAGCAGTTGGAGTTCATAGGTCTCCGCCTTCGACATCGGCAAAGGGTGGCCTTCGCACATATGTGAGGTGGGGATCCTCGAGCTCCAATCCCCGCCTTCATGATGATATTCCATTGCCCCCTCATGATGATACCCCACTGCCTAGAGAGCCCTTGTTTGATGATGACGGCAACCTACTTAGCGAGAATGATCCCCAGAGTGTCTCGTCCACCTTCGAAGAGTCCTCTTCAGAAAACTCTCTTGATGGACACTCTAGTAGTGATCATGTTGATGATCATGCAGATATTGGTGATGATGTAGACTTTTGATATGTTATAGCTCTCTAGGCATTGGGCATCTATCTCCTTCTAGCCCATTGATGATGTATTGTAGTATGTAGTATCATGCATGTACGCATGTTGGCGGTCGCCCATGCCATGAGTTTTTGGCCTATCCTTTTGTAGCAATTTTGTACTCTAATGGCATGATGACATTATGTTCATGGTTCTACTATTTTGTAACTTCTTGTCTACAATTTTTAAGTTTAGGAAGTATTTTTTTTTTAAAAACGTACTAATATCATACCATACCTTAAAAAATTTTAAGGTACCAATTAGTACCGTATTTTATCGTACCTTTCGTACTAACGAAGCCTGTTTATGGCAGAGTGGTCTTGCCACCCATCCTTCACACAAAGGATGAGATTTTTGCAGCTGATGAGTGTGTGCGTGATTTGGATGTAGCCTTTGCTCAAGTGCGGAGAGCCATTGCAAGGTCTCAAGACAAGCATAAGGACATGCAAGTCAAGGAAGGTAATTGGGTCTTGCTGAAATTTGAGAAAGCTAGACTTCAGAAGGAACTAGGACGAGAGGGCTCATACCCTAAGCTTTCTACTCGGTATTATGGACCCTTCAAGGTGATTGAGGAGATCAATGAAGTGGCTTACAGGCTTGCCTTACCCAATCATTGGAAGATTCACAATGCCTTTCATGTGAGTCTTTTGCGGAAGTATACGGGGCCAGATCCTGAGGAGCCTGTCACAAAAGATCCGGCAGAGGTTGATGACCTTGAGCAGATCCTCCAACCAGAGCAAATTGTATTTCACAAGGAGAGAAAGCTACCAAGTAGAAAGCTTTCCACCCAGGAGACACCTTGTGTCACGTGCACCCTGCACTAGGGTACACACTGACAATGGCATGATCTTCAGTGCAGCATTTGTACAGAAGTAGAACCTTTTCTAGGATTATTTGTCGTACGCGGTGACCGCATTGTGAGCCCTCAGTCTAGGGATAGTCAGGCACGAGCTACGTAGGTCAATCTCTAAGCTTTAGAGGTCAGTCAGTTGTCAGTCCTCTTAACCTACTTGGAGAAAGCATCATTCAGGAGCATGTATGTGTCAAGCTTAGCATTAGATGCATGTAAAGCATTTTAAGTGCATTCATATAGTAGGGGGCCAGCCCTAAGGCCAGCCCCAGCTTAGCTAGCCTTGCAAAGACAACCAAGGCCTTGCCTCACAGTCGGGCAGCACCCGACTAGGTATTGTTGGCAGCCGACTGTGCATATGGGCAGTCTTGAGCATTTAATGAGCTAGCCGACTGGAGGTACAGTACCCGACCAGCATTTAATGCTGGGGCCGACTAGCTTTTCATAGTCATGAGGGTACTTTCAGCAGCAGCTGACTTGGCTTTTCACAGTCGTCGGAGGCTTCATGCATCAGCCAACAGCCTCTTGAGGCAGCCGACTGCTGATTGAGGGGGTATAAAAAGCATGGCCTTATTTCCCCAAAGCATATTCAAGTATTCAGCAAAAAACAACTACAGTTTGCAGCATCCTACGCATCTCTAGGCAACAAGGAGGATTCACTTACATCTCAACCAACATATGTGCAGTCCTTCAGTCATCTGGACTTACATCAGTGGCCAAGGAGAGTCTTCAGAAGAGCCTCGGGATAGCTGGATACTTTGCCGACTTTTGGGCCTCCTCATCCTTGCATTGGGCATTCATATCATTTGTACTCAGCATTGTACAGCATTTCTCCAAAGAATAATATAAACAAATACTCCTACTTGGGGGGGGGGCGCTTTCAGTGGGTATTGGGACCCAATCCGGTGTCATCTTCTACATTCTACATTCTCTACTCTCTCCCTACTCTCTAAAGTTGATGCTACATATTCTCACCACATAAAGGTATAAAGAAGGCCCTGTTGCGCGTTATCACAATCAACCTTAGTGCATGTGACACCTTGTGAAGTTTAAGAATTATTTATCCATTGATGCAAAGTGGGTAGATGAGGATTACTTTGTTGATTACCCGCAACTTTTGCAGGCGTATCTTGAGGCTTTTTAGTTTAGGTCAACTGTTTAGAAGGCGGGACCATTTGGCCGCACATTTTGTCCATCTCCATTTCTGGTGCCACTTCTATGGAACTATCACTCCATAGAGCAACTAGATTTGTGCCATGTTCACATGAGGCCAGGCCGCTGTCTCATGTAAAAGAGCCAGTTACTTTGTGTCACATGGACGGCAGCCAGCCTCGTGCCACCCGTGTAACCAAGATAGTGTCATATGGAGGGGAGCATGTATCATGCCACCCGTGTATAGCCAGGATAGTATCTTGTCCATGGGACTGTCACTCCATGGAAGGACCCGTGTTTGTATTGCGTCTTACCTATGGGATTGTAACTCCATAGGAAGGTCAAGGTTTTCACATTCTGTCGCGCCAAATTCGTGTCCGACCAGAATGTCTTGTACAAGTTTCATGAAAGAGAGATTTCATCCATTACATGTCCACATGCATCCATCTTTGTATGCTGGACTTGTTTTAACTTTTCGCGTGACTTGTTTTCATGTGACTGTGTGCTATTGTCATGTGCATGATTGCCCATGGACATATCCTGAAGCTAGTCCAGAAGGGGACAGCCACAAAAAGATGTAAGAAAACCAGAAGTTAGGAGCATGCTGTTGTTTTGGCTAGTGTGGACTAGGAGAAGGACAAGAAAGATCCTGTCGGCTGTACCAGAAGACCTGTCGGCTGTACCAGAAGACCTGTCGGCTGCAAGAGAAGCTATCGGCTGTGCAGGAGGGGCACAAGTCGTGAACTGAAGTTGCATTAAATGCCCAGTCGGCTGGCCAACCAGCAATCAGCTAGCACTCCTTTTGTCCAAGGGCCTATAAATAGGTGCATGTGCTCATTGATAGATTCATTCACTCCACTAGGGAGTGGGTGCAGCATTAGGACTATTTTGGGGTGTTTCCACCTTTTCATGCAACCTATGGCTGTAGAACCTAGGTACCTTTTTGTACCATATGAATATACTGAATTTCCAGCTCTCTCTTTCTCTCTCTACTCTCCCGTCTCTCTACGTTTTTGCATCAGCATGTTCTAAGTGGTGTATAGGGCTGAAAGAAGACTCTCAAAGCTTCCGCGTGTTACAGTTATGTTGTGCCAGTGCATTGGACATGGACGCCCTCCAGTGTACCATGGGTGTGCCTAGATGCTGATACGTTGGTGTGGCACATGAACAAGTGGTAAGTATCCTTTTTGACCCATTATCTAAAGTTATATTTATAACTTATGCTAACCTTTGTATTTATAAGGTTATGTGTTTACATTCATTAAACCATTGGCCATAGATAATAATAAGTGTGGGTGCCCATTGGCCATAGATAATAATAAGTGTGGGTGCCCAAAGTTCATTTGAAGAAAGTCTAGTGTAAACAAAACTTGCCATGTAAATTAAACAAGACAGGGGCCACGTAAGAGGAAAGCGTGGAAAGCAACCTTCGCCAACTCTCTCTCTCTCTCTTTCTCGGGACTAGCATGAAAAAGGCGACAACCTGTAACTCAGCAGGTATCTCAACCCGTAAATCACGTATCTAGTCTGTACATCGTACCTGCTCTATACAGCCTATGCCCACCCTGCGCAACATGGTTATTGCTCTGTACAGCAAGTATCTGCCCGAACCAGACTCTACCTAATCCATACCAGCCTGTAGGCTATATCCTGCAGCTCATTCCACGTACCAGCCTGTAGGCTATATCCTGCAGCTCCACGTGGAATGAGCTTTTCTTGCAAAAGTGTTCTCTCTCTCTTCCTACTAACGGAACTCTTGAGGATGCAAGAGTCAGGGTGCTAGAGGACGGGACAAGAGAGCGGAATTGAAGCTAGGAGTGTTTCTCTAGGATAACCGGCTATCCTGTCACCGTGGTTGAGCACTTTGCCAAGCGTTAGTACGAATAGGTACTGTCACCGTGGTTGCTAGGCGTTAGTACAGGAGTACCTATTCGTACATGGTCCCGGAACACCTCCTGTACCTATTCGTGCATGGTCCCGGAACACCAATTTTGTGCAAGTGTTCAACCCACGAAAGGTGAGGATTACCCGAGATTGGTCTTCAATCAACGGAATTCTTCACCAACAAATACAATGTTTTCGTATTTGTATTCACTCCATGTTTTGGAGAATCTGGTTCTCAAGCCCTTGAAACTTGTAATCATCAAATACTCCAAGAAATACATTCTGTATTGAGAAAGGGGGGGGGCCTTTCCGGCCCCAATGGTGGTGTCAAGTTGTGTATGGGCATTTTCAGATTTGTAGTTGCTTATGTTGTTCATTAATATCAAGGTTAAGTGATCTAAGGTTCTGCATTTGTTTTCCGATTATGGTTGGTCCCCCAAGGGGAGCATTTGCACATGAGTGACTAAATCAACTCATATATACCTAGAAAGTTGTACTAACTTTCCGGCCTCATGTATATACCTTTGCACCATACCATTGATCGTGCAACCCACCAATAGCTCTTTCTCAAAGCCATGCTGGTTCCACCTATGGTACATGCGTCCCTACGAGAGAAAAGTTCTCTAGAACAACTTAATATGCAAGAAAGTAACCCATGTTGCTCTCCACCAGGTACCCATAAGTACCTCAATCCGATCATAAGATTTCCACTATCAAAAACCCAAATAATCAAGGGCTTGACTGAGACTTTTTCCAAATCGGATCATCAGTAGACCCTACTGCTTCTCCACGTCTTTCCATCAAAAACTCCGAAACTGGCCCTAGTTACCATGGCCCTATGGTACATGTGTCCCTACGAGAGAAAAGTTCTCTAGAACAACTTAATATGCAAGAAAGCAACCTATGTTGCTCTCCACCAGGTACCCATAAGTACCTCAATTCGATCATAAGATTTCCACTATCAAAAACCCAAATAATCAAGGGCTTGACTGAGACTTTTTCCAAATCAGATCATCAGTCAGTAGACCCTACTGCTTCTCCACGTCTTCCCACCAGAAACTCCCTTTCACCGAAACTGGCTCTAGTTACCATGAGGCCCTATTCTAATTAAATAGACCTTTCCCCGCAAAGATGCAAAAAGAAATAAATCTCCAACCTGAGTTTGTTAGGAGAACTTTACAATTCTCTTAAGGTACAACAGAGACTTAATTGCCAACCTTCTCTCCTTGTCTTGATCTCCTCTCTTCCACCAGAATCTATTCCTATGGAAGTCTCAAGTGGAGGTCCCACGACATGGACAGGAAGGCTTGCAATAGATAAGAACTCCCAAACCCTGGTGTGAGTGGAAATATTTATGTACCAACTAACCACCTAGGTTGGCAGCTTAGGTTCAGCAATATATACTAGGCAAATCACAATCATTAAGGGTTAGCTAATCATATATTCTGTTGTACTCGATTCCCAGTACTATTCAGTACATTTCTATTACTGAGTCTTAATCAACTTTCTCCATCATTCGTACTTTGTTCTATGTGCTCATTTGATTCGGTAACTTTTGTCACTGTGATTCCCCACTTCTTTATTGCCTCTTTCATGTTTCACATGCAATGAGACATGCATAATTTAAAAAAATGGCTACTTCTACAGTGACCCAAAGCAAAGGATTCAAACACACTTATATAACTAGGCTGCTATTGTGAGGACATTCTCTTCAGAAACAACATGGGAAGAGTGGCACTCCTAAAAGGAATGTGGATCTGGCTGGCCATTGGGACCTAAAGCTGATGCATTGTGCATGTTTTTATCTCTCCCTCTTTATGCAAAGCAGCATTAGAGCATTTTTCAAGAGCTTGAAATTGGCATCAACCCAAACCATTGGATAAAAGTAGACGTGTATATGCTAGCAATTCACCAATGCCACAAAGCCATCAATCTTTGTCCATGTAGAGAGTGTGTGGGCAAGTTTGTGTGTCATGTTCGGTAAAGTGGTAGTCTGCCTTGTGCAATTCTAGATCGGTTGAGTTGATCAATTACATCGAAATAGGTTTGCAATCCTTTGACAATCATAAACTTCATTTCAAAAAATCATACAGTAGCACTTACTTGTTTGAAAGTCATGTCCATGGGAGGATCATGATGAGGGTCCACAAGTGCAATTCTATCTCCATATTTACTTGCAGTGCTCCTCCATATGTCTGGAAGTGTCCTCCATTGAGTTGGATCATCGACAGCACCATCGATCCCCTCCGGGTTAATGGTTCTCTCCAGAAGAGGAGAGTATTTCTTCACATTTTGGGCTTTTTGCAGAGGCTGCAAATGAGGATCACAGATTTGGTAAAAACTGAAGTGACGAAGTGCAAAAAAAACACACACACACAGAGGCGTGTGTTTTCGGGATAAAAACAACAAGCAACTACCTCGATTGTGCAGCGAGTAAGCCTCAAAAATCCTGGCCTGCTGATCTGTAAACTGATTGAATGCTTGATGCTGCTGCGAGTGATGATGCCTTTTTTGTGAAGAAATTGTACAGGTGGAATTACACTGGCAATGGTCGGCATTTTTTGTGTACGCTTTGCAAGTTGCGTACCTGCAGGCAGATGCCACTGGATCAACAAGGCTCTTTAACCCAATGCGGGACTAACAAGGCTCTTTAACTGGTGGGGAGGGGGTGTGTGTGTCTGTGTGTGTTTTGGGGGGAATGCAGGCCCCTACTAGGAGTGGGCGAATCCCACGAGATGTAGGATTTACTTACAAACAAAGGCTCATTACAGACCTGGGGGACAACCCTACAAATCTCCTCCGCCCCCTATTCTTCTCGTGCCTGCACTCTCTAGATGTGTCGAGCCTAATGGACATTAGGCGCAAAGGGTGATAACTTCAAACAAGACGTTGGGATTTCATTCACTTAAAGATAAGAGGCAAATCTTAACTTCAAACGTGTTTTGCCCATTCTTTTTCAAAGGTGGTGTTCTTAAAGTAGGTCTAATTGATTTGAATATTCCTTTGTAAAATTAGGTCTTAATTTCCTTCCACAATAAGGTCTTAGCTTCAATCGTGTGTCGTTGGCATTGGTTTTAAAAGGTTGTTTAATTGTTGTTGAATATTTCATTGTAAGGTAAAGGGGGTTGGTAGGTTCAACATGGTGCTCACTCTTCCTTCTAATAGAAAAACATTTTCTCAAGGTCAATTTTGGCATATTCTTATCATGTCAAAATTGTGGTACAAGATATGGGCATAATGTTGATACTCTTATGCAAGTTTTCAGGCTCACTTGTGCACTTATTTGTGTGTCTTTGTCCACCTAGAAAACTACTTCAAGCACAAGATGCTATCAAAGATTACATTAAAACTCTATTCATTATGCAATGCCTAGTGTTACCACTCCGATTAGCATAGTCTCTCCCATCCTACTTTTGTAAGGCACTTTAGCATCTTACCTTTATGTAACTGAAACGTATCTTTTGTAAGACAGTGTTGGAATATATAAAGCAGCCTTAATGCCAAATGGGATAAGTCTCAAACTTTATGTATACACTTGCTTAGGCTCTAAAGAGAGTGCCATGGACTATTTTTAAGATATGACCAACCAAATGTTAACACTGGCCACTTGTATATAAGACAATAAGGAATATACAATCATTCTCCTTGCAATAAAATTCTTGTGAGCTCTCTTCCCTCTTCTCCCTATGAGCTCTATTGCTTGCCTTATGGATGCATTCTTAGATAGGAGTGGTTGTAGATCTTCCTCTCACATGAGTTTCTCCTCTTTTCTCACCTCTTATTTGAGTGAGATCCATTGTGTAGGAAACCTTCTTCTTGCCTCCATCAAGGTCTTCCTCCACAACCCATGGCTATAGAGCTCTCTAGTGTGACAATGGAATGAAGATCCGAACGAGACGATGAGGCTTGGGTCTTCAAAATAGGTTGCTATCGATGTCGAGGTCATGCTAGTGGATTTGCCTTTGTGAGCTACGGCAGAGTGCCAAACCCAACTCTCGATTGGACATTAAATGTTTTAAAACCAACGAAACTAAAGGAATCCCATCCCATACCTCCGAAAGTAGGTATAACATTTCCAACAAAGATAGCAAGCTTCTCGAAGCATGCGATGTTTACAATCATGGCATGGCTCATCCAAATTGAATTATAAATAAAATAAGTGCACAAATGTGCAACCACAGCAACGCTCCCCTAAAGGTGCATAGAAGTAGCGAGAGTGGGTTTGGAAGGCTAGAATGTGATGGTCACCTTGATCATTCACCTATGTTTTAAAAGGTGGAGGAATGAACATCAATCCATGCAGCGAGGGGATTATACAATCATAAAAGTAGATAGAGTTATATAGAAGGATGGATGGCATGGTGATTAACCATAATGGAGAAAGAAATGGCTTAAAAAGAAGTAATACTCAAACATCTATGCCAATGCACCACAATCTTCAAGGATTGATTCCACTTTGATTCCATGGAGCTATGTAGGTCAACCGGAGCATTGGAGCATTGAGGTCTTCACCGAGTAGTATCAGAGAAGCAAGTAAGTGTTTAGTCTTTGCCCTTGACATTCATGTAAAGTTTGCACCATAGCTTAATTGTCAAATTAATCTCAATTTGTTAGGTTTCATTAAGCATCCTAGGCATCCTTAGGTAGCTAGAGGCTAGCTCTAGCTCCCTACTATCAAATCAAAAACCCAAAAAAACATTGGGAAGATACTTGAAATTACAAAAATTAGAGGAGAAAACAGGGCAAAAATCCCATTCTGGATGCTTTTCTGAGAAGCAAACGGACGTTCCATTCACAAGCCACAACCATGGCAAATGTGCCACGCCCGTACCATTCTCTCTGGTAATATCTTAGGAAATGTCCAGCCTTGAATGTGGCAGTTAGCATTAAAAATAGAATATTTGAATCTATAAACACTAGTACTTCCTCATAAGCTCATGGTAAAGAAGGATAACAAACCGTTAGATCCACCAAGAAGGTAACTACACCATGAAAATCAATGTCCAAATATTTATAAAGTATCAAAAGATGGGTGGAAAACTAATTGCTTATAGCTCAAGGATACTAAAATTATGGCAATCCAATTTGGCTACTTCACTTTAACAACCCAAGCCGCTCACTCAACATAAATCTTAAAATCCTAATAAGAAGGTTACCCAATTACCAACCTTCCAAAACTATCACTTTCACACTAACCCACAAAGTCTTGACAATAATCTCTACCTAACTTAAAAATTGTGGGTTCTAAAGAACTTATTAGCTTAGGGATTCTATGGAGAATGCTAAAGTGTGAATTCCAAAGGAATCCACAAGACTCTCTAAGACTACACAAAAGAAGAAACATCAATAGCAAATAGCACAAACTCCTAAAATCAACAAGAATAAAGCATCACTACCAAACTTAGTTTATAAGAGTACCAAAGCCTCTCACATGCCACCTCTCACGTGCTGTGGAGGTCAAAACAAAAAATAGAACCCTATCACCTATACAGAGTCCTTAGGTAGAGAGGATGGAGTTGAAGAAATAGAGGAATTGTCAGAGTAATATTTGCCCTTATTATGGTTTCAACAGGGTCCAAAGTTTCTATCGAGGTTGGGGATTTAACAAAAAAAAACCCTATTACCTATATAGCTTGCAAGGATGGAGAGAGAGTGTTTTTATTCATGGAGGACACCATATTGCCAATCCCCAAAAATGAAGAAACTATCGAGGATGGAGTTGAAGAAATACATGATTTATTAGAGAGAGTTTTTGTTGATGGAGGACACCATATTGGCAATCCAAGAAAATGAAGAAACTGGGGAGGTGCCGTCTAACAAATCAAACAACAAGTCTATAAGGATATATGGTAGCCTAAGGTGATACCCTCATAGATTAGGAGGACACCACACGAACCCAGACCAGTATGGAGGCCTAACACCAAGGGCACCAATGACCAAGAAATAATGGGGTAAAATCCATCTCCAAGGGGAAAGAGAAGGTGGCAGAGAACCATAAAAATCCACTTCCAAATAAGAGGTGGACACACAAGAACTTGTCTCAAAGTGTCTATGAACATATTAATAACTATATAGAATAAGAACTCAAATTCTCAAAGGTGGAACTCCAAAGCCATAATCAACATCTTCCATCAAGATCAAGGCAAAACTCAAAGTATCAAAAGGCATAATAGGTGCATCTAGCAAGAACCCTAGCTTTTTACTTCAACATGCCACACCAAGTAAGGTTCCTATTTTTTTTAATAAACATCATATTCTTAGTGGGACTCTCACTTGCATTCTCAAATCCATGAGATTCCCAAGGTCATCTCCAAAAGGCTACTAGTGGGATTTGCAGAGAGAGTATTAACATCTAACATCAAAGAGGCATTTTAACAGGCAAATTCAGGCACAGGCTCTCTATTGTAATGTTTATGTCCAGTATGGTATGCATATCATTTGAAGCCATTTCAGCTTTTCACATAGGTGAGAAAGTCCATTTGAGATTTTCTCATATGTGAAAAAGTCCATTTTATCCAACTAGCCAGTGTAAGTTTGACATATGTGGCTAGTGTTTCTCCCAACTATAAGTGCCATCTTTTGCTATATATAAGTATCTAGGTTATTTTAGTTTTTCTCTCTCCCCCTATGTATGCACTACTGTGTACTTTGCTCACCCTCATAATCATCATGTGTACTTTGCTCACCCTCATAATCATCATGTCATCTTTTGCTATATTTATCTAGATTATTTTTTAAATTTTCTCTCCCCCTTTATGTATATATGCTCTTGTGTGTGTGTGTGTGTGTGTGTGTGTGTGTGTGTGGAGTGCGTGTGTGAGAGCATATCTTGATACAGAGTACATGTTTATATAGCTCTCATCCACATGCTCCATGCACCTATGGAGTAGACTCAAGTGATGAGAACAAGCTACGAGATGAGAACTAATGTGCTTGCTAAGACCACTATCAAAATACTAGACATGTACATCTGTATAGCCATGGATACATCCTTATGCGAAGGGTCAAAACTGCATTGCACAATGAAAGCCTAATCATCATGTGCATAGTTTATAGATTCTTTGTTTTCTACATTAGATGTGGATGCATCAGCTATACAGCCATACCCGAGTCTTTTTTTTCCTCCTTCTCTAGCCGCTTCTTGAACTCATTAATGTAGTGACCAGGTTTATTACAATAGTTGCATTTGTTCTTTTTCTTTGGCTTGTTACCTTTCTTGTCTGCAGGCTTGCTCGATGACTCTGATTTTTGCTTGTAACTACCTTGAGAAACCTTTGTTGGCCACCAGTAAAAGCCTACTCTCCTGAATACACGATATATCATCTCCCACGTGCTGGCATAAAGCAGGACGAGAGGCAACATTTAGATCATAGTCCTTGTTGAAAAGTGAAGATGACGCTATATAGATTAGGCTTATAAGTTTTTTCAATGTTAATGTCACATTTTTTTATACATGTTTTAGGCAACTTACAATTTGAAAAAGAAAATGATTCGCCTATCTAGCCACCTAGGGTGTTGAAATTGGATGTCCTTTATATTTACAATTTTAGCCTATAAAGAACAATAATTGTATCAAGTTTAATATCCTTTTAAAATTTCCCATAAAATTTTATGCCCTGTTGCTTAGAATTTGGTATTTTTAGGGTTTCTTGATGGTCGAGAGTCCAATTTTAGCTTGATGTGATCAATGGAGAGGAAGTGATGTGATCTTCTATTTTGTGAAAATTGTAGTAATATTTATTTGTAGATAAAAGCTTGAGAAACCTTAATTTTAGAAAAAGTAAGCATCTGAATCCATCAATGTTAATGTTTAATGTTCCATGTCACTCCTCCTCAGTACACGTATGCTACTTGAAATGATAATTAGTGTGTTCACATTTTTTTATGCATGTTTTACGTGACTTACGATTTGGAAAAAGAGGATGATTGGCCTACCCATCCACCTAGGGTGGTGACTTCTAGCTCTCCAAATTTTTGATTACCACATAAGAGTATGCAAATCCTTAGGAAAATTAAAGAAGTTGCCTTTAATCAAAGATATGCATCCAAAGTCAAAGAGCAAGTCAAAGGAAAAATGGTCAACACATGACCTATGAGAGCCTATTTCATGCTTTTTTTGATTGCAGTATGATAAAATGGATATCTTTCTAAGAAAGAAATAACATCACACCTCTATACAAGGGTAGAACTCTCACATAATTGTGCAAGCTTACGTATCCAAAATATGCACTGATTTTATTTGATGTCATTTATCATTAGTGCTATCCCCATAAAAGTTTCTCCACACAAGGATACTACCATAAAAATACACTAACAAAGTCAAGGCAAGAGGGAAGGAAGGCAATAAGAGGTATTGTTTTCGAATATCGTGCAATCCATGCATGCGTTAAGGATTGTGTCTTGTACTAAGGGAGCTTTGAGCTGGCCACAACATGCCCAAAATATGGAGAGGATTGGTTTGAGGAAGGCACGCACAAAACAAGGGTGCAAATGGGATTATGCAAATTTGGTTGATTGCACAAGCGTTTAGCATATTCATAACACATGGTAAAGAATTCCACACAAAGCCAAGAAACCCTAACTTACATAAGGGTGGGATTGGATGGAATGAGTCCTTTCTCTAAGCCCAGTGGCTCTAGAAATTTTTAAAATACAACATTATAGCTCTCATATCTTTCAAAAAGAATCCTCTGATTGTTAAGCCTTCTAATTTATATGTACAATTGTATCGCCTTACTTCTTGTCAAGCATAATTTAAATATCTGTCAATTAAGAAATTATTATTTTGTAAAGTTAACAAACCTCACATGTCATCACAAACACTAGTGTGTACTTAGTGCCTCTAATAAGGATTTGCAAGAGCTATGTGAAGGTTTTGAGATGCTTCACATGTCAAAGCCTATTGATTCTTGACAATTTAAGGTTCTTGATATCATGACTTAGGCTATCCACCATGACTATCTAAATACTGTTTTTATTTTAGGTGCTATCATTTTCTAGTAATGGCAATCTATTCACTTACCATATCACGTCATAATTTTAAAAACACATATGTTCTCTTATAGGTGTAGACATGTTAAAATACATGGATCTAGGGCGACTCATAGTAGCAAGTGATCAAGGTCATAATGGAAGACTAAGAAAATGCTAATAGGGGTCCACAATGAGTAAAAAAAAGAAATGTATTAATTAGTGAAGGAGATGCTAATTAATTAATGGCACAATGATTAAGACAACGAATCAATAATCTCATTACTTAGCTTGATCCAAGTACATGTTTATACAGCTCTCATCCACATGCTCCATGCACCCTTGTGCCATCCTTGTGTTCGTAAATGCTCACACTACATGTTCTCCCTTGCACTTTCCATGTGCTATCTTTTTGACCTTTGACTTCGCCTTTTACAAATGACCATACAAATCAACCTTTGCCAATATACCCTTAGTCTATCCTTTTCTAATGTGCATGCTCCTCCCCTTTCTCTATTCATGTTGCACCCTCACACATTGCATTTCTCAACATGACCTAAAGGATAAAATTCTTGTTTTTAATACACAAATATGTTAAAGTCCACATGTAGTAAGCATCTCAAACAAGAATGTATACTTGGGATGTATAAGATGCAAACAACTAAAAGAAAAGAAGTTTGTGCAAGAGTTTAACAATAATATGGAGAGGCCACATCTCTTTTAGATTGGCATATCCAATTGTGCAACTCGTGTGGAGACTGACAAGGACGGACATCCATGCCCATCATCATGTTTGAAAGAAGGCCAATAACATGATATAAATTGCCATTTTAGAAGTAACTAAAGATGAATCATCTTCTTGATCCTATGCATGTAAATAAAGAATGTGGGTGCATCTTTGTAGAGACATCTAACGAGACTAAGGATTTGAGAAGCTGCAAGGAAAGGCCTCAAGGAAACAAAAACCAAGCCCTCCCTTTAGCCGAAAGTGATGATTGATGGGAATGTGACATATTGAAAAGCGCCATGGGTGCTTTAAAAGGAGGAGCTTATAATAGTCAATGAAACAAAAGGAGGCACTTGTAGACCAACCAATTATGGTGCTTTCATGTGGAATGCCTACCCAAATTGATGATTGATGGGAATCAAAGAATCAATTAGGGGCTATTTATAGCCGATTGGTTATTTTTCAAGGGTCTCCAATTTTTTTTTTGGCTATTTTAAACTTCCATTTTTATTTAATTTTGCTCATTTTTTATAAGTTTTAAAAGTTTATGAGAGATTTGCCAAAATACATTAAGTACTACCATTCTATTTAAGTTATCCAAAAGATTTGCCATAAATTTTTACATTTTTTGGTTTGTATAGAGTATATATTTGCCAAACCATTACTCTTATACATTCTTTAAAGTGCCTTATTTTTCACCGTGATGGGAATGTGACGTATTGAGCAACCCCATGGATGCTTAAAAAGGAGGAACTTACAATAGTTAATGAGATATAAAGAGGCATTTATAGACCTACTAAATTATGGTGCTTTCATGTGGAATGCCAAACACGCTAGAAGGTCTTGATGTTAAGGTGATACCATTTATGTCCAAAATTGGGTTGTGAAAATCCAAGTCACTCTTTTTAATAACAAGAGACCAACACTGACAAGGGCAAGCTTTTATACATAGAATTTTAAAAGAATGGTAGTTGGGCATGCTAAAGTGTTACTAGAACAATAGCTTCATTGCAATGGAGCCATTTCTGGTACCAATAAACACAAGGTATATAGAAATTGCAAGTTTCAGTTCTTCTTTGTGCGCTTGGGCATCACATCTTGGACTACAGCTCCACATGATGGCCAAATGCATTTATGATTGATGATGTAGAAATCTAAATTACATCATCAGGTATGCTTGGATACTAAATTCCTGACAAAGAAGTTAGTTTTACACAATGCAATACAACTTTCCAACCTTTTTTATTTGCATGCAAGATTTGTGTATGGAGTTCCAGTTCATCTGTGCATATGCCATGTTCAAAGATTTGACTCAAAAATATAGTTAGGAAAGTGAGGAATCCTATTGTTATAGGGCCCTCAATATATTATGCATATGCAAGCAAAAATCTTGCACTACAATGAAGCAAAGGGAAGGCAAGGGATCAGCTTTGTTGTAGTATTGTACCAAGACTACGTAGATGGGGCTGCATTTATATCCTACTTCAAAGATCATTGGCATTATTGCATAGAAATGAAATATATTAAAAGACATGGAATGTAGTTCTATGCAATGATTCCCCACTTAGGTTAACACACTAGAAACATGAATTGTTTTACAAGCTCATGGATTTGCAACTGCTTGCACTTTACCTCATGCCAATCAACACACAAATGATAGCATAGAATCATATTGTGGTAATCTTAACTCTCAATTCCTAGTTTGTCACAAAACTATTCAGGGGTGTTGTGTTGAGACTAGCATTTGTGCTTGCCATGCCTATTATTGCTATATTTGTTACCATATTATAGTAGTGATGTGTGTGAACACACTTAGGACCGCCGGGGCACTTTTTCCCTCACTAGGAGGTTTTTTCCCCCGTGCATTGTATATACGCCCATTATCTTCTAGGGCTTGTTATCTTTCATTTTTGGCACTCATAATACACTACTGTGTTGTGCTCAAGCTTCCTCATCTTCTTGAAGTTGTGTGTGCATTCCTGCAACCCTAATTCCAACAATTGGTATCAGAGCAGGCTTCCTCCTCCCGGGCAGCATCACCGGCATCTGCCGCTTCATCTCCTCCGATTGCGACGAGGTTTCACGAGCGTCTGCAGGTTAGTATATGCCGTGGGAAAGCCCGTAGGGCTTGTTCGTTTCAGAATTTTGATCTGAAGTCATTTCGCCCTCCGTTTTTGCATTCCAAGTACTGCGCAGGCAAAATCGTCCTACTGTGCAGATTTTCTGTCAAGATTAAAATCTGCAGGACAGGTGCCCATTCGTCTGTTTTGGGCTGTGCTACATAGCACAGGTCGATTTTATACAGGTTTACCTCTTACAGACAACATTTACATCTAGTAGTACAGTCATTGGCCATGGCTGACAACAATGATGTATTCCGCATGTTGGCTGCTGAGGATAAGTTGGATGGCACCAACTATCCATTGTGGGCATATATGATGCGACATGTATTGGTAGCAAAGGGGTTATGGAACATTGTGCAGGGTATTGATGCACGTCCTATTGTGGCTGGGAATGCTGCAAATACATCAGAAACAGGTACTGTTGATGATGGTGCAGGCACAAGTGCTGTAGCAGCTGTTCGAGAACCACCACTTTCAGCAGAGCAGATTCGTTGGGATGGTAGAGATGCGCAGGCTCATGCCTTGATTGCGCTGTCTGTCAAACGTACCATTATCCCACATATTCGCTCCTGCAGGACTTCTAAGGATGCTTGGGATGTACTTGCCACATTGTATCAGGCAAGAAATGAGGCTCGTGTTGCTTATCTCCGAAAACAGTTGGAGAGTGAGCATATGAACGAAGGTGATTCTATGGATAGTTTTTTGACAAAGATCAAGGATTTCAAAGAGCAGCTCATTTCTGCAGATGAAATCCTGTCAGACAGTTCACTTGTGCAGACTGTTTTGAATGGTCTACCAGATTCTTATCAGGGTTTTGCTTCCACTCTTCGCTTGATGATGAAAGGCAATCCCAATGCCTTATCATTTGAGGAGTTAGTTTCTGTTTTGCTGCAAGAAGACCAGTCAAGGCAAAACAGGAATATTATGCGTGTCGCAGATCAAGCTTTCGTTGCTAGTCAGAGAAGCGGGAAAGGTAAAGCTGGCTTTTCTTCTAGTAAGCAGAAATCTGCAAATGCTGCGCAACCAAAGAAGGAAGACAAAGATGAGAAGAAGGGTGACAAACAGAAGACATTTTGCAAGTACTGTAAGGGAAATGATCATGTCATCAAAGCGTGTCCTAAGCTGGCTGCGAAAGAGGCTAAGAAGAAAGAGGCTGGTATGGCTGTTGCAGATGCCTCTCCTTCTAACAATGAATCTGCTAATGTTGTTCAAGATACAGAATGGGCATTCAATGCGCAGTGCAGTTATGACCCATCTTTGCATGACACATGTATGTCTGCAGTAGATTCAGATGTATGGTACTTTGACAGTGGTGCCACTAAGCATATCACCTCGCAGCGCAGTTTATTCACTTTCCTTGAGTCTGCTCCCACAGGGAATACTGTCACTTGTGCCAATAACTCCTCTTATCCCGTTAAAGGAGTTGGACAGATTGTGCTGAATGTTGCAAATTGCAACACCTTTACACTTTTTGATGCATTGTATGTGCCAGGGATCAAAAAGAATCTGCTGTCAGTCTCCGCATTTGCCAAAACAGGTTTGGTTGTAAAATTTGTGGATGACAGATGTACTGTTCATGATCTCTCTTGTGGTGACATCATTGTAGCATCTGGTTCACTATGTCGAGGGCTGTATAAGCTCAATATGGATGGCAAATGTGTAGAGGATTCAGCATGTGCTATTATGGATACGCAGGCTATTTCAGATGCAAAACTGTGGCATGCACGTTTTGGTCATCTGAATTTTGCAAGTTTGCTGCGCCTGCAGAAATCTGAAATGGTGTCTTCTTTGCCTAAGCTTGAGGCACCTGTCAAGCATGTTTGTGAGGGCTGCATATTGGGTAAAATGCAGCGTGCTTCCTTTCCCAAAGATGGATCAGTGAGAGCTGAACGCAGATTGCAGCTTGTTCACAGTGATGTTTGTGGTCCCATGCAAACTCCATCATTTGGAAACTACCTTTACTTCGTGACTTTCATTGATGATTTTACCAGGCATGCATGGGTATATCCTTTGAAGGCAAAGTCCGAAGTGTTTTTGTGCTTCAAACAGTTTTTGGTTATGGCTGAAAATGTATCAGAAAGTAAGATGGGCACCCTCCGTTCAGATCGAGGGGGGGAGTATATGTCTTCAGAATTTAATGCATTTCTGGCTGAGCGTGGGATAAAACACCAATGTACAGTGCCGTATACACCACAGCAAAATGGTGTGGCTGAGAGAAAAAACAGGTCTCTCATGGAAATGGCAAGATGTATGGTTAAGAGTCAAAGTCTACCACATGGTTTTTGGCTTGAGGCTGTCATGTGTGCCACTTATGTACTAAACAGGTGTCCCACCAAAGCATTACAGGTTGTCACTCCATATGAGGCTTGGCATAGCCGCAAGCCATCTGTTGGCCATTTACGTGTTTTTGGTTGCCTGGCATATGCATTAGTGCCTGTGCAACATCGCAGAAAATTGGATGACAAAGCTGTCAAATGTATTTTTGTTGGATATAGTGCTGAGAGCAAAGGCTATCGTTTGTATCATCCACAGACAAAGCGCATTTTGGTTAGTCGTGATGTTGTATTTGTGGAAGATGCAGTTCAGCCCTTGGTTTCATGTACTAAGGAGACAGATATCAGCTCACGTGATGTCTATGATACATTGTTGCCTCTTTTCAGTGGTGCACAGTCAAGTGCAATACCTCATGAGGCAGTTTTTCAGCCTATGCAGGTTTTAAATGATGGCACAGATCAGCCTATATCTGATGCAGATGTGCATGATGCACTTGAGGATGAGAGACAAGAGATTGAGGGCTCTAGGAATATGCCTAGATGGCTGGTGCAGACTTTGCGTGACAGCAAGTTGGATGCCCCTTTGTCTAGTCGCACTCGTTCTGGCTCTCATGGTGCCTCTTATGCGTCAGATTGTTATGCATTGGCTGTTTCTAGTATGTGCGATGAAAGTGAGCCTGTTTCATTTGATGAGGCACAAAGTTCAGAAAATTGGATGGCTGCTATGCAAGCAGAATACGATGCTATTATGAAGAATGGTACATGGTCTTTATGTGACTTGCCCCCTGGCAAGAAGGCCATTGGCACTAAGTGGGTTTACAAATTGAAGCGTAAGCCTGATGGCACAGTGGATCGCCATAAGGCTAGGCTTGTTGCAAAAGGTTATGCTCAAGAGAAGGGCATTGATTTTGATGAGACTTTTGCTCCTACATGTCGTATGACCACTGTTCGTAGCATCTGTGCATTAGCAGCTCATAATGGTTGGAATGTACATCAGCTGGACATAAAGACTGCGTTCTTAAATGGAGATTTGCATGAGGAGGTGTATGTATCGCAGCCTCGTGGTTTTGTTCAAAGAGGGCAGGAAAACAAAGTGTGCAGGTTAAAAAGGGCTTTATATGGTTTAAAGCAAGCTCCACGAGCTTGGTATGAAAAAATACATGCATATTTGACTGCACATGGGTTTCAGAATAGTCCAACAGAAAGCACTTTGTATGTTAAACGTGTGGATGGTGTACATCTAATCATTGCTCTCTATGTCGATGACATGCTGCTCACAGGACCAAATGAGAGTCATATTGCTGATTTTAAGGCTGATTTGAATGCCTCTTTTGAGATGTCGGATTTGGGGCATTTGCATCATTATTTGGGGATACAATTTAAGCAGTGTGATGGAGGTATTGCTTTGTGTCAGACAAAGTATATTGAAACATTGTTGCGGAGATTTGGCCTTGAAGACTGCAAGCCTATTGCTACTCCAATGGAGACAGGTTTGAAGTTGAGTCTTCATGATGCTGGAGATCACTTTGATGTCACACTCTATCAGACAGCTGTTGGTTGCCTCATTTATGTATGCATTACGAGGCCAGACATTCAGTTTGCAGTCTCACAGGTGAGCAGATTTATGCATAGCCCAGGCATTAAGCATTGGCAGGCAGTGAAGCGTATCTTTCGCTATTTGAGTGGTACTCGGCATCTTGGGTTGTTTTATCCCAAGGGGGGATCATTGCCGCCAGATTTACATGCTTTTTCAGATTCTGACTGGGCTGGTTGTTATGACACACGCGTGTCCACGAGTGGTTTTTGCTTCATGCTTGGAAGCTCATGCATATCATGGTTGAGCAAGAAGCAGCCTACTGTGGCCACTTCTAGTTGTGAAGCTGAGTACAGGGCAGCTTTCACAGCTACGGTTGAGTGTGTGTGGCTCAGACGCCTTATGGCTGATTTGGGTGTTGGGCAGCCATCTGCCACCACCATCTTCACTGACAGTCAGAGCGCATTGGCAGTTGCGCGGAACCCAGTGTTCCATGCTCGTACGAAGCACATTGAGGTGCACTACCATTATGTCAGGGAGAGACTCTCTGCAGGAGAGATCAGTTTGGCTTATGTGCCAACACAGGATAACCTTGCAGACCTTTTCACAAAGGCTCTGCCTCGTGAGAAGTTCGAAGCTTTTCGCAAAGCTTTGGGCTTACTCCCTTTTGTGGATTCGTCCACATAGCTAGACACTTCCCTATACATGAGTGCTAGCTCTTGTTCACTGCATCACTCCAGGGGGGATTTGTTACCATATTATAGTAGTGATGTGTGTGAACACACTTAGGACCGCCGGGGCACTTTTTCCCTCACTAGGAGGTTTTTTCCCCCGTGCATTGTATATACGCCCATTATCTTCTAGGGCTTGTTATCTTTCATTTTTGGCACTCATAATACACTACTGTGTTGTGCTCAAGCTTCCTCATCTTCTTGAAGTTGTGTGTGCATTCCTGCAACCCTAATTCCAACAATATTAACATGTTGAAAGAAGCCAAGGTTAGAAGAAGATTTAATATTATTCACAAAGTTCTAATGAACTTGATAGCTCTTTTTAAGAATATCCTGATGCATATGTGAAGTTAAATGGAGAATTTGCGAGACCTAGAAGCATGAATGATTTAAACATCCAAGACAATGTCTACACTATTAATTAATAGCGTAAATGTTGTCATTGCGATTTGTCTAGGCAAGATAATATTTGCAAGCATCAAATGGAAGTCATAATGCTGACTATCGTTGAGAGAGACAACTATGGCAAAGAAAAGTGGCAAGCTCTACAATGCTACCATTACTAATAAGTCAAGATCTTTTTTATTTGCATGGTGTATAGTCTGAAGACAAATTAACTGCCTACATGTTTAACAAACTATGTATGTGGGCTCTTTGATAAGAAAATGATTAGCATTTCATAGCTCTACTAGTGGCTTATAGCTTGAAATGTCATGATACCCCATTATTACCTCTAGTAATCATGATGTAGAGTATACTCTTGTAAACTAAGCAATGGCCCAATCGGCAATCTCACATCCTAAATATGACCTTAGACATAGGCTAACATATTGATTTGCTGCTCAAGAGTGTGTAGATTTCCGAAGCGTTGATCAAGCAACAAAATAGGGTGCATGTTGAACTCACGCCCTTGTGGAAAGCAGCAAAAACAAGAGCCAAACCATGATTGATAGTAGTGCATATCTTGAGTTTGTTTCCTTTTTTGAGTTTTTTGGTGCATGTGTGGAGAATTAGGGGAGTTAGGAGTTGCAAATAGTTGTGAAGCCACCCTAAGGTAGACACAGTGTAACAATTGGATTAAAGGAGTGGTTAGCTACTATGGTGAAGAGTTCAAAAATCCAACGTATTGAACATTCTACTAGGTGGCCATATTAAGTACTAAACTTAGTGCAACTAGCAAGCAAGCAAGCACAAAAACCTACTACAATCAAGGTTCTCGAGGGGTGAGGTTATAATAACCAATGGAGTAGATTAGAGAAAATTAAAATTTGACAGTTAAATTATAGGCGTGACCACCACACACAAACATTGATAATGAAATTAACTTAAGGTTTAGCCTATGGCAAAAAAAAAACCCCCACAAAGATACTCAAATGCTTTATTGAAAACCAAAAAATAAGAAATAAAAAATAGAACAATTTCTACTTGTAGTTTTTTGTAGTTTAAAACCTGCACCCTCCGATCTTTTGGCTCTTTTATTAATTTTTCCTGCTTCTTTCACAGCCCTCCAGCCCTAATCCTCTCCTTGCTGATGCTTATCTCTCTCTCTCTCTCTCTCTCTCTCTCTCTCTCTCTCTCTCTCTCTCTCTCTCTCTCTCTCTCTCTCTCTCTCTCTCTCTCTCTCTCTCTCTCTGCCATATTAAGCCCTATCCCTTCCCCAACCTCCTCTACTCCAATCTCGAGGATCGCAGCAAGCAATTCACTGCCCCCCGCCACTACTAGCTCCCTCTTGCCTTCCACCGGCTGCGGTGCTGCAAAGCACTCTCCGCGCGCCCGAACTGCCCCCCCACCCACCCGGTTTCTTCTTCAGCGCCACCCCACACGCATCACAAACACCCGAAGATCCCTCCCCAGCGGCTCGCACGACTTCCTCCGACAGCTCGTTCCCCCTCTGTACATCGGCCTACACTCCGCACGTCCAGGTATCTATACAGACATACGGCTACTATACATGTACCTTGGTGAGAGCAGATACATAGCACATAGCATATCACCATTTTTGGATGCACTGGAGCACTTAGCCTTCTAGTTCACCACTATAGCTGAGATTTCTTGCAAACAGTCTAGCCAGCTTCATAGTCTAGCCCTGTGCACTCTTTGTATACCCATGGTTTCCCCTTGGCCACTGGTCTAGGCACTGAGTGTGCGTAGACAGTGGGCTCTCCTTGTACTCCTCGGGATCATATAGTGATTGATCAGTGGTTTGGCTATCTTTATTGTACTGTGTCGCAGTTGTATCTTGTCTGTTCAGTTCTTTCATGCAGTACTTGCCTATTGTTCATGTTATGTTCCTACATCCACTCATTTGAGGTGATCACTCACTCTGCACTGTGCACTTGAGTAGTCTTCGTTGCACTATGCACTTGAGTAGTCTTCGTTAGTGCTAGACTCCTTTGGGGCACACTGTCACTAGAGAAAGAGTCCCCTTAGAGTAGTGGACATGAGCCACTCAAGCTGGCTACACATATCCCGTCCAATCGCATTTCGCTCAAAACAATCCAGTGCATGTGTAGTCAAAGAATTCCAAGTATTATCATTTCATATTGAAAGTTTATTAAGTACGTCTTGCGCTTTTGTAAGCAAGCCACATTTTGCATACATGTCAACCAATGCACTATCGATAGTCATTATTTATTAATCTCTGCATGCATTTCCCTTCCCTTGTCTAAATGCCACAAGCTTTAAAACTGCAGACATGCATGTGAGTATTTCGGCTTGCATCTATTCAAAATAGTTCAGTGTACTGAGAAAGCTCCTCAGCACTCAACTTGCCACCTGTCTTGCCTGCCTCCGCTTTCTGGTCTGGAGTAAGCTTAGACGCATTGTTCGAGTTCTTGGAGCCAGAGGCTCCCGGGCTCTGTCATGGGGAAGACCCCGTCTGGTTCTGGCTTTTGTCCCCCAAGGCGTTAGCCTTGGGAGAAACCAGCTGGGAAGTTTTGGGCTTGCTACCATTGTGTTTCATTTCTGCACTCTGCGCAAGCGAGAGTGCGTCCTAAAAAGGTGGCTGGCCTAAACATACGCACCTCCCATTGGATTTGTGTGTCCAGGCCATACAAAAACTGCCCTTTCTTGTCCGAATCAGATAAGCCTAATTGTAGACACAAGGTCAAAATTTTATTGGCAAACTAAAGGACTGGTTGCGCATTCTGACGCGCTCCCCTGAACTCGTCTTCGAGTCGCTCAAGGTAGTGGGGCGGTAGAAACCGTTGCTTAAGGTCGCGGACGAACTCGTCCCACACATAAGCTGCTCTGGTGTGGGCATGAGCCCACTGAGTCCACCAAGGAATGGCCTCACCTTCCAAGTACCAACTAGCTAAGATCACTTTGTCAGTATCTGTTTTCCTAACTGCGGCAAAGTAAGCTTCAAATTGATGTAACCATGAATAAAGATTTGTGGGATCGAGTTTACCATTATACTTACTGAAATTCATTTTCTCGAGAAAATGATTCGAGGACGCCACTGGTGTCAATCTGGCGTCCAATGCTCTGAGGTAACGCTCGTGTTCCACGTGTCGCATGGCGTCATCTTCTCGTTGTCGGATCTCCAATGCACGCATCTGCATCTGAAGCAAGGAGCTTGGCTGTGGCTGTGACCCAGCGAGAGGGTCCCTGTGAGACGAGGATCTGGTATCTGGGATACGGAAGAAGAGGGAGGAGGAGATGGAAAACGCGACGCTCGAGAGTGAGAACGCTCCTCCAGAGCCAAGATGGAAAACGCGACGCTCGAGAGTGAGAACGCTCCTCCAGAGCCAAGATCCGCACCTTCTGCTCATCCAACTTGGCTGTCTGGTCTGCGATTGCTCGCATCATCTGTTGGAACATGTCTGTGACACTCAAGCCGGGCCCTAGCTGGGCTGCCTGGTGCACTCTGGTCCCATGGTTCTGGTTCTCTCTCGTCGCCGAAACTCGCCATAGCGAGAAAATGCAATTCCTTTCCAGAACGCAATCTGACCATCCACTATCTGTGTGGGAGACTTCCAGAGGCTTCCAGAGGCTAAAAACCAACCGTCCTTTGAGGGACAGGAGCCACTCCGAAAGGAGTAGTCCATCGGTGTCTAAAAACCAACCACACGAGCGAAAAAAATAGCTGGTTTTCTTTGTTGAATCTTTGTCCTTGAAGTAGGCTCTGATACCACTGTAATATGCGGAAGCTTTGGAGAAGGATCGGTACTTCAAAACTCAGAAATCAGCACTCTTTTTGCGACGGAATTAACGCATAAACTGAAAGGAGATGTGCAGAAAATAGAGAGAGAAGGGGGAGATGGAGAGGACACAGTATTGGGTCCCAATTATCCTCTGTAGGGCCCCCACCATGGATGGTGTATTTGCTTTATTAGAATGATGTAAATCTGAAAACAAATACAGGAAACTTGACCTTTTCTTGGCTGGAAAATCCTGCCCTTGACCTTCAGAAGTCCACCCCTTTGCTTGGCAATCTCCTTGGCTTGACTGGCCCTTGATTGGCTTGAGCACTTGGTGAAAACTGAGATGAATGATGGAATTATGGCTCTCTTCTATTTATACTACCCTTCAGGGGCAGGCGGCCAGCATCAGTTATGTCCCACGACTGGATATTCAGCAATTAATGCTGAAAAATCCCATTAAATGTTGGAAAAATTCCCATAATTCCTGCGCATCACTTCTTGGGTGGCTGGACATCAAGCGCCTGCTTCTTAAGGGCTGGGCACATCTTTTGCCCATAATCCCAAAGCTGGGCAGCCTGTATGGGCTGCCCCATACCTGCCCTACAGTCATTTAAAGGCTGTATGCTCCTGAAAATAGCCTTATCTTTGCCCAAGGGCTGTCCCACAGCCCTTCCATGGCTGGTGGGTCCAGCCTGGGCCTTCTTGGCCCTCATGGGGATGGTTTCACACCATTCCCATGCCCATACTAATCTCCGGGGTAGCCCTATGGGCTGGCCCCTTGTTCTAAACATAATCTACTCAGTGATCTGGCATCCGGTACCATACCAGATACATAGAACCACTGACATCATTCTAGAGGGAGACTCACAGCACGGACTGGCACTGTTTCATGTGCAGGACAGTGCACACCATACCTTAGACTCCTGTGCAGGACAATGCACACCTGACCTCGGACATCTGAGATGGATCCCTGGCTGACTCGTCCTGGACCGGGCTCACATGGGACCAGTTCACCATCCCAGGTCCTGCACCTTCTGTACAGAAATGTCTACGTGGCATCCAAGTGCGGGATGCACGTGACAATAGTGCCCTCTATGGCCTCAAAGCATCTAGCCTTCTAGATGTGCCAGGCTGTAATACTAGCAATAATATCCCATGCACTGTCCAATCTCTATGCCTATCTTGAATCTGGCAAATCCTGAAAGCAACCCCACTTATCAACTCCCAGCCTGATCAAAATGGCATGGCTCTTGTCATCCCCCTCATACCTAAGTTGGCGGCCCGACTGAGTCAACCAAATGATAGCACCAAAAGATATGTAGGCATCCTTAGTAATCCTGCCAAATAGGTGTGCTATCACGGTCCAAATCCTCTTTGCTTCCATGCAATTCCCATAGGCAGTGTTAAACTCTCTCTGAATGTCCTGCACATCTCGGGCAAGTTGGGCTATCACCAACAACCAATCTCCATTGGTTGGTGGGGGCCAGTCCACCATGTAGTGAAATCCAAAAGAATGAGATTTGTGCCTTCCTTTATGAGTGCCACAGCCTCCGCCAGAAACTCCTCTGAATGTCAGAGGTAATACTATAGGACTCCCAATGAGGTCTAAGGGTAGGGACTCTTTGAATCTGAATGGGAGAGAGAATTAGGGTTAGGTTAGAGTTCATGTGGGAGACATACACAGAGAGAACAAGGGAGAGAGAGAGAGAGAGTGAGAGAGTTGTGGGTATTCATCTCTTCTTGAAGAAGAGCACCCTCAACATCTGCATATGACAGCATAGCATGCGAATTGCTAGTGGCTGTCCTGAATGTGCCCCAACTCTCTGGCAAAGTGCATAAAAGAAAGGTGGCTTTGAACTCATCGTCCATTGCCAACTTTTGATTTATAACTTGGCTGACAATACCATTAAACTCATTGAGATGGGCTGCCATAGATGCCCCTTCCTTCATCTGAAGACCTATGAGTTTCTTCAACCAATACACTTTGCTTGAGGCACTTTGTTGGGCATACAAGTCCTGCAATCTCTGCCACAGTCCCCAAGCTGTCTTCTCTTCACGAATGCTGAAAAGTAATGAGTCTAACACAGACAACATGATAGTAGATCTTGCCAGCTCATCCATATCTTCCCACTCTTCAGCAGTAAGAGAAGCGGGCTTTACACCCCTTTCTTTGATTGGCTTGTGCTGCTTCTTCTGGAGCAACACATTATAGCACTGGGTTTGCCAAATATCATAGTTATGTGAGCCTTCAAGCTTCTTGATGTGAAGCAATGAAGAGCTCTCACCTGTGGTTGCCATAGCAATATGCAACCTGTCAGTGCATGACTCCCTGCAAAATGTGCAAACATTGCATCAAAAGCACACAAAGTGCTCACAAGCTTTATGCGGAAGCACAAATGCAACTTTTCTCCCACTGTATGTGATGAAATCACCAAAATCTGGCTGCTGTGCAGATTTTGGACAGCACCTTAAATGTGCTCTATTGCCCTTCCAAAGTACTGTACAACAGTACCAATTGCTCACAAATGATGTACCAAACCTGTACCGGCAAGTACAGCAGCTGAAATTGAACCTTTTCCTCACTCAAATCAGTGTACAACCATGCCAAAACTTGCACAAAGCTGTGCCAAATCTGTACCAACAGGTACAGTAGCAATAAATGCTCTCGTGGCTGTCCAAATGAGTGAAAATCAGACTTTTACAGTCCCGAATACTGCATACAACAGTTCCGAACAGAAATTGGGCAAAAGCCCCTTGACTACAAGCTGATTTCTGAGGATTCAAGGCATAAATGTCTTGCCTGCTGCTTTGCCGAGCTCAACAAGCATAAAATCTTGAAAAGCCCCTTGATTTAAGATCAATTGCTGATCATACATGGTACATTGACGCACATGAAGGCATCCAAAGTCTTCACGGTGCTTCCCCCTAGCCACGTATACATCCAATACATGAAAGCCCCTTGATTTACAGGCACATTGAGTGCTTGTAAGGTATCAACACATTATCCACAGCATCAAATGCGATTACCTGCATGCAAATCAATCCAATCGGCACAAAAGCCCCTTGATTTGCACTGTAATTTGCTGTAAATTTTGTAAATCAATACAATCGGCACAAAAGCCCCTTGATTTGCACTGCAATTTGCTGCAATTTTGCCCAAATGTGCGATTTCTCACATCATACAGCATGTATGAGTGCTTAATTGCACAATTACATCAAAAGCCCCAAATTTCGACATCGAATTTTCTGCAAATTGATCCTGATTGACCCAATTTTGCCAATTTTGCTCAAAATTGAGCAATTCGATACTTGTACCTGCTCAATTGATGATTGTACTTGCTCAATTGCAAATCCCAAAAAAAAAAATTGAAGCAGAATACCTTGTAATTTCTGATTTTTCTTTTTGTTGCAGGAAAAGGGGTTGATGATTTTTGCTGTTGCAGAACATCTGATGCTGTGCAGAAGGGGGGTGATGAAGATGCTGTAGCTGTATTAGTGCAGATTTTTCAGAAGAAGATGAGATGCTCTGATTTTTTAAAGGAGAGCATCGCTTGCCCCGAAGTTGTAGAAGAAGGGCTTTCACACATAAAAACGATGCTGGCTCTGGCGATGAGCTGTGGAGCTGAGGAGCGAAGGGCCAGAGTTGCCTTCGCCTAGTGGCCAGGCGCCCAGTGGTTCGCTACCTTCTTCGCTCGCCTACCTACCAGCTGCCCCGGACTCAAATCAGTGCCGTCTTCGCCTGTAGCCTAGTGGTGCTACACACTTCACTGCTCTTGTCGTGTCCTTGCGCTTCTTCTCCTAGGTTGCTGTAGGCGCCTGACTACTCTGCCTGCCTTCGCTTGTGTTCGCTCGCTGCTGAGCGCCACTCGCCTAGGTGGCCAACGTTTCTACACGCCTCACCACGTTCACACGAGCAAGCCTGCCTGCACTTCACTGCCTTGTTGCAAGCCTACAACTGGCTGTTGGCTACCTTTTGCCACGACCAATTGAATGGGAGAGTCGAGCTGCTGCCTGCCTGTGTCAGAGAGGTGATAGAAGAAGAAACCCCTACGAGCCAGTGATTCAGCACTCGAGAACAAAAAACCCTAAACCAGGGCTCTGATACCAGTTGAATGGGAGAGAGAATTAGGGTTAGGTTAGAGTTCATGTGGGAGACATACACAGAGAGAACAAGGGAGAGAGAGAGAGTGAGAGAGTTGTGGGGATAAGTCAACTCATCAAAGAATGAGTGTGTGACTCCCCTATCACACATGTATATTGCACTAGTACACATAGTGCACTTAGTACATTAAAAGTACTAAGTGTACTATGTACTATAACTTATGGGCTTGTACACACTATAAGGGTGGGCATTATGCCTTTACCCCAACAGAATCTATCCCAAGACAAGCTACCTGGCATTTCTCACAGTGTAGCTATAGAAAGGCAAACTTTTCATCGGATTGGTGGCATCCATCCATTCCCACTCACCGGGATCCCAAGGCAAATGTCTGATAGGGTATCCACCAAATAGCCAAAGGCAAGAAGCATCTGTGATCATCTCTGGGGAGGGAGGAGTCAATATAAAAGTGCTTCCCTGCTCTGACAACAACTCTCATGGGCCGAACCACCGGGCCCTCAACCATATCCTGCACCACACATTTCTCCAACTGCCACCCATTGTGAACAGAAAAGAAAAATGGTACCTCACCCTTCCCTGGCGAGGGGAGACCCATAATCTATAGAGGAACCCCAACCATTGAAAAAACCCCAAACCACAAGTGAGGAGATCCATCCAGAAAATCCCATGTAACCCAATGGTTGGGTATGGCCGCATCAATTTGCATAATCCTCCGACTAGCTCACCTCAACAAGTGCTGAGTAGGGCCAACCCTCTAATCCTCCGTGAGGCTCTTAAACCTCTTCCACTCCAAGACAGAAGGAAAAAACATCTCCCAAGCAGCCCAATGGATATGTGTGGCAGCGCCAAGAGATCTACCATGCTCATCCACAATCAAATCATTCCACAAAATGGGTTGTCTGTAAGCCTCCTCAACTGACTGGGGAGGTATATGAACTAGAAAACTTCTCATGCACTCTGAGGCCTGAAGAAGGGGGGGGCAGTGATCTACCTCAGAAAAGATGAACCGTGAGCTGTAGAGCCAGTCGCCACCCCTGACTAGAGTGCATCTCATAACCTGTTGCATGAGAAAGTCCTTACAAGGCTCAGTGCCAGGAAGAAATCCTCGGACAATCAACTTGCAAAGCCATGCCTTACACTGCACCTCTAGGTCAATGATATTCAATCCCCCCTCATGCTTAGGTCTGATAATGGTTTCCCATGCAACTTTAGCCCAGGTGTGTGCAGTGCCTTCCAACCCTGACCACAAAAAGTTCCTAATGAGGTGGCGAAGTTGGCCAATGCATCCTCTATGAAAAACCCAACACAAGGTGATGAACCAGGCCGTGGCCAGTAGCACTTGCTTAACCACCAACACTCTGGATGCCAAATCAAGCCTCCTGCTCCTCCAATGCTGAAGTTTGTTCTTAATGCTCATGAGTACAGGTGCAAACTGCTGTGCTGGGGAAATGTCAATGCCAACCTGACAGCCAAGGTACCTGGCAGTACATCCTCTCTCAATCCAAACTAAACCCCACATCTAAGCCCCAATCTGTCTGCGGGGAGTCACTGAGAACATTTAAAATAGGTTGCTCCTTAGGTAGTTGTCATGCTTTTGCAAAATAGGTGGCCAGGTACAGACCATTGGTCTACCACTGGCCCCATGCCTTTCAAAACAATTCTCTTGAGTTTTCTCCGGCTCTAGACAAGTCTAGTTGGGCATCATTACTTAAGGCTGAAGTTACCTAATCACGATCTTCATGACATGCTTAGTTTGACCTTGCTTGCTGGTGATGTGGATGTTGATTATTATACTACTCGCGCCCACACTTGAGATATGCAAATTGGATCCTATGAAGCCTTAGGTTGCTGGCCTTAGTTCTACCTAGACAGATTTGGCAGGTCTTGTATGGTACTCTTAGAACCTCCATTGCAAGCTATACGAGTTTTATAGGATAAGGCATTACTCCCTTTTTCTTTTTCTTTTTTTTTCCCAGAGAAGAGACATCTATTAAGTATGAAAAAATATACAAAAGAGAGATTTCGAACCAAACTGGGTGGAGATCTCAACCAATCGGGTGTCTTGTGTTTCCAACAAGGTCCCATATGAGTGGAAATGAAGAATAGACCATGATCCCACTCTCTCATAAACTGGCCATGCTTTCTCTCTCTGTGGCCCTCAAACATCCCTAGATTCTGGCCCAGGTTGTCATAAGGGTATGGATAATATCACTCCAAATCCTGCAAAGGCACTGTGTATCCATAGCCTTCTAGATGTGCCAGGCTGTAATACTAGCAATAATCTCCGATGCACTGTCCAATCTCGAACAATCAACTTGCAAAGCAATGCCTTACACTGCACCTCTAGGTCAATGATATTCAATCTCCCCTCATGCTTAGGTCTGATAATGGTTTCCCTTGGAACTCTAGCCCGGGTGTGTGCAGTGCCATCCAACCCTGACCACAAAAAGTTCCTATAATGAGGCAGCGAAGTTGGTCAATGCATCCTCTGTGAAAAACCCAACACGAGGTGATGAACCAGGCCAACAGCACTTGGTTAACCACCAACACTCTGGATGCCAGATCAAGCTTCCTGCTCCACTGCTGAAGTTTTCTCTTAATGCTCATGAGGACAAGTGTGGTGAGACCACTGGATCATCCGTGTAGAAGGATGGTGCCTCAAGCCAGGATCAGGATGACTTTGTTGAGTCCTCCCTGCTTGGGAAGGGCAGTTTGCAGGATGTACAGGGCTTGAAAGCTTATGTAGATAAACAACAAAAAGCACAACAAGATGTATCAGGTCACGGTGCCTTGCATGGCAACCATGTATCTCGCACTTATGCAGACACTGTGCAGAGTCCCGGACATGGGAATGACAGTGGACTTTGTCCCAAAGATTACCCCCTCCTTCATAATGATTACCCCCTCCTTCAGCATTATGAGAGGAGGGCTCCAACCCTGGTCCGCCGTTTGATTCGGTCACACAGGTCAAAACTCCATCTTGTCCATGAGGATCGTCTCATGGAATGTGCAGGGCCTAGGGGGGCTTCCCACCCTGTTGTAGGAAGCGCCTTGTGAAGGACCAGCTCCATCAAGTGGTCATAGGTGGAAATATGTATGCACTTTTGATGCAGGAGCACAAATTGGATAGGCTTCAATGCTGCAAACTGGCAAGTTTCGGGACAGTTGGAACCAAAGGGGGTGTTTGCATTTCAGTTGCAGCTTCCCTCTTGCCTCATGTTGTTGGATCTGGTGTTATTATACTTGCTAGGGCTCAGTGGATTATGATGATGCATGAGGGTTAGAAGTTAGGCATCCTGAATATCTATGCACCTAACTTGAGAGGTGAAAGGGTGGCCTTTTGGGACACCATCACACCGGCTCCTCCCCTAGGTTGATCATTGGATAGTTGGAGGAGATTTCAATATGGTTGAGCTGCCTTCCGACAAAAAGGGTGGCCATGAGGGCAGAATTCACCCCTTGGAGTGTGCCTCATGGGATTTTTTAACGAAATTAGCATCCAATCATCTCTCTCTTTCATCTCTCTCCTCTCTCTCCTTCATCATGGTTTACAAGATGAATATCAAAAAACATAACCATCTAAAAAACTCGACAAATACATTAAAAAAGTTGGCACTATGAAGTAGTGTCAACATTATTACTACATCAAAGAAGTTGGCATTATGAAGTAGTGCCAACATTATTTCTACATCAAAGAAGTTGCATTATGAAGTAATGCCAACATTATTACAAACCTCAAGACTTAGGAAACACACTCATAAGGTTCTACGATGTGCAACCATTGATTGGGTCATATTCCTAAATTAATTAATTGCTCGTTCTCATCGTTAATGACTCTGTATGTCCTCCATAAGCAATTACACTTAATATTTTGAGCTCAAACATATTTATTGTTGCTAGGTCATTCTCTTTTCCTTTGATTATTTGCTTCAATTCCAATAATAAACTCCCCGAAATCTCTCTAGCTTGGTACAAGTTTAGTTTGATTGCGTCATTCTTGTATATCTCATCAAGTGCTATGTATCCTTACAAGATGATACACTCCGAGGTAAGCTCCTTTAACAATGGCGTGGTCATGATGCGTAAAAAAACATAGAAGTGGGCACTTGGGAGGAGCTGAGGAGACGCTTGAGGAAGACGGGGGATGAGGAGGCGCTTGAGGAGGAGGTTTAGGAGCTGAGGAGGCACTTGAGGAGCTGAGGAGGCGCTTGAGGGGGAGCTGAGGAGGAGGTGCTTGCGGGGGAGCTGAGGAGGAGGTGCTTGAGGAGGAGGTTTAGGGTGGAGGGGGTGCTTGAGGAGGGCGCGAGAGGGGGAGCTGAGGAGGAGGCGCTTGAGGGGAGCTGAGGAGGAGGCGCTTGAGGGGGAGCTGAGGAGGAGGCGCTTGAGGGGGAGCTGAGGAGGAGGCGCTTGAGGAGGAGGAGGAGGCGCTTGAGGAGGAGGTTTAGGGTGGAGGGGGTGCTTGAGGAGGGCACGAGAGGAGGTGGAGTGGGCCAAGAGGAGGTGGAGGGGGCGCATGAGGAGGGCATGAGAGGAGGTGTAGAGGAGGGCGCGAGAGGAGGTGGAGGGGGCGCTATAGGTGGGTGCGAGAGGAGGCATAGCCATGCGTGGCATGGCCACGCCATGCATGGCTGCCACATGTGATGCCCATCATTGATGGGCATCACACGTGGCTGCCACGTGTAGTGTGCAGTGCACGTGTGGCACCACGTGCATTGCGCACTACACGTGGCAGCCAATAGATGGAGCCATGTGTGCTATACGGCCACGTGGCACACCATAGCATGCCACATGGTATGTCTAGTCCACGTGGCAAGCCAGTAGCTCGCCATGCAGACTAGCATAACCACGTGGCCTAAAGAGTCCACATGGCATGTTCAATCCACGTGGCTCAGCCACACGTGTAATGCCCAAGTGCGGGCATTACACGTGGTCGTGCCCACGTGGACTCTTTAACTTGAGCTTGCCAAGTGTAATGCCTGTGTTGGGGCATTACACCTGGCAAGTCCACATAACCACAAGGGATGTGGCCTTTGCCACATGTGACCACACAACATGGGCCACGTAGGCCACATTGCATGGCCACATGGTTAGCTGTGCAACGGCTTAATAGACGTTGCACAACCAATGTTGAGGACTCACAAAAGAGCCCTCAATAACCTCAAAAGCTCCTCTCTCTCTCTCTCTCTCTCTCTCTCTCTCTCTCTCTCTCTCTCTCTCTCTCTCTCTCTCTCTCTCGGTCAAAAGCCCTACCCTTAACAGCTGCCCTCCTTCTCTCTCGCTCAACCACTCAACAACCGTCCTCCCTCTCTCTCTCAACCCCTCAACAGCCAACTCTCTCTCTCTCTCTCTCTCTCTCAACCCGCACAAAGAGCCGAGCTCTCTCTCTTTCCCACACAGAGCCGAGCTCTCTCTCTTTCCCACAAAGAGCCGAGTTCTCTCTCTCTCCCGTACAAAGACTCATCCTTTCTCTCTCGACAAGCATGCCTCAATGGTTGGAAGCAGTCTCAATGGTTGGAATGCCCTCAAGGCGATAGCAGTCCTCACTTGCCCTCAATGCCAAAGGAAGAGTTCTCAATCATCCAACTTCTCCAAGTAAACTCCATATGGATAGCATAACAATTTTAAAATTTTTAAAGAGAGAATGCATCACATGTAATTGGAATAAAAATTTAATGAAGTTTAAATACTAATTTACGATAATTGCATACATCTTAATGTGACAAAAGACTAATTTAAGAACTACTCATGGTAATATGGATGCGTATTCAAGACAAAATGCCTCCACGCACTCATTTGCAATCAAAAGGGTTCACTCGATTGCGAGATGAGATCATTCTCTCGCAAGATGTGGGCATATCACAAGTGGCCATATCAAGCGAGGTGACCAAACACCTAACAATTGCAGTTGACTATGGAAGTTGGTTCTTCAATGGCCCCGCCGACAATCGTGTGGTCAGTAGTACTGCCACAATTGTAGAAGAAGAGGAGTATGTGAAAGAGAGTTTCGGCCAAGTGGTTAATCGACACATCTCTACGAATTGGGTGGAGGACCACTTGGTCGACAACCAAAATTGCCTTCCTAGAGTGCTACTTTGTTGCCTTCCTAGAGTGTTGCTTTGTTGCCTCCTTGCAAACCTAGCAATCCACGCACGAACAAGGATTCTGTTGAGGGGCTGAAGCATCGAGGAGAGCAAGTACCAGTCGACAATGGCAGCATTCATTGTCTCAGAGGGATTCCCAGGTAAAGCCCCCATTCCATTCGACCATTGAAGTGCAATCGGCCACGATCTATCATTGTCAAGTAAATTTGACACGATATTAAAGGAGACTAAAGGATGGAAACACATGGTTGGGAAGATGCTCATTGTTTGGGATGGCAACCATTGACTCAAAGCTTGGCAAGAATGGGTGAATTGAGTCAAAAAAAGAGAGGATTCCCAAGGTGAATTACAAAGTGGTTTGGTTCCTTGAGTAAAAGGAGGTGGAGTTCTTGTTGGTGCTGCGCATGATCAACAAGTAAATGCGTTGTACAATGTGTATATGAAATGAACAAACATTGTGTGTGTCATCTTTTGCCTTGTTTAAAATGCATGTAAATTTTTCAGGGTCACCATCATTCATGTGCCAAACACAATGGCACATGATATATTTATGATGCAGCAGCGTGTGGGTCTTGCTGCTGCTGCTGGTCCACAATAGTTGTTGTCAAAGTTTAGTGATGCTGATTGTGCATGGGCTCAGAAAGTGCTTACTCATCGGGGACCCAACAGTTCCAAGTGGTTAAAACTTCCCATGGAACTCTTGTCATAATTAGTTTTCAAGGTGTGTGTTTGAAATACATTTCTTAATGTTTTCATTTTGAAGTATATATTCTTAAATAAATATAAATGCATTGCAGTCGAACTTCGATGCCACGTTCCAAGCCAAGATCACCGGCTTGCCTGAGCGAGGGATCAGAGAATACATGATGGATGCATAATTGTTCGATAAGAACTATAGGGATGCCCTAAAGGAGATGGAGGCACTTTTCACTAAAAGGGGACATGAGCTGGCACAAATTGCCAGCCTCAACTGTGGAAAAGAGTTCTTAGTGATCTCGTATACCAAGGGTTGGGTGAAAAGGCTAGCAAATTCACTACATCGAAGCTAGCCGAGATTGCTCAAGCACATGTTTCAAATGAAGTAAGATCTCTAGCTCTCTTGATGCATTACAATTTTTTTTAAGTAATTAGAAACCTAATGCTTATTTACAATGCAAGAAATGTAGGCTGCTTGACATATTGGGGTTGGTGGCGAGTTTGCTATGAGGGATGCGCAGATTTTGCCATCCGATAGATCCTTCTTCATGTGGATCCATCGTCATGTATACTGGTTCCAATTGACTAAGTACACGCTAAAATTGCACACAAAGCTGGAGACGCGGGCTCACCTGCTGGCATGCAGAAAGAGCCACAGACTCTGGAGTAGCTATCACAGATGCCTTGAAATCTTACAGGAAGTCTCATTTTGAGAAGGCATTCGTTAGGTGGAAAGGACAAATGTGTGCTACCTTGGATCTTGACCAATAACCACATCTACCATGCATAGCACGATGCCTCTTGTATAAGTATAAAGTACCACAACTTTTTTTTTGTTTTTTTGCTTTTTGCCTTGCATGGTGGAGAAGTTGTCCTCCTCTTGTATTCGTTTCTTAGACCTCTTTAATGGCTGTGTGTATTAGGCAGTGCACAAGTAGTGTACGTGATTGGGTCTACATTCCTGAGCACCCTTCAGACACATGGGTGCTATCTGAGGTGCAGGAGACAGGATTGTAACACGAAGAGTGGATCGATGAGCTTTGGGGTGGCAAGGACCACTTTTAAACCCTTGCCTTTTCCTCCCGCCTCTACCCATCTTCCGTCCACTACCCTCGCTTCTCCTTGATGCCCCCCACCGCCTTCAATTCCTGCTGCTCTGTCTCAACCTTGTTGCCCCCTGCTTCCTTTGTTGCACCCCGCCTTTGCCTCTCGCTTCTTTCCCTACTCCTTCCGCTTTGCTATTCCTTCAACAGAGCTATTTGTTAATCGGATTCAAGTCGGCCACCCACCATTGATTGGCCTTATGGGTTTCTCCCACAACCAATCCCTCTTCACCCCCACCATTGATTGGCCTTATGGCTTTCACCCACAACCAATCCCTCTTCACCCCAGGTCGAGACGAGCTCACCTCTCTCCAACACGACATTGACATCAATTTCTCACAAGACAAGCTCACCTCTCTCCAACATGACATTGACATCAAGGTCTAGGCCACCCTTACTGTGAGGGTTTATGGCTCACACCCCCCTCTCGCTCGCATGCATGTTGTTAATGGCCTCTAGCATCTCTCCCTTCGGAGCTGATTGTGCACTTCTAGGATACACATTTGCTTGGTTGAGGCTTCTTCTAGGTGGACTTTCTTTCTCCAAAATCTACTTCTCTGGTGTTGGCTGGCAGCCCCTTTCCTCATGGCCCTAGGAAGATCTTCTTGTTTCAGTACACTAGGTGGGCTTTGATCTAGTGGTGGAGGATCAACACCTTACCCCGTCTCATTACGATTGCCTGCTCTTCCTTAGTCTTATTGGAAGCTCTTAGCTTCCATAGGGGCATACTTTGGCTAGGTTTTAGAGGTATCGGCTCTTTTGGGCACGGGCTCTCCTATCTTAGCTTCTGTGAGGCTGTTACTGCCACTTTTGATGTTGTACTTTGAGTTTTTGTGCTTATTCCTAATGCATCAATTACTAAGGATTATATCATGCTTCATAGACTTGATGGATATCACTTCCGCTAGAGGATGGAGATTGCAGGCAGACCTAACCAGTGTCGGATTTGTCATGGACAGGGCCACATTGATAGAGATTGTCCCACACCAAGAGGCCATTCTAGGAGGCGGTGTGGTTCTACCGAGCTGATGCCTCCTACAACTACCTAGACTCCAATTGTTATGGGCTACCACACCTCCAAGAGGGAACTCAATGCATTCACCTTAGGCAAGAGCAATAGAACATAACTATCATAGGGAACTTACTAATGCTTCGAACTTGTGTCCCTTGAGGTCTCCAAGCTCACTTGAGAAGCTCCAATTCTCTAAGCTCCACCTCCATGCTATCACCGTAGAGTCACTCGTACCACCACATAAGGCAATCACTCTCTCTCACTCCTCAACACACAAGCATGCAACATACAAGTATAGAGGAGGCACAAGTGCTAGAACGCTCTCTGTCTCTCTCAATCTCTCTCTCAAGACACAAACAAGAGCTCTCAATAGCACAAAGGGGGATTGCGTCCATTCATTTTTATGAGAAAATGCCTTATATATAATTGGCCCTTATTCACACTTGGGCACCCAAAACTTACTTAACTTAGGCCTTGGGTGGCCAATATCTCATAATGTACAACTTTAATAGTGCCTTTGCATGACACTTATTAATGTCCTCAAATGGAGGAGCATATTTATTAATCCAAAATGGGATTAACATCCCCCCTACTACCTGATGTAGTAGGTTCTGTCCTCCAGAACCTGTTATATCGAGGTCGAAAGACCTGGTCGCCGAACTCGTGATGGTAGAAGTTACGATGTGACCGAAGCTTTTTTAGGGTTCTTTTGAATGCAGCGTGTGATCTTCAGAACCCGGTGTCAACCATGTCTTCGAATGTGACATGCATATAGGTTGGGAGACACCTTAGGCAATGATAATACAACATCATGCCTCTGTCACATGGTCCTTGATTCATGTCAAACTATAGCTGCTTCAGCACCATATCCATTATACCTTTCCTTGGGTTGATCTATTAGGACCACGAGCAATTTTAGGAATCGAATGTTAGCCACTATTACTGGGTTTGGGATACAGTGCCATGCTTGTATCCAATTCATCATCTGCTTCCTTTGCTCTCCTATATTTGTAAATGTGGCTAGCATGAAGATGGGGAAGTTATAACATACATGTGAATCCCGTTGCTTTGCCTCTTGAAACTCCAAAGGTGTCCATCTTCTCTTCAGTGGCATGTACAAGGGATCTACTCTTTGGGTTGGTGGCACACACATATATTCATGGCTATATTCAGGGATTGTGATGTACTCTTTTCTCCAATCTAGATGTATGCCAAAATCCTCTAGCTTAGGGTTTGCATCATCTGTGATAATTGTTGTATAGCCCCCTCTTGTGTGGACTGGTGGATGAGCCTTCCTCCACCCGCAGAAGCAGTAACTGATCATAAATGTCACAATTTATATTTCCAACAGATCGGCCAATTGTGGATTTGCTAGCTTGGTGTGCCGTGCCACGTTAGACCATAAAGTGCCCTCTCCAGCTAAAGGCAGGAGCTCTTCTAATTCCGATCGAGGTGCTCGGAGCGGGTACGGTACATAGGGTTGCTTTGTCGGTGTGACATGTGTGGTGGTTCAAACGGTGTTATTTGCATTAACACCTTGAACATGAGTTTTGGTTTTAGTAGCGGATTCCCAGCTCTTATGAATCCTTCGTACTCTGCAACAACAGACAAGGACTCAAGAATAGTATCATGAGTAAAATATTCAATGGTGTCTTGTGGGAGAGTGTGACGTACCTCCTGAGTTTGCCGTGGGGGAGATGGGTCAGGTGCCGGTACCTCCTCACGGGTACCTCCTCACTCAAGGGTACCTCCTCACTCACGGGTACCTCCTCACGGGCAAGTGTTAGTGGGAAATTCTAATGGTTGAGGAGGGAGAGTAGAAAAAATATAGTCGACTTGTGATTTGTCAGTAGGCAAAGCATTTGGATATGGATTAAGTAATTTTCTGGCGACATTAGAATATACGAGGTAAGTAGGGTTAAATAATGAACTTGAAGTTTCTTCCTGGCGGCCTAAACTTAGGTATGGGTAGCTGGGTTTGTGGAGTTTCATTAAATCTTGTAACTCAGTTATATCCTCCGCATTTATATTGGGATATTCAATATGTGTTTTATCAAAAGTAAAAAGGACGTTGGTTAACATGGCTTCTAAATGTTTGTAGATATTATGATATAGTTTCAGAATACCAAAAGGATGATATAAAGAGGATTCACATAGATTTAAGTGCTGGTGAGTATTGTATACCTCTAGCCACCCATGGCTTATGATCCATTAATAACTTTGGGCTACAACCTCGTAGTTAGCCAGTGTGTCAGGAATATCATATGAAACAAATAGGTCTAATTTATCGACGCTATTGTCCAAGATTTCAGAGTTCTAGAGCACACGACACTAACTATGAAGGTTGAGAACAATTGGGTGCAAGGGATAAAAGTAAATATCCTGAGGATCAGTTAGTAGTACGTCCCCCTAAAAAATTCCCATGATGAAGGTGGGATCAGCATCACGTTCAATGTTTTGTTTAATGAGTGTTAGTTCTCCTAGGCTTAGGTCCTCAGACAGGTTTATATCATATTGAAGCAAAAGAGAGGGTTAGTGTAGACAAAAAGAGAGTAAGAGTTTGAGGAGGGGGCCGAGGAGTTACTGGCAACAACTGACCTATCTCCGAGGCTCACTACTCAAGGAGTAGGCACATCTCATCTATGGGTTCTTGTCGTTAACTTCGTTCTCTTGGATGGCCAGTTGACATTCCAACTCTTGGATGTGCGACTCCTTGGTGCTGAGAAGTTTTGAAACAGCTATTTCTCTGACTATCCTGGCAGCATTTAGCTATTTCTCTGACTATCTTGGCAGCATTTAGCTCCTCAAATTGCCTTGTTGCTTCTTCCTATGCTCGTTTGGTGGTGGCCTCTCTTCCCTGAGCCTCTGTAATCCTTTGAAGTCTTTTTGTAGCCAATTTTTAACTTTCTTATAGTATTTGTGTGACTTGCACCATAGCTTCTTGGTGTGTAATCATCATTCTTTGCATCTCAGACTGATTGGTGTGCTGATGGTGTCATTGAGCACTCTAATCTTCTCGGCATTCACTTTGTTGATATGTTCTCTTTCTTGTTGTAATTGGCTCACTCTATTTTCTGCTTCCTTCAGACTTAAGTATCGATAGTGTATGGAGTTGGCCTTGTAGCTCTTCTTCCTTGGCTCGGGAAGTGTGCTTGAGCTCTTGTAAACTGTCGAGCATGGATGGCTGCTTGTTGCTCCTAGTTATGTGTGTTATATGTACATTATGTGTGCTATGTTATATACACATTATGTGTGCATATACTAGGAGGCTAACCCACATTAGACTTGTGAGCATGGGAGCATGGGAACAAGGTCTAGTGGAGCATGGGTTAGGACTAACCTTAAGGGTTAAGGTTAGGGTCAGGCATCCAAGGGTCACACATGAGGAATGGAAAGTCAAGAGTCACTTGAGGGCCCTCCTATATAATAGGGGCATGGGGCACACTCAAGGGAGCTTGGGGCTTGGAGGCTAGGAAGCTTGAGGCTTATGCTATGGTCTCTTGTGTAGAGGTCCATATCCACTCATCTACCATTTCACACTTGCTATTGGATTGGAGTTATACCTCTTGATGGTATGGGACATCAAGGTAGAGGTATGATGTATTTCATTCATTATTCATATGTGCATCCCTTGGGCTCGGGGGTGGTTGGGTGGTTGAGTTTATGCCTGATTTATGCATGTTTATGCATAACAATTATCTAGAGAGATCTTAGGGTTTTAACAGTGGTATCAGAGCAATCTCTATTTAATTGTTGATTTTTTTTAGTAAATTTTAATATTTACTAATAAAATGTTATTTTTTGTTGATTTGTGTTGATGGATTACACGTGGATCATCGATATGGTGATTGGAACGTGTGTAACTACAATTCAATGGACGAATCGACGTTGCGGGGAAATTCCGTGAGTTAATGCTATTTTTCTCTATTTTTTATGGTTAAAATCAAGCATTAATGGAATTTTTTACAAAAATACCATAAATTTTATGGTGGATATTTTTGTAGGATGGATTTCCTGAATTTCTAGAATTTTTAGAATTTTTTTTCTAATTTTTTAGGATTTTTTTGAGCATTTTTATGATTAAAAATGTATTTTTATACATTTTTTGCGGGGTTTTTCCGCGGGAATGCGATCAAATTTATGTCAATTTCTACTGAAATTCAGTAGGGGACAGCGTGTTGATGCATGAGTTGCTCTCCCGTGTACGTGGGGTCCTCTCCGCCTCTCAAATTTGATATTTCCTTCATTTTTCCGTGAAATTTCTCTTAAAAAAGGAATTTTTTTAAAACATTAATCATAATTAATGTCTAATTATGATTATGAGTTTAATTAAAAAATCTTAATCAAAGATTAAGTTAATCTCAAGCTAATCTCTCTGATTAATAGAGAGAGAGAGAGAGGAGATTGGAGGAGAGATGGAAATGGAGAGGAAAGGGAGGAGAGAGGGGAGAAGAGAGAGTCACTCTCTCTCTGTCCTACGCGCAGGCGACGGGGGGGGAGCTGTGCTGCCAGCCGGGCGGAAAAAAAACGCCCCCCCCTGAAAAAATCAAAAGCTTAATAGCTTAATTAAGTGTTTTTTATTTTTTTAAAAAATAAGTTTTTTTTATTAAAAAAAAGGCTTTTTGATAATATTTCAGAAAAAAAGCTTAGAAAAAGCATGAAAAATTCAGAAAAATTAGGTTAAAAAATCTCTGAAAAATTCTTGGAAAATTCTTATTGAAAATTTTTGGCTTTTCATCTTTCGGAAAACCTTTGGCTTTCCGTTTTCTCGAAACCTTTTGGCTTTCCGAATTCCGGAAAAACTTTTGACCTTCCGTATTCCGGAAACCTTTGACCTTTCACATTCTGATTTTTTTTTTGTCTTTTCATTTTCCCAAAACTTTTGGCTTTCCATATTCCGGGAAAACCGTTGGAATTCTGAAATTTTTTGATCGTTCATATTCTAAATGCGTTCGGGGTTGATTAAAAATTTCAAAAAATTCCTGAAAATTAGTGAAAAATTAGACAAAGGTTATTTTAAATTTTAGAAAAATGTGGGGTTGGTGTTTGGCATGTGGTGTGTCCATTCGAGCGCCCGTGACCATTCAAATTCCTTTAAAATTATATTTTTTGACCCAAAAAATTAGAAAAATCCATTAAAATTGAAAATTTTCATTGGATTTGAGAATTGTCGGGCGGAATTGGAAATTTCGTGAACGATGGGATTCTCAGGAAAAATTAGGAATATTCTAAAATTATTTTTAGAAATTCTAAAAATTGGTATTTTTAAAATATCAATGGTATTTTGGCAAATTAAATTGCTAAAAATTTTCTGGAAAAATATAGGTTTGGAATGCCATAGGATAGGTTTGGTGGAATTCAAAATTATTATATTTTGAGGCCCTGTAAAATTTGGAAAAATTAGAAAAAATTCATGATAATTCTTTTTCTCGAGAATTTAATATTTTCGAGGGTTATTTAATGTTGAAGTACGTTTTCTCATGCTGACATTAGATAGATGCGGGTTATTCGCATATTATTAATATGATTATATCTCATATTAATGGATATTTATGTTTGGATTAATTCTAAACGATGTATTCATGATTTTTTACCACTGTTTAGCCATTCTTTTTGGACATGTTCCTTGATTTCTTTTGATGGCTATAATTTAGATGGACATATGTGACTCATCGAGACGTTGATGACTCTATGTTGATATGGGTAACTCGAGACGTCGATTATTCCATATGCAGATGTGGGTATGTCGGGGCACCGATGAATCCCTAGTTTCTGCTGTTATAATGCCATGCTTTCCTACTTTATTCCGAAAGGTTTACAACGAAGAAGTTACTTTGAATGTGAATTGTTCTGATCATCCGCAGTAGTCTGATGGGCAAACAGAGTGTATGAATCAGATTATAGTGTGTATGCTTCGTGCAAATACATTTATTGTAAAGATAAACAATGAATATGTTACCCAGTAGTTGTCGTTCCTTCTTTGTGCAAGCTTAGGGGTTTTTGTGATGCACTTGGGGATCCAAGATTTGGTAGGAGAGTGTTACCTTGATGTATTGTTGGCTACAAATTCAAATGATTAAGAGAAATAGAGAATTTAAAACAATGTGTCAATAACTAAAAATGTAATTATTCGGTAAAGATGAGAACTTATCGTGTGTAAGTCGAGATGAAAATTGTGGTAGAAACCACACATAACAACATGCCTACCCTCGTGCATAAACTTAAGACTATTATCTTCATAATTATGACATAAATTGCTTAAGAAATAATCAAATAACCTAGAATAACATTGGCCTTGAGCTAGGTGCATAAACTAAAAATTTACCCTAGTTGTGAATTCCTGCAAAGTTGATAACACATCAATATGATTTGATCATAACAATATAAAATTATTTGCTTTTGGTCTCATATAGCAATAATTGCTGTCTTTTTTAAGAAAAAATATTTATTTTCTCTCTCTCTTTCTTCTCTTCTTTTTCTTCTTCTTTTTTTTTTCTCCTCCTTCTATTCCTCTTCTTCTTCTTCTTCTTCTTCTTCTCTCTCCTCTTCTTTTTATTCTTCTCCTTCGTCTCTCTCCTCCTCTTTTTCTTGTTTTTCTCTTTCTTCTCTCTCTGCTCCTTCTTCTCTCTTCTCCTCCTCCTCTTCTTCTGCTCCTTCTTCTCTCTCCTCCTCTTTTTCTCCTTTTTCTCTTTCTTCTCTCTCCTCTCCTACTTCTTCTCTTTCTTCTCTCTCATCCTCCTCCTCCTCTTCTTCTTCTTCTCTTTCTTCTCTCTCCTCCTCCTCCTCTTCTTCTTCTTTTCCTTCTCTCTCCCACAACCCTTCTCGTGCTGCCATGCAGTCTCTTTTAGTCCCATATGGCATTTTGAGGTCAACCAAGGAGAGGTATATGGGGTAGAGCGAAGTCCATTCAACGTATGTCTCTTCTTCGGAGTCATACGTATGCTGGCTTGTTATGCACTGTCGTTTTGGTCCATCGTCGATCGAAGACATCCACGTGTTGGGCCATCCTATGTGTGTATCGTCACCATCGTTGGAGACGCCCTCGTGTTGTGTGAGGGCCGGTGTTGGTTTATCCTCATTGGCCGATGGCAGTAGAGACTGTGTGCCCATGGTTTGTTGTGTTATTTCGCCATCGGTGCCTAGGGACGATGGGGTGTGTTTGTTGTTGATCTGGTGCCACTTGCCCAGTGGCTCTCATCGAAATGTGTACCCGCGGTTTCTGCTGATATGACGTTGACATTCACGCGAGGTGGATCCTCGGTCTTCGTGCTTGTGATGCTCTACACCTTCACATAGGACCTGTTGGTCCCTAGGCCGTCTGAGTGCCCCAAACACACACCTTTTTGACGGAGCGTATCGTGGGCTCTGATACCACTAAAATGGGAAAATACGCAAGACCTTGGGAAGCATGCCAACAGAAAAACACAAAAAAATGGGAAGCGTGTCAATAGAAAAACACAGACATGAGAGAACACTAGATTGGGTCCCAACTAGCCTCCCAAGCGTGTGCCAAAAGCATACCCGCTTGAGTATTTTATTCCATCAAAAATAGATTACATGGCTATTTTTAAACCAAGCTTGCTCTTTAAGCCTTCTTTTTACAAAAAAATAAATAGTAAAATATTTCAAAACTCTCACTCCCATGACAGAATGAGTCTCCAGCACTAAGAAGCTTGTGATAGAAATCAATGGCAATCTGTCTAACCATAAGAGGATCTGAATGAAGAGTGCCATGTGAATCCTACAACTGCCTAACACTATCTCTGGCATGAGATGGGCCGTGAGTAGCAAATAAATGTTTGTTGCATCAACCACCCATCTAGGTGCAAAAGGATTCTTGGGCATGGTAGCAGTACTTTGCATGTTGCTCTCAAGAGTGTGATGAATCTCTGCCCTAATAGTACATAAAGAGTCTACAGCCCAGTGAGTATGAGGATGTTTCTCGTGCTCTCTCTATAAGGCAACCAATCTATTTCTAATAGCCCTTCCTAAATCCAAGGCATCTTCCATCTTAGAAAGGGCACACATGTGATAAAAGTCACTAATATCAAAGAGAGCAGAGGGGCCAGGCTTTGCAAGGCCCCTACGAGAAATCATGAGATCTCCAAATATCAAGCATCTGACGTGATAGCTCTACATCTAAGAACAAATGATGAGGGATGCATATATGAGGTGTTGATCCATGGTGACTTGGATCTCTAATGCATAAAACCACTGGGCAATGATCCAATTTTAAAGTGCCTGTAGCAAAAGTATGGCCCCCTCTTTTCCAATCATCTACATAAAATCGATCTAACCTTGCATAAATGCATCCTATATCCCTTCTCTGTTAGACCATGAATAAAGAAGAGTGGATGGTTTCCTCGGAATGTCATCCTCATGCCAACAATCTTTGCCATGAATGGAGAGTATAAACCTCTCCCAAGATTCTCTCTCAAGAGGATGCACCAAGCCCTCATGTCCACCTCTTTGATCCATTGGCATCTCAACCATGTTAAAATCCCCACCAATAATCCAATGGTCAGCTTGAGGGAGAAATAGATCTTAATGCGGCCACAAGGACGAATTTGTTGAATATGGCTGTGGAAATGGGCCAAGGAATGGTCAAGGAACTAGGCACTGCTCTAGAATCTCGACCCTCCCAAATGAAGCCACATATCATTTCAAAGCTTGTTCAAAAATTCTCTGGGGGGATGGGGATCCTATTCAACATGTAGAGATCTTTGAGTCCACATGCAAAACCTACGAGCCAGTCAGTGATGTAATAATGATTCATGCTTTCTCATTAACCCTAGAAGGAAAAGCGCATCAATGGTTTTGAACCCTCAAACCCGAAGATAATGTTAATTTCACATGGCTCAAGAATGTGTTTGTGCCCAGCTTTGCCAAAAGTGGCAGCAGATGGAGTCCTTTGGCACAGCTACACAACAAACAAAAGGAAATGGAGTCAATGATGCGAGACTATGTGTCTCGGCTAAAGCACTTAAATTCAAGGTGCAAACTACAGGAAAGGCTAACTGATGATCAGTTATTGCCTTGCTTCCGGAGAGGTGTTAGAGACCACAAGATGCATGATTATCTAGTATTAGCCCGATCGGCTACTCTAGATGTATGTTGTAAAAATAGCAATTGAATATAAAGACAATATGCTGGAATTGCCACAGCTAGAAGATGTCAAAATATCTTTGGCACAACGACTTTGCATGTTTTGAGTCACCAAGAGATTGGAACTCGAAGCAAGCAAGTCAGAAACATGACTGTGGATGAACTTAATAATGCAATACTAGAAAAATTGAAGGTAAAGGATGGGAGAGAAACATCTAGGCATGGGCATGCCCATCTTTACCCCCGTAGAGAATTGGTGTGGTGCTCTATGTGCAGATTGAATCACACTACCACGAATGCCCACAATTAAGAGCAAGGCCACTACTCTAATGTGCACACTGTGTAAAATTTAGGGAATCATGACACCTCCATGTGTAGATATCCAAGGTTCCAAACAGTAGCACAGCTCTGCCAGCACCTAGAGCTCCAATGGCCTTACCAGCACCACCTATGCAAATCACTGTAGCTGCACAGGATAGACAAACTCTTCCTATTTACCTAGGGGGATGTTTTGGGGATACATGACACTTCACCTCTGTCGCCACCTATTCTACCACCATAACCACCACCCACAGGCTAAAATCAACCAAGTATTGATTGAAGAGTCATCATAAGATATGGATATGGTGCGTGAAGTATAACTCAGTGAAGAGTACTATGAGGAAGCTACGAAGATTGCACCAGAATTCTATGTCCTACAGAATAACATGCCAATACCTGTGTTTCAAACCACGGTACAGTGGAAGGGTAAGAACATAAACTCAAACATGAGGGGAGGACCGCTATAATGTTTTGGTTGTGGTGGACCGCATTGAATCGCTGAATGTCCAAACAAGAATGTGGTTTATACGCACCAACCCCAAAAATTGACTACTCTACCCAATGACATGCCAGTACTTACTTGTACTAAATGTGGGATTGATCATTTGATCAAAGATTGTCCATACCATGCAAGTGTTTAAACTTCCTTTTCTAACCAGGCCACCATTCGGACCATTAGTGTGTAGCTTGGAAATATCACGCCACTCAATGTCCTCACACGAGCACAAGCCCAATTGGGGGACAAAGGGAAGAACCTAGTAGATGCAACCACTTCCACAACTGGCTGGAGGAGGAGGGTGAAAAAAGTGGGTAAGGGTGACACCAGGGTCACAATACAAGATGGATCCAAAGAAGATACTATCGACACCAGATCCACCCAATCAAAAGAAGAAAGGGATCAAGCGGTCAAAAAAAAAAGAGCTTAATCTAGAGATGCAAGGGGAAAGACCATCAACCCCTAAAGGAGTCCATGAATACCCAAATGCTGAAGAGGAGATAAGGAAGCTCAAAGAAGCCAAGGCCCTAGTAGAAGAGTATCAACGACTTCACAAAGCCAATTTAAGGGCTAACCAGTTCAGGGATACAATGTATCCAAGAAACAAACCAACAAGGGAAAGGGAATTGGATGTACCTACTCCAATTCCATAAGAGACAGAAGAGGGATCTCAAGGAAACACGATGTGAAGAATGTTTGAGAAAGATGCGCAGGATGAGTTCATCCATTCATTCCCTAGGGATGGATATGAGACACACACATGGAAGGAACCCTCAATTGTCAGAGAACCCAGAGACTTAGGCAACCTCACAATCATACGGTCCACTTCTGTGCAAATGCCATTGGGACAATTGCTACGCAGTTCACCAACATTATGGGAAGACATAAAGGAATGGGTAGAAGGCGAATTAAGTACAGAGGATGTTCTGTCACCTCTAGCAGAAAGAACCTTAAAACACACAAGGGAAAGAATAACTAGAGTCATCAAGATACCGGTTAATCATAATTGGGGCGCACTGGCTATCTTGGATGGTGGGGCGGGGGTTAGCATCATCATAGAATGGTGTTAGGAAAACTGGGGAAAACCCGATCTAAAAAGAGAAGATCTTATCGTTAAAATGGCAAACGAAACATCTTCAAGGCCCATTGAGCTTTTAGAGAATGTGAGACTCACTCTTTACGTTTTGCTACCATTATACATTTGTAGTAATGGACTTTCTACATCAACCAGACTCATATGACATAATATTGGGGAGACCCTTCATGAGGGAATCCAAATTGGTGCATGATTGGGCATTAGATCATGTGTATGTGCGTAGGGATTCGCAAATTCTAAAGATAGATTTGAGAACGTGGAGAGCACACCCCATGGAAGGGCAACTGTTCAGTAATGATTTGGTCATAACTAAGCAGACCACGTCCATACAAATATGCTAGCCCATGGTGGAAAATTACAAAGAGGAAGAAGAAACAGAAATGTATGCATCACTTCCTGCTCCGGATTTCAGTGAGAATTGGATGCATGTGCTAGCTACCATAGATGTGATGCAACCCCGAGGAGCCCAATATGTGGAATCAGGACTATTCCCACTACCTCTATCTGTATGGTCAATTGGCAAACCATTGATGAGGAATCAGAAGAGGAGGTCTCCAGCATAGAAGGGACTAGATCACGGGGCCATACCAGCGCGCCCAATGCCTAAGAAGATGGCGAAAGAAGAAATGATATATTGCTCGACGAAATTCCCTACTACGAAGAAAACCCACCTATGCCTAGTGGTGGCTGAAATACCTCGAAGCCACCACTAAGGTACACGATAAAGATTCTAAGGATTGCGGCGGTGAGAAATTGAGTAAGATATCACTTGAAGGGAAACATAGGGAGGAAGTCATCCTTAAAGAACCAAAAATGCCTAAGCTTACAAAAGCTAGGCGCCGAAAAGGAAACAAAGCTTTGGCAGAAGCTGAGCGAGAGGCTTGAAAAGTTATGGCTAAAACAAAAAGTAATGAGGATAAACCAGACCTGCTTTCAGTACCAAACCATTTCAAAACCTACACCATTGAACGAACGAAAGGTGGTTTGATTGACAGCAAAAAGAGTTAAGCAAGATGGGTTATCCACATCATATACGATGGCCCAGCTAAAGTCAAGGAAGTTGATATTGCATGACCAAGGGAGGAAGCCAAACTTGTTTATATCGCTAAGGACTTGACTTTGGTTGAAGAAAATGAGCTGGTTTCTCTCCTTAAAGAGTTCAAGGAGGATTGCTTCACCTAGAACTACAAAGAGATGAAGGGTGTACCACCTGAGGTGGTGCAACATACGATCCCAATATTGGAAGGATCAAGACCAACCAGGCAAACAAAAACCATACTAGATGAATCCTAAATATGCAGCAATTGTAAAGGAGGAAATCAATAAACTCATTGCTGCGGATTTCATCTATGAGATAGAACATACGGATTGGTTGTCACCACTCGTAATAGTGCCAAAGAAGAATGGGAAACTTAGGGAATGTGTTGATCTTAAAAAGGTCAATGCAGCTACTAGGAAAGACCATTATCCATTGCCCATACGGAACATGTTTTGGAGAGAGTAGCTGGTGAAGAAGCTTACAACTTCTTGGATGGATTTTCATGCTACAATCAGGTGTCTATAGCACCCGAAGACCAGCATAAGACAGCCTTCAATACAACGTGGGGGACGTTTGCTTACAAAGTCATGGCCTTCAATCTCACCAATGCCTCAGCAACATTCCAACGATTAATGTGCACAGCCTTTAAAGACTACTTTGCAGAAGTGGTTGGAGGTATTCATTGATGATCTGTGTGTACACTCTCGATGAACAGACCATCTGGCTTACTTAAGGAAGGTGTTTAAGCCATGTCAATTATATCGTATATCCCTAAACCCTTTAAAGTGCCAATTTTGGGTCAAACACGGTGTGATATTGGGACACATTGTCTCTAAGAATGGTATATCCACAAATGACAGTAAGGTCAAGTTGATCTTGGAACTTCCACCACCCACTAATTACAAAGGTATGCAAAGTTTTATGGGCCATGTTGGGTATTACCGCCGCTTCATAATCTTCTATGCTGAAATTGCCAGGCCATTATATAAGCTACTCGTTGTCTTTGAATGGACTGAGGAATGCCAAGAAGCATGCATATGATAGATTGAAGCAAGCATTGGCTAGCACACTAATTCTAAGACCACCTAATTGGGACCTTATATTTCATGTGCATATCGATGCATTGAACTTTGCTATTGGATGCGTATTGGCATAGCTTGGTGAGTTCAAATAATTGGACTATCCATTCTGCTTCGCTAGTCGTTGCCATTGAATGATGCAGAGGTGAATTATACTACCACAGAGCGAGAAGGGTTGGCCATGGTTTATACAATCAAGAAATATCGACATTACCTATTGGCCAACAAATTCATGTTCTTCATGGACCATCAAGCCTTATTATATTTGGTGAACAAGCCTTGCACCACAAGAAGACTCACATGCTGGTTACTATTACTATTGGAATTTGACTTCACAGTTACGGGTGAGAAAGGGACACAACATGTGTTGGCTGATCATATGTCAAGAATTCCAAATGGGGAACTGGCAAACGGGTGTTGATGATGATGACCTCCCTAATGCTTATTTGTTCAAACTGGACATGGTGCCTAAATGGAGAGAGGAAATACCCGATTATCTAGCTTATGGTTTTCGTAAAATGGCCCTTGAACAAAGATAAAATGCGGCAGCTTATTAAGCTTGCTGCACCTTATCAATTAATTGTGAGAGAACTATACAAGCTAGGTAAGAACAATGTCCTCAGAAGATGTGTAAGAGAAGATGATTTCGTTCACGATATTGGATGAAGCACATTCAAGAATAGTCGGAGGACATTCTGCGGGGGAGAGACATTCTATTCGCAAGGCGTTTCAAGCAGGACTATGGTGGCCTACGTTATTCAGGGATGCCATAGAGTTTGTCAAAAGGTGCGAAGAATGTCAGCGATTCGCTGAAAGAGAGTAGTACAAGGAGGTGCATGTGTTGTAGCTTTTGAAGCTCCTAATGGCATGCATGATAGTGCCTCATGTGATACTTGGTGGCTTTGTCGTATGTCTTTATGTACTCCCCACATAGCTCTGTGTCTATGTTTCAGGGGAGAATCTGTGCCATCCGCCCGAGGCCCACCTTCTCCAGCTTGTCTTTGACTTTGGTATCTTCCAAAATCTGGAGACTCAGGGATGTGGTACTGCAATGCCACCTTTCCATGCACCCTGTGGAGTTCTCTGGTGATTATGGTGCCATGGAATGCTTGGGCATTTTGACCCAGGTAGCTTAGCTTTAGGCCCCATGATGTTGATCTTTTATTTTTGCTCACTGGGGATCCTGTTGCACTGGCTTGTGTCATCGCGGAGGTCTCTGCAGCTTTTGGGGTTGGATGTTGCTGAGGTCGACATCTGTACATGGATAAAAAGGTCAGTCCATAGATTGGTGGGGCATGTGCCACGCCTTGCTGTTTTCTTTTTCTTTTTGTCTTTTTTTTAATGGTAACAAGATTAATTTTGTTGGGAAGTGTGTTAGTGGTGTGAGAAATTAACGGGTTATATGTGCTGTGAAGTGATAGGGTTCAAATTCTCGTGATTGGGTTAAGCACTGTGCCATGAAGAGGAAATTCGTGAAAGTGCAGGCCATGAAGGGTAACCTCGTGAAATGGGGTAAACCCGTGAAAGTTAATTCCGTGAGATGGAATTCCGTGAGAGTTAGTTTCGTGAGATGGAATTCCGTGAGTTGGTGGAATTCTGTGAGTTGGAATTCCATGAGAGTTAGTTTCGTGAGATGGAATTCCATGAGTTGGTGGAATTCCGTGAGTTAGAATCCCGTGAGATTGCAGGTTTTTGGCTCTAGCCGTGAGAACTTGCAGGTTTTTGGCCGTGAATTATTAAGGTTTTATTTTTTATAAATTTGATTTAATGAATGCATGATTTTATTGAACTACAGAGCGGGGTCTGTGTGCAAGGATGATAACGAAAGACATTGTTCGACAAGGGCAATCAATGATTACAATTTTTGTAATTTTACAAAGAAAAGATTTGAACACATGTAAGGAAAGGCCCAAGCTCCCACCTCAAACCTGTATGTGTCGATTTTGTACTCGAATAAGTGAGGAAGAAGGTGATGAGAGGAAGGGCTCAATTCTTGCGTTGTGCACACGATGAACGGCGAATGCAAAATGACAAAAAAGGAAGGAATTTTGATTTTATGGTGCAGCCGTTGGACTGGGCGGCTGCCTTAATGAAGAATGCCACGTGTCTTCCTATGATTGGTCCAAAAAAGGTAATCGTTTCACGATGTGAAGCATTTTGGACCAGTTCACGACGTGAAGCTTTTAAGACCAGTTCATAGCGTGAACTATTTTGTACCAGTTCACGGCGTGAAGCTCTTAAGACCAGTTCATAGCGTGAACCTTTCTAGACCACGTGTGTGCAAGATTGATACCCTATATTTCTCTTTAAGTTCAAACACTCAACCATGCATTCAAAGAAGTGAATGATACCCAGTTTTACCTTGTATCCATTTTTTTAGTAATGGATACCTTCATCCTTTTATTGCCTTCATCCTTTTTAGTAATGGATACCTTCATCCTTTTATTGCCACATGGAAACCAAGGTGGTACTTTGGCGCTTCAGGGTAGATGTGGCATTTTAACTCTGTGTGAGAGTGCTTGATTCTTCCCTCCACCCAATTGAATAGTGATTCTACTAAGTCCTATGGATTGGGGCTTGTATCAATGTTTGTTGCACCTTTTCTTCTTCTTCTTATCAATGTTTGTTGCACCTTTTCTTCTTCTTTTCAATGTCCTTAGCCAACTCCTTGATTTTCGAGGTGGTTATAGGTATTGGTTTTGTTAAATTTAACCCATCCTGTTGGGTTGGCTTCTTCCTCCACACCAGTGTTTGTGCACTCCTAGCATTGGTTTTAGTTGGGAGTTGGTTTTGAATGCCTTTACTACCCTTTTCTTTATATTCAGAGGTGTTTGAACGGTGGCCACTAGGTTGAGTTTGGGCACCCATATGGTAGTATTGCCTTGGTAATAACCTTGTGCCATTAGCAAGTCTTTTTGAACCCATTGCTTATGAAGGCTTTGTGGAGTGCTGTTTTGTTTGGAGTACCGCGCCAACTTACCTGTCAAGACCATTTCTGTCCTTTGTCTCCTCTTTGAACCTTTCTTGTTGTTAATTAGTTACTGACGCCCTTCTCATCCTTGTAGAGCTGGTTTCCAAGTTGACCCTTAGGCACCCAATGCTATGTACCTTGTGACTTGGGATGCTTTTTGCGTAGGGATTATGAAATTGATGCCTTTTTTGCTTCATGAGCTAATGTCACCATGCTTGGTGTTTCTATATCCTCAATCATGGCCTTCTTCCTTGTGTTTATCGAGCTCTATAAGGGTACGTAAATGACATTGTTGCTCTCAATCAGTAGTGTTGTCCTCTTCTCCCATTGGATATTACAGTTGCTGGCGCAAATCCAAGATCGTCCTAGGATCATTTCCTCCTCCATCGAACCTGCAGGCATGACAAACACCTTTCTAACCAAGGAATTATTTCTGATGGAAAAATTAACATTTAAAAATCACTCAGCTTTCGTAGTTGTCAAATGCACACTGCGTACTTGTGCATTGGTGGTTTCAAGGTGCGGTTTATCTAAGGCTACCAATGTCTCATATGAGATTAGGTAATGATTTGATCCTGTATCTATCAATGCAATGCTCGTTGCATGACATTTAGCCGTAGAGAGTCCCACCCTGAGTCGCACTGTGGCTTAATGTTTAGTTCATCTTCGTCTAGGAGAGTTAGTGAAGCCATGTTCACATGCAACATTCTCTTATGGAGTATCTATTTGGCCTTGGCCTCCCTTGCCTTAGCCTCTTCTTGAGCTTGTTGGATTTTTTATTTTGCGGGCTCCTTCCGTTGTTTTAAAAGATGTTCTTGCAAGAGCATCTCTTAGGTCAGTTGTCCTGACTAAAGCAGATGGCACCACGGAGCAAATGTTGATCACAAAGGACTTAATGCGTGAGGCTCTGCAACTCCCACCACTAGTGAAAATACATACACAAACCTTTGAAAAGATTCCCCTAGATGCAATGCTGAAGAAGAGCTCGTACAACTCTAACGGAGCAAAATATGAGAATATTAGGGATGAACTCACATAAAAAGCATGTTGGGCAATGTCACTAATAATGCAAGAAAAGAGAATGGATAGGTACAATAGGGTGCCACTAAACAGAATAGCTAAGGTGCATGAGGAAAAGGAGGATGATTGGGCCTACTACATCCACAGGGAGATGGAGAATTATTTAAAGTCCCATCGGTCAAAGATCTGCAACCCGTACCTAATGACATAGGTACTAAATCATGTGGCCTAGAGGCCTCTTCTAGATCCAGAGCCAGAAGAAATATGCAATTGGCACTCTTGATAGAGCAACTAGCACTAACTGCTAACGAAAATCCAAGAAGGACAAGTTGTGCTCATGGAGACTAAAGAGAGAATGAAGGAGATCAAGAGAGGAAGGAAAAAGAAGACTGAAAGAAAGATGAGGGGATTCATACCAGATATCGAACACAGAGAATTGAGGCCAAACTCGCTCAAGAAATAAAGTTGTACCAAGAAGTACTAGGGCAGCAAGAAGCCAGTATTAGTGAGGCAACACATCCAGAGAGGATGGAAGTACAGCACATGAATCCAGAGAGGATGGAAGTACAGCACATGAATCCTCCTCAAAGCCCAGCATAATTAATCTTAAAAAATATGTCTCCCCTAAAGAATTCCACAATGTCAAACACACCTGCGGGATTACAGAGACAAAGCCTGGACCAGAAGCATTGCCAGTAGTAGTAGAACTCGAAGTACTTGAAGAAGTTACATCGCTCCCAGTGCAGCTCACAGAAGAGCCACTGGATACAAGGAAACAACCATGGGCTGAAGATACACCGACGAGTCCAAGTAAAAGGAGACGTCTGGAGGGACAAAGAGGTGATACCAGAAACATCCTTCCTCCACAATTTGGATTATGAAAGATTCTTTCAAGAAACTGTGGAGGGATTGGACGAGCTCCTGAATTTGCCACAAGCTATATTGGAAGGGACCGCGGCCACAAGTGTGCTTCCTTTTGGGAGCAAGAACAACGGGTATGGCGGTGCCATCTCCTCACGACCCACATGCTTCATGATCGCAAACTGCCCTACTATGGAAGCAGGTTCAAGAGGCAACCAACCAAGTACAGATATTGCAAGAACACCTCACAACGGCAGAAGCAACCCATAAAGATGTGATCCTAAAGAGCTTAAAGGCGATCAAAGAGCAAGAGGCTAGATACTAAGCACTAGAAAATAATAATCTGGTTCTAAGCCAAACAATTGTGCAAAGGATCGAAGAGAATACACATTTGAAAGTGTAGTTGGAGCAAGCCAAAGAGCAACTTCAGAAGGAAGTCACACATTGTTAAAACCCTAAGATCTCCCTAGATAATTGTTATGCATAAATATGCATAAATCAGGCATAAACTCAACCACCCAACCACCCCGAGCCCAAGGGATGCACACATGAATATAATGAATGAAATACATCATACCTCTACCTTGATGTCCCATACCATCAAGAGGTATAACTCCAATCCAATAGCATGTAGCTATAGTGTGAAATGGTAGATGAGTGGATATGGACCTCTACACAAGAGACCATAGCATAAGCCTCAAGCTTCCTAGCCTCCAAGCCCCAAGCTCCCTTGAGTGTGCCCCATGCCCCTATTATATAGGAGGGCCCTCAAGTGACTCTTGACTTTCCATTCCTCATGTGTGACCCTTGGATGCCTGACCCTAACCTTAACCCTTAAGGTTAGTCCTAACCCATGCTCCACTAGACCTTGTTCCCATGCTCCCATGCTCACAAGTCTAATGTGGGTTAGCCTCCTAGTATATGCACACATAATGTGTATATAACATAGCACACATAATGTACATATAACTTAGGACTGCATATAAGATTCTTACTAAGGCAGTGAACATTAGACTGTAGCCAATTTTGTAGGATGTCATTCATGATACCCGTAATGGATTCTTACACGAAAGGAGCATCTTTGATAACATTTTCTCATTTTCGGAGGTTGTGGAATGGGCCAAAGCGAGTAATTAGCCTTTAGCCAGTCTACTTTTGGATTTGATTGGGACTTTTTTAAGGGTACTCTTAGCCAAATGGGGCTTTATAAGAGATGGATCAGGGGAGTTTCATGCATGTATTGTGAAGCCCACAGTAGCGTGCTTGCTTGCGAAGATAGAGGAGAGTGGTTTCAGATTTCTCGCTCAGTATGACAGGGATGCCCTTTAGCCCCATTATTATATAGTTGCAGAGGCCATTAGTATCTTCCTCTACTCCACGGCTAGTATTTCTTGGTCGAGGTTACCTCTTCGTTAGTCAAGAGGAGCTGGTTGACTCTGAGTTAGCTGATGACACATCCATGTTCTTGGAGGAATGAGTTTATTAGGGATGAGGCAGTCAGCCACTTGGTGCATCTCGTACATGTAGTGGTCAGGATGGGAGAGATGTGCATGCACAGTTCTTGCTTGGAAGACCTTTAAGAATCTTCTAGGGGATCGAAGAGATGCATCCATTCAGCATCTTAGGGGCTCTTACATACGTATTGAGTACATTGATGCGGCTATACCACATGAGTGGCTCTTTCATGGAGATTATCATCTGAGATGGCTAGGAGTTTTTTCGAGGATAGGCATACCTCTATAAGTCATTGCTCTCCCACCAAGCCAGGATGCTACAAATTGTATCATCTATTCTATCATGTGTGGAGGGAGATCGAGGAGATGTAGCATGGAGGGGATCATTCCAGATACTAGGCTTAGCCTTCTAGTAGTGAGGATTGTTGGTCATTCTGGAAAGCACTGGTTCATTGATCCTTCTCATCCTCTATGATGGGAGTTACAACTCGACTGGTCTCGTGATGGTTTATTAAGACTATGGATGCATGAGTAATACATGATTATTTGATTATATTTTACTTGTTTGTCCTTATATTCATTGTTGTGAAATTATTTGATGTGGATGCTTGTGAAGGTATCACAAAACAGGTGCATGGTTTGATGTGTAGATGCTTGTGAAGGTATCACAAAACAGGTGCATGGTTTGATGTGTAGATGTCACTCGAGTCGTGAGTCTTGTACAAAGACAGCCGTGCCGACCCATCTTGGTTGGACATGGGTGTTCTCCTCACACAACTGATGTGATGGACAAGGGGTGGCTCTGGTTATACTAGGCAAGGTAGGTCTAGGTACTCAACGTGCTTGTCCTCTTATGACTAGTTGGCTAGAGCGTTCTTGCCTTGGGAGTGGTATGGATGTCTCAAAAGTAGCTCCCTAGATTTTAGCATGATTGTTGGATTTAGATGTGAGACATGTGGGCTCCTCTACTCGGCATAGTAATTTGGGAGTGTTCAGGCTCAGTAATGCATACCTTCCTAGTTTGTGGAACACAATCATGATGTGTGGAGATGATGATGGATATTGTGTAGAATGCTACTATAACAAAGCTATTTTCCAAGTCTAGCATATTTACACATTGGGGTTGAGGAACAGAGGCTTGGGGAGGGGCTAGTGTGGATATATATTAGGGTAAGTGGCTATATATGTCGGCTAGTAGACAACTGTTGTACCCTTTTGATATCTTCTTAATCATTTGATATGATAGACATCTTGTCTTCTTAGAGTACATGGTACTTCCACCCTTGGGCTTTCATAGGAGCTGGCCTATGACCTTTCATGTGGCTTCTCATGGAAATGGCTTAGATCCATTCCCATATTTCAGTTTGGTTTTGATTCCCATCATTGCATTGGTATCAGAGCTCTTCGCTTAGATCTTGCTTAATCCATTTTCGGATTAGTGCTTGTACATAGTTTTTAAATTTTTATTTTCTTCATTTTAAGAGGATTAGTAGCGAGATTAATACTTGATTGTTTTTTAGTTTATGCTAATCACCATTCTCAAAAACTCTAATCCACAAAGTTTCTTAACAATCTTCTTGATTAGTGTTTCTTGAATTTCTACATTTCTTGATTTCTTTGAAAATTTTCTTGAAATTTGAAATCTTTCAGGATTGGAGGTTCTTTCACTAACCTACTAGATCTTTCTCCATCCTTGCTTAGATCCTTAGGATTCTGTGTATTTTAGGGAGAGATTTGAGGTTTTATACAGGTTTTGGTGAAAATTTTATCACAAAAGTGGTGCAGATTTTAGAACTATTATAGAAATTGTTCAAAGATTGTTGTGCAAAGTTCAAATCTGATCACAGATTGTTTGGTGCAATTTTTGATCAAGAAAGTGTGTAGATTGAAGACTATAGTTCTGTTGAGGATTTTATGGAGATTACTGGTAGTTTAGATCTAGACAAAGTTTACTGTGCATAGTAAAATTTCAAGAATCTTGGTGTACAATTTTCAAAGTTTACAAAGATTATTATGTAGAATCAAATCTTGGAGATAGTGACTGATTCTTAATCAACCTTTCATTAATCTTGGTTATTTTTGCAAATAAATTCAAGAAACCATGATATGGTTGAAACTGATGTAAGAGAAGCAAGATTACTGCATCTTAATGTAAGATTATGGCAACAATTTGATGATGTGATATGATCTAAGACAGTAGTTGGTGTAGCCTAGGGAGCGCAAGGGTTGAGTGTTGATTTAGTCAATAACAGTGATGAAAGTTCTTTTTTGTATGCAACAGAGTATTAAAAATAACCTTAATCTTAGTGGTGGGTATCCATCTCATCAACTGGTTTTAAAAAGGAATGCTCCAATAATTTTGTGCAATATAAATCTCCAAAAGGGATTATGCAATAGAACTTGATCAATAAGTAAAGAGTTCCATACAAAGGTGTTAGAGGTAGAAATTATTACTGGTACTAATATTGGAGACAGAGTGTTCATTCCAAGGTTAACTTTCATTCTAAGCACATTGTAACTTCCATTCAGAAGGTAGTTTCCTATCTAAATTACATTCAACATGACAATAAACAAATCACAAGGCCAGACGATTTCTCTTTTAGGTTTATACTTGGCAACACCGGTGTTTAGTCATGGACATTGCTTTCTCATGTGTGTGATCAAATGTTGTCAAGGTGTTATAAACAAATCACAAGGCCAAACGATGTCTCTTTTAGAATTATACTTAGCAACACAGGTGTTTAGTCATGGGCAATTGTATGTTGCTTTCTCACGTGTACAATCATCGAATGTTGTAATGGAAAATTTTATGTTGCTTTCTCATGTGTGTAATCATGCCAAGATATTCCTTCAAGATAATGCATGTGAGACCAATGTGAGCACTCTATCTTGTGTCTTAACACCATGATCAATCCATATTAGGATTGTTAACATGGTTTCAGACCTAGGATGGGCTCTTGGTCATGGTGCATATTTATGTATAGTTTTCTTGTTTATGAGGTTATTTGATTAAGCATTTCATTATGTATTAGCATTTTGATTTAAAAAAATTATGCACACTCATATTATCATTTATATTTGCATTTGTGAGGATTTGAGAGAGATTTTCATTAGAAGATGGAGACTAGAAGTTGCCAATTGAAGATTGCATCAAGGGAGATGCAATGGAGCCACCATCGTCAATATTGAAGTGAAGATTTGCATCATAGGGGATGCAAAATCGAGTTGTCATCATCAAGGAGAAGCTACAAGGAGATTTGTGAAGATATTTTGGTGGTTTTGTCTCTAATTTGGTTTTTGAGCATGGAAGAATGCTCGTATTTGTGAAGGGTTGCTATGTGGTAGGACTTTGATTCCTACGGCTCTTGCATTTGGCAAAGAGCATAAGTAGCTATAGGCTTATCCAAGCAAGGGATAAGTGGTTATGGGGCTGAGGATGGAGCCCATCTTGATCACACCAAAAGAAAGGGGTAGTGCGGCAAATTTTCTCATGGAAGATGAGCAAACTAGTTTGGAAGCTATTGAGGGCTTTCATATTGGATTTGCACCTTTGGTTTCTCATGGAAACCTATGAAGAGCACCCTTGAAGATGCATGCAAAGATTGAGCATGCATGTTTAAGGCTCATGGTAGCCAAAGTGGTGGCTACAAGAATCTCATGTGAGGGAGGTTTTGTCAAGACAAAAGAGAAGCTGCAAAGGACTTCTACATATGAAGGAAGAAGCACATTTGGAGCATGTGCCATGGAGGCTTGGTACAAGATTCAACTCACAGCTGTAGAAAATGGCAAAGTAGAAAGCGAGCCAGGAAAGCAGACAAGAAGCTTGTATCATCAAGAAAGCATAGCAAGGGCTTTTGATTAGAGAAGCATCACACTAGAGGTAGAAATTGAGAATTCAAGGCAACAGGAAGAAGGAACAACAGTAGCACAGCACTTGCACTAGCACACAGGGATGCCTCCACGTAGATGGAGCACTATGTAAGCAAATGGGATGGATGAGCATGAACATGTCTTGTTGTGATCTTTGTAATAGAACATGCATCCTCACAAGAAGTACATGCGCGACAAATAGCATACAGTCAGCAACACCTGCTAGAGAGAGAAACAATATGTGCAGTAAGAAGAGCCCCTAGCAGAAGACACTATGGCGATGCTAACATGGAGAAGACGCTGACTTTCCTGTGAGTAGACATGTGATGCTTGCAGTAAAAGAGGAAGTTTGAGAGAGGCAAGCAGCACTGCAACTTTGGCAATGTCAAACTCGAAGCAGCAACATTGGAGTTTGAGGCAAAGACTAGTTCAAGGTCGCCATGGAAGCTTGGCGATGTCAAACTCGAAGCAGCAACATCAAGAGCTCACGATGGAGTTTGAGGCAAAGACTAGTTCAAGGTCGCCATGGAAGCTTGGCGATGTCAAACTCGAAGCAGCAACATCAAGAGCTCACGATGGAGTTTGAGGCAAAGACTAGTTCAAGGTCGCCATGGAAGCTTGGCGATGTCAAACTCGAAGCAGCAACATCAAGAGCTCATGATGGAGTTTGAGGCAAAGACTAGTTCAAGGTCGCCATGGAAGCTTGGCGAAGCTTGAAGAAGAGGAAAACGTGGAAAAGTGTGCGGTTCCCAAGCTTGCAAGGAGTAAGGCATTTGCAGCTGGTGAGCTAGAGCATGGTGCGTAGCAGAGTAAGCTCTGCACAGTTAAGGCTGGGGCTGGGGGGTGTACACAATGCAAAAGCCGTCAAAAGTTATTAGATAATTTTTTTATTTTTTTAAAAAACCTTTAATTAAAAAAAAACTTAGACAAGGGGTGTTCCCATGCATGTGTTTTGAGCTTTTAAAAAGGCATGTTTTGGGCATCATGCATGATGTTTGTGATGGGTGAAGGCAACTTGGGATTCGTGGTGCCCAAGGAGAGGCATATATTGGCGACAACTTAATGAAGAGTGACAAATTGTGTCCATGAAAGACACATGGAGTTGTACATTTTATTCTCTCCATAGCAGGGTAAGTATTGGCTTTGCAAAATCCATGGTGTTTTTGACCATAGCGGATGGGTCCCTTGCCCTTGCATTGGCATAAAATGGTTATATTTTCTCTCACCCAAATTTATGAGGGTTCCCTGTTTGAGTCCATGGGTACTCAAAATGGTTTGTAATGTGGTGTGCATTGAGTTGTGCATGTATAGATGTTGCACTTCATGGGTTGGTTCCCACCTAGACATTGAGTTGTGCATGTATAGACGTTGCACTTCATGGGTCGGTTCCCACCTAGACATTTATGTTCAAATTGGACTCAGTGGTTCTGCTGTGAGCAAGTGGGCTCAAAATGGACTTCGTGTCTAAGATGGTAGACACATGTACACACACTTGTTGAACACTCCATTGAGGGGGAGTGTTGAGATTAGCAATGCCAAATTGTTGGGGGTGAGAGGTGAGTTGGTCAAATTGATTGGAGAGATTGTATGCACACACCCAAGTTTACATTGAGGAGGGGTGTTAAAATGTGCAACGTAAAATGTGTGAGAGTGAATCTTGGGTTTGAGTATGTGAATGCACCCTAGAGGTGTAAGATATTATGGTAAGGTAAGAATGCCACCTTTGATATGTATGGTGTGTGAGTGTTGACCAAAAGAGTATGCCACATGGATGCACACATGTAAAGTGAGATGAGGACTATCTATATTAGAAGCCTCATTGTATAGTTCATTGGGGAATGGAATAGAGCTATTGTTGAGTGTGCAATCTCTCTCTCTCTCTCTCTCTCTCTCTCTCTCTCTCTCTCTCTAGTCATGGAGTTTCTTGTGTGGTTTAATGCACCTTAATCTTATGCTTAATCTTGTGTCTAACATCATAATCAATCCCATATTAGGATTGTTAACAGCGCTTGGATCCCTCCCCACATCTCGCCTTCTTCTCCCATCGGCCAACCCTATTTTGTTGTCTTCTCTCACTGACCCACGATCACCTTGTGTAGCTCTTCTCTTCCTTCCCTTGTTTTTTTCTCCCACCTCCAATCCACGTAGCTTTCTTCCCCCCTTGACTCGTTCTCTCCCTCACACTCACACACCCCAGCCCACTCCTGCTCTCCTATAAAACTCCCTCTCCTCACAACAGTTTACGAACACACCCAGCCCCCTCTTTCTCCTATAATCCTCCCTCTCCTCTCACACACCCTAGCCCCCTCCTTCTCCTATAAAACTCCATCTCCTCACAATAGCGAACACACCCCAACCCCCTCCTACTCCTATCAAACTCCCTCCTCTCCTCTCAATAGCAAACACCACCCCTTCTCTATGGCTCCCTCTCCCTCTAGTGACCCCCCTAGCTAGCCTCGTACATTTTATATAATGCTTGCCTCTCACATTTGACAAAGTTTTCTTTTGTTTGTGGTGAGGTTGATCATCATGTATGTTCCTTAATGTTTTTGTTATGTCTTTTTATTAATACTTATATGTGTGTAGGTCCACAAAAGAATATTTTAAGAAAGAAAAAGATGTCTACATTACGTATTGAACATGATTGAGATGCATCACGATCTTATGTGTGATACTTATGTGTGTGTTGGTCAGTGCTCTCAAAGGTGCAAACCACATTATGCTAATGGAAAGTCGATTGGTCCTTTCATAAGTTAGAACATTGACTACTTAGCTCTTTTGTTTGTTTATAAGACAAAGATCGCATCATGAGCTTGGTTTGAAGAAGATGCTCTTTATCACTATTTTTTTAAGAAGAAGTTGTTGCCGCGTATATGTTTTGGTGCGAGATAAAATATGTGTTTGTGTATGTGGAGTTTATAATTATATTTGAGAAATTTCTTTCTTTCATTGTACATGTGTATTCTATGTGCATGTGTGTGTGTCTGTGTTCCATGTTTGTGTGTTTTATATGTGTGTGCATGTGTTGTTTTTTTTGGGAAAATATATGTTATATTATATAAGGGCTATTACACCATGATCATCCTTTCATCTCTTAAAAGTTACCCATATACATCTCTTAGAACCAGACAGACTGCACAGTATTCACTCTTCATTCAACCATTTACATATTTTATCCCACATCCTATCTTTAAAGACAAAAGAACATTCATCCCATCTAATATGAATCCCCACTACTTCGCTGACCTGACCTGCAGAATTGGCTCAGTTAAAAACCCTTTTGGAGTTGGAGTGAGTTCTTCCCTGTACTCTTTTCTTTTCTAGATTTTTACATTAGGTCTCCTCCCTGGGGGGGGGGGGGGCAAAAGTAGGGCTTCACGTTAAGATACATGTATCATAATAGACTCAAACATATGTTGACACACAGTCGGGAATCTCCTTCTTGAGACAAGCCTATTTTGTTTGTGGGATACAGAGTCGCAAAGCACCCTTGTTAGCTCGTAGCCCCGAGCGACGCGCCTCTCTGTCTGTCTCTCTCTCTCTCTCTGTCTACAATGTTTGAAATCATCAAGGAACATGCTGGGCTAGGTGACGCAAGGGCTGCACCATCGCGCAGCAACACCGTCGTCGTTGATGCCTCATGGCAGTCCGCGCAATGGCTTGCAGCATGGATGCTATTCGCAGGTGCCATTTGCCCTCGCTCACAAGGAGAAGCAGCAGCCCCCCTAGTCGTAGCCAAGAGGAGCTCTGGACTGACTTCTTCTCGAACCCTTCCGAATGGTGGGATAACCGGTGGGACAAGAGAACCGCCCGGCACCCGGACTTCCGACACAAGAGCTCAAGAGAGCCGCTTTGGCTCAACAACCTGCGCAAGCCTCCCTGGGTGGACACCCGCCTGGCCAGCCTCGACTCACGGCAGCAACTACAGTGTGTAGGGATAGGTCATGAAATTCAGGCTCTGTGTGAAGAGGGGAATTTGGAGATGGCCTTTGATGTCTTGTCTCGCATGGATGAGCAGGGCATTGCCCCTTCCGAAATCGTGTATCTGTCTCTGCTCAAGGCGTGCAACAACAAGAAGACCCTCACTCATGCCGCTCGAGTGCATGCACATCTTGCCCACTATAGGCTGGATGTGACCAGCTTTATCGGTGACTACTTAGTGGTCACATTGGCCAAATGTGGTGGCCTTGAAGATGCCTGCCATGTATTCTATAGATTGCCTCATCGGACTGTTTTTTCCTGGACAGCCATCATTTCTGCTTATTCCGACTGTGGGAAGGGTCAGGAAGCCTTGAAAATGTACCAATGCATGCGGGAGGAAGGCGTAGAGCCAGACAAGTTCACCTTTGCCAGTCTGCTCAAAGCTTGTGGCAGTATAGCAAACGTGAATGAGGGCAGGAGAATACATGCAGATGCCCGGAAAAGCGGCTTTGCTTCAGATGTCTTTGTTGGCAGCACACTTGTGACCATGTATGGCAAGTGTGGAAGCATTGTGGAAGCAGAGCTTGTGTTTGGTGGGTTGTCTCAACCCAACACAGTGTCATGGAATGCCATGCTTTCTGCATATGTTGAGCATGGACAAGGAGAGAAGGCTTTACGGCTTTTCCGACAAATGCAAGCAGAATGCATAAATTCTGACCGGCGGACCTTTGTGATCTCACTTCAAGCATGTTGTACCCTTGCAAGAAAGGAGGAAGCTGGTTCTATGGAGAGTGGATTAACCATAGCAATGGCTTTGGAAACTGGTCAGGCTTTACATGCTGACTTGTGGAAGAAGGGTTTTGCATCAGATGTCTATATCAATAACACACTTTTGAGCATGTATGCCAAATGTGGGAACATCATGGAAGCAGAGAATGTGTTTTGTGGCATGTCTGAACGTAATAGTGTCTCATGGAATGAGATGCTCTCAGCATACATTGAACAGGGCCAGGTAGAGAAGACTTTACAGCTGTACCGACTAATGCAAGAGGGCAATGTTAGTCCAGACCAGTGGACCATCGTGGTCTCTCTTCAAGCATGTTGCATGCTTGCAGATAAGGAAAAATTGTCTATGGAGCAGCCACTTACCGAACTTATGTCTCTGGAAATTGGCCAGGCTCTACATGCCGATGCCAAAAGGAAGAACTTGACTTCTCATGTGTTTGTTGGTAACAGCCTTGTGAGTATGTATGGAAAATGCGGAAGGATTGGGGATGCAGAAAGTATGTTAAATGTGCTATCAGAGCGAGACATCGTGTCCTGGAATGCTATGCTTTCAGCATATGTCGAGCAAGCTGGCCAACAAGAGAACGCTTTGCAGTTGTACATACGAATGCAGGCGGAAGGTGCAGCACCAGATGATATCACACTTGTCTGTATCTTGCGAGCTTGTAGTGACACAGGGAGCTCGGATGTCTGTAGGCTGATCCATTTCATTGTTTTGTCCACTGGGTATGATGGAAGTCTACTTCTAGCAAACACTTTAGTTCATGCTTATGGGAGTTGCGCAAGTATGGTAGATGCCCAGGCTGTCTTTGATAGACTACCTAAGCGTGATGTTGTATCTTGGAATGCATTGATTGCTGGTTATGCTCAAGATGGAAACTGCATGGCAAGCTTGCAAAATTTTGAGAAAATGCAAGATGCTGGTATTAAGCCAGATGGGGTCACATTTCTCTCACTGTTCTTTGCTTGCAGTCATGCAGGCTTTGTTGACAAGGGTGTTGAGTACTTTGTATCCATGTGCAAACATGGCATAGCTCCAGACACTAAGCATTTTGGGAGTATTGTAGACCTGCTTGGGCGAGCAGGGGACTTCAAGAGGTTGGAAAGGATGGTGTGGAGGATGCCGATGCAGCCTGATTTGACTCTTTGGTCGTGTTTGCTAGGTGCTTGCCAGATGCACAGCAATGTGAAACTGGCAAAACAGGCATTTGATTGTGCTGTGCATCTGGAACCCAAAGAGGTTCCTGCTTATGTCTTGATGTCAAACATCTATGCCAAGGATAGGCTTGAAAACTGTGCAAAATAGGTGGACAACTCCAGAAATGAGGACACAGCTGTGAACAGGATTTGCTCTCTTTTCTTGTACTAGACCCAAGGCTGTCTCAACTGGGAGCACAAGACTACTCTCAGAAATTTGGCTTAAGAAGAAATGGTTTCATTTTCTGAGATCATTGCAGTATTATTTCAGCATGCCCATGATAAAACCTATCCATGGAAGGAGGAACATTCACACATGACAACATGTCTAGTCACAAAATGAGGATACATTAATTGCTTCAACCAGTTGCAAGAAGAGGGCAGACGATCTGCAAAGACAAAACTCCTGTTTGAGGCAAGCCATGTAAAACCTCCTTGTTACAATTAAGGACACAGCATTCTTCTCTCGTTTAAAGAGTTCACATTCTCACCAACGAAATGGAAAATTTCTTTCTTCAGTTGGTTCTCGCATATACCGAAGTATCATCTGGTGACTTCCCTTTTGAATGGACTAAATTTTGCAGCAGATACTACAAAGTTGGTGGCTCATGTCACATGGCTTGACTCCCGGCTTATGTCTGGTGGCTCTTTTTGGATGAAACGAAGTGGGTGGCAAGGGAGGCCGCCTTGTGCCTATAATTGGCATTAGTGTCCAATAATTAAAAAGGAAAAGAATTTTCCTTGGAAATTGAGGCTGGTACAGATTTTATGACACGATTTTTTTTAAAGGACATAGGAAGGTATATGACCTTACAAGTTTTCAAGGTGGTTTTAAACGCCTAGTCTAATATTAGGCTCAAATGAATTTGCTCGCATCACTTCTGATTTTGCTCATGTCACATGTAAATATACTCGTGTCACGTTGAATGCTCATGCCACGCCTGATTTGCACGTGACTGCTCTCATGTTTCTAATTCGAGAGTTGTTTGGCTTGTTTTTTTTTTAATTTTTGTGGTTTTTTGGATTTCATGGGAGGTGTTTAATGTTCCTAATGGTCTTTATGCAAGTGATTGAGTGTTCCTTGACTGTTTTTCATCGATTTTATGTGCTCTTGATGCTACCAATTGAATGCATGAACAACTTTTATGTGCTCTTGATGCTACCAATTGAATGCATGAACAACAAAAAGAGTATAACTTCCACATCCTAATATGCACAAGTTGGAGCTTGTAGCTTATGTTTTTGGAGTGGATGTCACTTCTAATCACATTGCTATCTCTTAGCTCTGTGCAATCAAAACCAAGCCTCTTGGGCTTAAGTCTAATGTGTGCGATTAGTCAATGGATTGAGGTTTTTTCTTCCAAACTTGAAACCAGCCAAAGAAATTACGGTTTTTTCAAACTTGCATTTAGAATGTTAGAACTCAGTGATGCAAAACAAGCTTCAAAGCATCAAATTTAAATGCATCCAAGGCTCCAAAACCGAATATCTTTTGGAATGTGATCCTGTACTTGATATACCGGAATGATTCCATGGCTATGGGTGTGGAGGTAGAGCTTCAATCACCTTGATGGAGATGAGAGAGAAGGTTGCCTTCATTGTGATTCTCACTCACAAGAGGGGGGTAGAGGAGAATCTCAAGAGAGGGAGAAGCTTACAGTACATCCTATTCATGCAAGCAACCATCAAGTTATGTAAGAATCCAACAAAAGACCAGTAAGCAAGAGAGTAGAGAAGGGGAAGAGCTCACAAGTATTCTATTGTAAAGGAGTGAATAATGTCAAATTTGACTCGTATACAACACTTCGCTAGACAAAACTTAAAAAAGGTCCAAGGTCACTATTTCTAGCCGTAAGCAAGTATATATATATATATATATATAGTTTGTGACTTGCTTGCCACTTCATAAAGTCTAGCACTATCTTACAAAAAATAGGCTTTTGTTACATGCAGGTAAGATGACGAAGCACCTTACGAAAGGACGGGCAAACGAAACCATGTTAACCAACAGAGTGGTTAACAATGAGATAGGGGGGTGTGGAGGCCATTGAGAGAGTGTAGGGTCATGAAGGGAGTGGTTGAAAGAGGGGAGGGGCTGGTGTTGAGGCTCCACACATCCAGAAAGGTACACCATAAAAGATGTTTAGGGTGGTGGTTGTAGGAATGGAGGTCATGGGGTGGGGTAGTAAAAAATGGTGCTCTTTCCATAGGAGGGCCTTGGAGTGTTGTGTTGGTGCAACCTATGGAGGATTACATATCCCATTGGCCTATTGGGAGAATGGAACTAGTGCCATTATCCTCTTGGCTTATGGTGGACAATGGCACCAATATAAAAGGATGACACTAGTTCTGTTCTCCTGAAGGCAAAGAGGAGAATGGCACTGGTGCCATTCTCGCCCAATGGCTATAAAAGCATGAGAAATTGGGAGAATGGCACCACTGCCATTCTTTCCCTTGTTGCCTTCTGGCATGGGAGAATGGTTGGTGCCATTCTCCCCCTCTAGATGACATTACTCTATTGACAACAATGAAATTACCCCATTGACCTATTCGGAGGATGGCACTAGTGCCATTCTTATCTTGGCCTACGGATAATGACACTGATGCCATTCTCCCCTAGTAGATGACATTACCCCATTGACCTATGGAGCATTACATACCCCATTAACCTATTGGGAGAATGGCACTAGTGCCATTCTCTTCTTAGCTTATGGAGAATGGCACCAGTGCCATTCTCCCCCCTTCATTATAAAAGGATGACATTGCACCATTGACCTATTGGGAGGATGGCACTAGTGACATTCTCCTCTTGGCCTAATGGAGAATGGTAGTAGTGCCATTGTCCACTCTTGAGCTTTAAATTAATGATTTTACCCACATTAAAGAGGAGAATGGCACCACTGCCATTTTCCTTTTGGCTTGGGAGAATGGCACTAGTGCCATTATCCTCCCACTAGTAATGCAAAAGCCAATGGGATAGTGCCATTATCCCCCTTGGATTTTGGAGAATAGCATTCTCACCTTGAATGGTTGTTAGAGGCGTGTTCTTTGGCACCTATGTGTTCCTCACTTTATTTTTCGTTAATGAAATGATAGGGATGGTGGTTAGAGGTGGGGACAAGGTCAACATGTTGGTGGGGAATGAAGTAGTTGCAATTGGTGCAGTTTGTGTAACCAACCCTGATGGCTATTGTAGTGGTGTGAAGATTGGGACAAATAATGTATCAGTAATAGTGGAAAAGGGTATTAAGAATGACATGCTTTTGCCATTTCCCACTATGGATGCAATGAACATTGGCGAAGCACTTTGGAGTGTTGTCAAGTGGCCTAAGAACTCTTTGCATTGTGTTGGTGTCACTTTAGATGAGGCAGTAGCTCAAGAGGCTATTATACGAAGTGAGCCCAATAACCCTTATGTTGAGGTAATGCTAGTTTCTTCATTGGAAAATGACAACAAAATCCATGAGTCTTGGAAGGAGAAAAAGGTTGTCTTATGGAATGAGGGCGTGATAGAGAGACCATTGGGGAGGGTGTGGTCTTATATGTTTACCCATATGACTCCATAAACTTTGATGGATTGGGTGAGGACTGCCTAGGTGTCGGTATTGAGAAGAGCAACCACAATACATCTAACTATCCTAGCGTGTTCTATGCAAGACATTGGTAGTGTCAGCCTAGTTAAGTGGCCAATTAAGCAAATGATCATGTTAGATGGAAGCCCATTGCAACACTATGTGCCCATGGCCCAAGGCGCTTATACTGATCAAGTGCTAGACAATGGAATGTTGGCACATGATGTCTCCACCTTCAAAGAAATGAAGGTACACTTTCATTAAAAGGAAGCCCAAGAAAAGAGAGCCACCAACATCATTGTTCAAAATGTCACTGGAATCAGTGCAACAGGTTTCCTCTATTGATTGCTGTGAGAGTAAGTGTTGCCAACATGGTGACTCGGAATTTTTTTTTGGGGCTGCTCCTTGGAATCTCGTACAAACTATGTGTATGACATGCTATCTATGGCTTTGCATTGCAATTTGATAGGGAGAATATGCTATAATTTTAGGGTGAATAGTGTGGTGGTATGTTGCAAAGCATGGTATGAGATGCATGGAATACCAAAAACATGGTATGAGATGCATGGAATACCAAAAACATCATTTTATCAATACATGGAGCAGTTTGAGAATGGTTGCAACAATATGTGCATGGGAATACAGGGATTGTGAGTGAGGACTACGGATAACACATATATGGGTAGGGCTCTAATGCAAGACTTTGTAGAAAATAACTCAGAGCGTATGCCTCACAAGAGTAGAACCATGTTGGATAGTTCTAGAGAGACACAATTGGTGATACCTAAAGTATATAAGCAAGTAGACATCCTACGTGAGAGGTCAAAACTACACTAAACCAATGGGGCTATGAGAGGCTATCCACATCTACCTTCAGTAGGATTTGGAACATAGAATTCAAAAATGTTGATGGAGGAAGGAAAGAAGCATATGATACAACAATAGAGCTGCAGGAACCTATATTATACATGGTGTAGGTACTCCAAGATGGAACCTCGTAAATACCTATGCATAATCCATAATAACATGGACCAAAAGTAAACAACAATTCTGAGACTTCGAGTGAGATCAAAAGACACGGATTCTGCATGGCAATTACAAGTGTCACTAATTGGAATGATTACACACGGACATGGGCGTGGTTACTATGGGCACTTCACCCTCAATGGTTTATGGCCCTTAGATCATACATGACCTTGGGGACTTGGCTACTGATGGGATTCCAAGAAGCAATGCTCCACTTTTGAATGCTCTGAACTCAAGAAATTTATTGGACTATCATTACACTTCTGAAGGTAGGAAACGTATCAGTATTGGTGGCTCATGTGAATTAGTAGATGACACTATCATAAATGTAGACCTAGGGAACATGGAGGCCACAACTTCCATTTGTAGAGGCTACAAATACATGTAGGGATCCCATGCCATCACATGCATGTGGAAATCCCCTCTCTCTAGATGCAAATGTTGCTATTGACCCCCCCCCCCATTCGATAAGTTGCCAAAGAACTTTCTACTCCAATTAGATAACTGTGCATCAGAGAACAAGAATCGATAGTACTTATTTACATACATTTCTCTACTCATAGTAAAGGGTGTTTTTAAGAAAATTCAATTGGGCTTCTTGATGGTAGGGCACACACATGATGGTATTGTTGCAATATTGAACAAGTTTTTTGAGAGACTACGAGTGGGTCAAACATTCGCTTTCCCACATTTAATGGATACATTCAAAAAACCCATATCATCCTCGTCCGCACCATTTCTCCTTATCGGGATCCCTAACTTCAAGAGTTACGTGGATGGCTATCTACATGATGGACAAGACATGCTAGTGGATCCTTCAAAACCATCACAATTTTGATTTTTTATGATAGATGACAAACCAATGATGCAGTACAAAGTGCATCCAAAATCACCTAATTGGATGCCTAGAGAAGGGGGGGGATTAAGAGTTGTGGAAGGAAGATAGTGAGAGGGACGACCATTTTTGGGAGAAGTGTGCAACTATAAGGGGGTAGGAGTACATCATACAAAACCTATATTAAGCCGGTGATAGATTACATTAGATTTTGGGAGAAGTGTGCAGCTATAAGGGGGTAGGAGTACATCATACAAAACCTATATTAGGCCAATGATAGATTATTGAAAAAATATGCTTGGAGAACTTCAAAATCCAATTGTATAATAGTCGAGAATGTGCATTGATTTTTGGCCAAGAAAACAATTCCCTAATCACGTAGATAATTTAGATGCTCACAATAATGAGTTATAAGGCTATGAGGAATGAAATGACCACTACTATGGACCTCTAAGTAGTAAGCCAAGGGAGGAGTTTAGACCAATGATATTTGTTAATCAAGGAGACTTTGTCTTGGTGAGGCCATCTGACCCTATATAACTCATATGGCTTAGTGTTTCCTAATTAGGCATCGATATGAATGAATAATCTTCTAATTTCAATAAAGTATTAATTTAGTATTGGGCATCTTGTGCTAAGAGAAAAGGTCTAAGTGATGTAGAGGCCTATGTTGATTGTTTGTTGTTGGAACAAGTATTGGATAGATAATAGGTTAGATCCATAGGTTTGGGAATGTGTTAATGCAGTTATGTGGTCATGGACATCAAAAGACATAAATCCACCCAAGAAGATTAAGATACCACATCTTGTATGTATCAAAGCACAAGAAGACTTGCTTGCTAGTGGAAACTAGACAATGGACCAAGTGATGATGATAACAATCTCCTAGCATATTAGGTAATATGTTCGTGATACTTCTCAATTACTATATGATAATTTTTTATAATATCATATTTTACAAAATTCTTTGATCAATTTTGTTTCTCATGGTGCAAGAAAAAGGTGAAAAATCAAAGGAGAACATAATTTAAATGGTGTTTATAAACACCACCCCCTTCTAAGATTATTAACCTCGTGCAATCCATTGCATCCCTGAAATGGTGTGTATAAACACCACCCTCTTCTAAGATTATTAACCTCGTGTAATACATTGCATCCTTGAATGGTGTTTATCAAAACCACCATTTTTTTAATTTTTAATCTCTAGAAACCCATCATGGAAACCATCACTGCTATATTTTCATTCCCAAAATTAATGTAATTTTCTAAAATTATCAAGATTTTCCAAAATTAACGAACATCAAATTTTGAAATTCCCAAAATGCTTCCATTCTCCCAAATTATCTAATATGGTATTCTAGGGTTATCTCAAGAAGATTGTTAAGAAATAGGAGATGAGAATGCAATGCTAATGGTGGCTAATCACAAAGATTATGAAGCATAAACAAACTCATCAATACACATAAGCAATGCTAATGTGATAAGTGTATAGATGCACTTAGCATGTGATGGACTAACCAATAAAGACCATGAATGGAAATGAGAACCACAACGATTACCTTAATGCAAGAGAAGATCGCCTTATACCCGCAAAGGATCCACCAACCAACATGTGGTAGCTTGCACAAAGCAATTACAAAAGCTCATCACAACATATGGTAGCTTGCACAAAACAATTACAAAAGCTCATCACACAATGAGTGTAGTAGCTTATTTATATAAGAAACCTAGAGGGAAGCGCTTGAGCTCCCTCGAATGGCTCCACCTTCTCTTGGTTGTCTCACTAGACTCACCATAAAGTGAATCCACCATCAAGGGAACTACCTACTATGCCTACATTGGTAAACCATGGTAATTGGAGACCATATGACCTTAGAACATCTATCCCTAAGGTGCACATATCAATTATCCACTAAGGACTAATACTAATGGATGCTAGATCACTAAAATCTCAACACCCTCTCTTGATCAAGCATCCATACCATGTAGGGTGTGCTTGGATCAGATCTACTAGTAAGGAAAAAATTCACTAAGAGAAAATGAATGTCAAAAAGAATTTAAGTAGCACAAAGCTTTTAGAAACAGTGGTGGCCACATTGGCCGCATGATGACTACTCCTAGGTTGCTTGTCTTCTTTCTTCTTGTTCTCCTCATTCCTCTTCTTCTTGAAACACACTTTGGCTTTATGTACCTTCTTCTTGCAGTAATAGCATGTCCAGAGGAACTTCTTCTTTTTCTTCTCATCCATGATGAGAGCCGATTCCACTTGAACTTGTGATGTGGACTGGAAGTCTTTTTGGCTTCCAATTTGGTTTCTTCAAGGATCAAGGATGAGGCTACTGATGGCAGGGCCATGTTGGTTTAGTTGGCTAGAGCAGACACACATTGCTCATAGACGTTAGACATGCTGGGGCAAGAAAGATAAAGATTGCTTCCTCTTCATCGATTGTAACCCCAGCTCCACTGAGCTGATCTATTAAACTCTTGACGTTGTTCACATGGTTAGCCACCACTATCTCCTTGTCATCCATTTTAAGCATGTATAGCTTCTTGCAAAGAAACATTCGTGCTGTTGCATTAACTTGGCCAAATATGGATTTGAGATGAGTTCAAGCTTCATGAGAGCTCTTGGGGGAGCTCACTTGATGGATCTGATTATTTGCTAGCCCCCATAGATAATAAATGATAAAGCTTTTGAGTCATTTGCTTGTCCACTTATTATTGATACATTTAGGATCTCTAGAAGGCTTCTTCTCAGTGCCATTGACTATGGCCCAAAATTCCCAATCTACCAATCCTATTTGCATTTTGATACTCTATGTATGGCCTTTTTAACCATCAAACTTCTCAGACTTTTCTAAGAAGTGTCCATATAGTGATGATGGCTTGATGAACTCAACATAGTGCAACACTATTACAACTCACATACAGGGATCCTTTATGAGTAAACATGATCCTTGTACAAGGGTATGATCTCTCACACAAAGAGGTGCAGTAAGATAAACTCAATCTGAATGCACTCAAGGTGATAACCACACACTACAAAGTTAAAATTGACCTTCCTGAAATAAATGCATTTGAACACACAAGTTCTGAGGAGTTAAGGGATTGTGCGAGGTAGTAGTAGTGTGGTAGGGTTATTTCCTTTTTAATTTTATGAGATTTTATGAGATTTTTTTGATGCCTTAAGTTGTGTGAAGATACCTAGGCATGATGCACTCTCTTCACTCTCAGAAGAATGGGATATGCTCTTTATAATCTGAGAGCATGTTACAAGGTGATGTTGTCCACAAAGACATGAATATAATGTTCACTTAGAATGATAAGGAAGGCTAGAGCATGGATGTGATGTCCACAAGAATTGTGTGTGAATGGTTTTATACCTTATCCTTATAACACTTTAATCACCAAGATAAAGAAATTTAAAGTTTGAACTTTCTGTCCTAAAAATAAGGAGAAAGGTGAGCAGACGGTGGAGGCGAGATTCTTCTTCAGTCAAGGAACTTTCGTGTTGTTTTTTTTTTATTAGAGGGGATCGCCTGTCAGCTACGCCAAAGGGACGCCTTGATTTGTGCACCACTGTTCACCTAATTAGGTGGTAAGTAACACACCAAATAGCAGTTGGTTTGCTGTACAAGGTGCAGCAGACCCGTTTGTAGAGAAAGCTTTAATACACACAAACATAGTCGGCATTTTTGATCGGATCTATTGCTAAGCCAGGTCGCCACAGACTGGACTACAGCTGAAGAAATCCACCCAATATGCTGTTGATTTGAGTTTATTGAGAGCCCCCAAAAAAAACACCGTTCTTCTCTACTCGCCACCCACTTAATTGCCTTGTCTCACAATGAGGTGAAAGGTGCATAAGACCTTTGCTTGTCCCTGGTCTCGTGAGGTTGATGCCTTTGCTGCAACATGAACAGTGGCCCTCTGTTTGTTTTACAATCTGGTTTTCTTTCTTGAGCATCTAGTTACTCGTGCTTATTTAGGGACATTCTTTAAAGATAAGACCTTTGCTTATCCCTGGTCTCGTGAGGTTGATGCCTTTGCTGCAACATGAACAGTGGCCCTCTATTTGTTTTACAATCTGGTTACAACATCGTATTGGTTTGCAACAACCACCTGTTTCGTAACCATAGCTATTGGAGACAAGGTTTTTACGTTGGGCACTGAGTACGTGTGTGATGTGTTGTAGCAGTTGAATGAGTATGACTCCATCATGAACAATCCATCATGATGAACTGCACTTGGGATCTTGTGCATCATCCAAAGGGATGCAAGGTCTCCTTGGCAGCAATAAGTGGGTTTAGAAGGCTAAGTACAAATTTAATGGTACATTAGAGAAGTACTAGGCACGGCTAGTGGAGAAGCGCTTTACACAAGGTGAGGGATTTGACTTTCATGAGACATTTTCCCCCATAGCTAGATTGACCACCATTTTCATGGTACTAGATTTGGCTTCTCATAAGAAGTGGCTAGTACCATTTTCATGGTACTAGGTTTGGTTGTTCATAAAAGTGGCTAGTACCATGAAAATGGTGGTCAACAGCATATGACGATGGCAACAACATGTTGTAAAAGAAGATAACTGGGAATAGCCAACTCTTGGCATATATCCAACTACACCCTTAAGTGTGGCAGGTGAATGGGGAGTATCATGAATGCAGGATGCCACAAAGGGACGATCAACCGGATGTGTTGGGGGGCAGCTAGGGATTTCTCCCTACCACGTCTCTCCTTATGTGTTGAAGATCCAAAGCGAGTGCACCAGGGATAAGGGAAACCGGGATTTGATATGGGTATAGCAAACATCTGAAGCGTAACTTTTCATGGTACTAGGTTTGGTTATTCATTAGAAGTGGCCAGTAGTGTAACTGGATGTGAAGTCATTTTGGAGAAATGATGCCCCATTATAAGCTTTCCATTCTCTCCATCCCATTTCATAGAAAGCAAGCACCATTTTTTTGTCGAAAGGATGGTCCATCATGAGCTTCCTCTATTGCCTTGCATAATATAGAAGCCTTTAGTTTTACCCAAGGGTAGTATTTCTCTTCATTTCTCTTTGCCTAAGGATCCAAAGTAAAGTTTCTTATCTTGGATTTTGTGAGTACTACACTTCATGGTTACAAGCTTTTTTTTAAAAAAAAATCTCTCAAGCTTCACAGGGCTACAAATGATTTCTCTTCATTTCTCTTTGCCTAAGGATCCAAAGTAAAGTTTCTTATCTTGGATTTTGTGAGTACTACACTTCATGGTTACAAGCTTTCAAAAAAAATAAAATCTCTCAAGCTTCACAGGGCTACAAATGATTCCTCTTACCTTGTCTTTTTTATTTATCACTCTTTGTTCTTCATAAATTCTTGAAGCTTGTTTTTTTCTTCCTTCCCATCTGAGAGAATACGAAGAAATAATTATTATCCACATTAAAATATATACATCCAAACCATAGCCAAGAGATTTAATCAAAAAATATAAAAGAAAGAATGACAAGAGCATGGGCATACAATCTCACCCCCAACATGAGAGGCTCCATCTCCTGCATATGGGTATTTAAATATTCTATTTATAAATTTGACCCTTGGAGCTAATAATAGCTTAAACATCCAAAGTTGGATCTTTCCTTTTATAAAAATAACCTTAATGTCTTGTTGTGCACTACTTTTTACAATAAATAAATTTATTTTCTACACATCTAGGATGTGCTCAACCGTGGAATTTAAATTAACATTATAGATACAATGCCTTGACAAAGCAAAAATATGGTGTTAATTAAATATAAAATTGACACATTGCTAGAAATACTCTGCACAACACCATAACCATGGCACTTGCACACCATGGTCAAGACCACCATAACCCTGGCACTTGCACATCATGGTGGTCAAGACCACCATCCATGGGACACCTTAATCGATAGCCTTGCATTGCTCAACACCTATTACTCATGTTAATCACATTGGTTAAAATAATTAGTTGGACGACTCTCACTAATTAACCAAATATGAGTATATCATAGGCACAAGCACATAATATCAATAACATTAGCTCAGTATTTAATACCCAATAACACTAGCTTGTCAGTATTGATGTGGTAACACCCACAATACCAACTACTAGCATGGTACAATGGTATCTCATATGTTTTGATCAACCATAGAGTAGACTTCCTACTAACAGACTACTTAGCCCTCATGGCATCTAGTGGTGGCTGCTTCATACTTAAGTTGTATGTCTTGGTGAAGTTGTGCATCTTGCATCTTTATTTGAACTTCTTGAAGGTTTTGCACTTGCTCCTTTTGGGCATCTAACTCTTTTTTCATTATAGCTAGTATAGTGTGTATAAAGAAGCATTATCATCTCTTCTAGCTCTTTTGCCGTATCTTTTGCTTTTTGGGTGCTGGATTTTGTTGTATTTTTAAGCTCTTTATATTTGGCTTGAGCAACTTCCTTACCTTTCACGATTGGGAAGCTCTTGCTCTTTTTCCTTCAGTAGCTTCCTTACCTTCATGATTGGGAAGCCCCTATGTATAGTTTTGGTTATTGTAGTAGTCTAAGAGTTGTGCTGTTAGTATGTCACCACAATACAATTATTAAATAACCCATTTCATGCGTGAGGAAGCATGGGGATTCTCATGTATGTGAGAATGATAGGGTTGGGATTCCCATGTTTGTGAGAACGAATGAAATTTTCACATGTGAAAATCCACCTCACGATTTGTTTCTTGTTTATCCATGATGGCTCATTAGATTAAAAAGCGTGAATTAGTCTTGATTTGCTATGAGAATCACATGGCATGTGATTCTTTGAAAGATTAGAGTGAGGAGCATAGGGTCATGACTTGACCCATTGAGGTGCGTAACCTTCCTTCTATAGAGTTGAGGCAACCCTGCATTTTCACGGGCATCAAAATGTAAGTTTTTAGCATAGAGTTTTAGTAGTGAAGGGGTTGATTTGTTTGGTGCAGGGGAGGTGGAGTTTTTGAGTCAATTGTGGACGAAGTGGGACACTTTCTAGTATCGTGGTCAAAGGCTTTACAATATATGGAGTATAGAAAAACATGTGCCTTGTATGCACAATGAGGATTGGGATGGTCGTAGTGATTGAACTCAACACAAGGCATTTCATTCCTCACTTGTAGGGGCATTAATGATGTTTGGTTTTGAAGGTTCTCATCCTCTCTTAGAGATGTCGATTGAAAGCTTTTAAGCAAGGCTGCATAGAGTTCAGGGAATGTCAATTTCAAGACCGTTCGTTCTTTAGCCCCATTACTTCACTTGGTTTAGATGAGGAACATCTTGTAGCATGATCATCTTCTAGCATGTTGTTATCTAAACGTATTGCTTCATTACAACATTGATCAAATGTTTTCGGATTGGATACAATGATCAAGTTGTGTAAGCTGTTATTCTTTAAGCCCATCATGAAACATCTCTTCAATTGAAAATTGTTTAATTTTTTCCATGACTCATATCGTGAGTCCAAGAGTTTTATCCGAAAGATAAAGTCTCTAATGGATTCATTTGGTTGATGCTCAATTGAATAGAGTTATGTTGCTGCACTCCATCAATCACCTTGTTTGAAAAAGCCATGTATAAAGGTTGATTTCAAGGTTTTGAAGTTGGTCTTGATCTTGCAGGCATCAATATGATGAACCATCGACTAGCTTATCTCTCTAAGCATAGGTTTAACGCATGTACATTGGTGGGACAGTTGGGATTTCCAAAGGCTTCACATCTCTATTTAAACATTTAAATGTATTGAACATGGTCTATTGTTCCGTCGTATTTGCCCATAATTTTAGAAATTTGTACGGTCGTATTTTTGTATAAGTCACTGAGACTGTATGTGAGTGCTCTTGTTGGGAGAGACTCGTTGAGTCCTTGGGCTACCCCCCTTTCTAGACTAGTCAGTATGTCCAAGGTGTGGGTATCCAGGAAAGGGTTGGTACCTATAGGATTTGTGGAGATGTTAGCTAAGGGACCAAAGCCCGGTGGGATCAAAGTGACAGGTTGTGTAAAACCCGATGACATGCTTGTTATAGGCATGGCCAATGGCATTGGGATGTACATTTGCGCCATAGATCTCAATGGCTCAAAGGTGTCAGTCATTAGGTTCATTCCTCGCAATCCCTCTATTGTTGCCATGTCTGTTTAAATGCTCTCTAATGAGCAAATAAATTTTTTTAATTTTTTATATTCTCTCATAGCCCGTTACAACCTCAAGAGGCCCGCTGGTCTCTTCGTTGGAACAAACGAATGGCCGTTCGCCCTAATTAGCTTAGGCGCACACAAATGACTTGAGATGATTTTCTGGAAAAAGCATATGCTAGTAACTTCCCAGATTGAAGAGGAGGTCCTACAACCTATTTTCCATCATTGTCTCAAGACATAATTTTTTTGCCAGAATTTTTTCTCTGTTTCGCAACACATTTAACTATGGAAGCAGGTTCAAGAGGCAACCAACCAAGTACAGATATTGCAAGAATACCTCACAACGGCAGATAGGGGTGCTTTCCAGAGTCTTTTTTTTTGGGTCGACGGACCCCTTTTCACGTCGTGAACTAGCAGGGTGCAGTTCACGCCATGAAGCAGAATTGACGAATTTTATAAACTTTGATTTTTTTTTGATCGCGTGAACGAAGGGTCTCACACCATGAATCCTTAACGGTTCACGTCGTCGTGAAGCAGACTTCACAAAAAAGTTTAGGGTTTAGGATTTAGGGGAGCGTTGTCACACCGACGCATTGCACTACGGGTCCTCGTCCCTCCTCTCACCTCACTTCACTCACACACACTCACTAGCATGCATTAGGGAGAAAGATTAGCAAGAGGATTAGCAAGAGCAAGACTCAATTGCAGAATGGGAGAGTATCTTGTATTATGAGAGAAATTCACTTATATACATGGCCATGAGTATTCACACACTTAAATTGTGGCCGACCGGGCACTTTAGGCTCATAAGAGGCCTAATGCTATTACAATGACTACTCTCATAATATATCTATGTACATTACTTAGGACTTCATCCTATCTTGCTGCCACATGCTCTTGAAGCGGGAATCGCCATAAATACTCCGTGACACCATTACGGGCGCCCATCCAAGTTGTAGCTTTGGACACTATATGAATGTCGCTTAAATGAATCAAATGAAGAATTGAGAATCACTATCTCGTTTTGATGTGATTAAGTCTACGTTCCTCCAGATCCTTCTCTCTCTGCTCTCCCATTATTAACATCTCTTAGTGTCCCCACTAACAAAAGAAGTCAAATGTTACCTTGCCGATAATTGCCAAAAACAAAGTGAGCAAAAAAAAGGGCTCACATAAATATAAAAATGCAATCACTCGCACAAAACCCACCACCCCGTTAAGAATTCCCAATACACCACTAACCTATTCATTCATTAACTAGCTTTTCTTATTTCTTCTGGAGGAATAAAGACCATTGAATGTCATTCAACATCAATGCCATCGACAAAGCTTGTTCATTCTCCCCACACAACGGTCTTCAATGCGATCGCCATCAGGAAAGAAGGCATACAAGGCCCTTTTTCTTTTATGCTGCACATATTGTAAAACCTTTGACCATGATACTAAAAAGTGTCTCGCTTCATCCACAATGGACTCAAAACCTCCATCTCCCATGCACCAAATAGAAACAGTCCAAAGGGTAGAAACTGCTCAAGAAGCAGTTAATTGGACACTTCAGTGTTTCTATTGTCGTGGACCTCACAAGGTGGCAGACTGCACATTTTGGAATACTTACATGCCGATAGTCACTGACGCCTTGCGACCAATGTGTGAATGATGTGGCATTGATCACATGTTCCAAGATTGCCCAAGACAAGTTACTTCAATGCAACTTGTCACACACAAAATACAACTCTTAACATCTTAAGTGTACAAAACGGGCAATTGTCTACGGTGCCCTTGAATGTGCTTACACGCTTACAAGCCAAGGCACGAGAAACAGTAAAAAAGAACGCAAAAGACAATACCTCAACATGGGTAGAAGAACATGCTTCAAAACAGAACCCAAAAGAAGGAGCAAAACCTTCTAAAACCAAGAAAAACAAAGAACAACAAACTATCGAAACCAAGGTCAAATTAAAAGACAAGGAAAAGGAGCTTGTAGAGGACATAAACCCAAAAAGGGACATAAACACAAAAGAGCCAAAGCTATACATGATGTAGAAGCATCCACCTCAAAGAACACCACCCAAACCTCAACACCCATATGTGCGACATAGGATACAAAAACCCAATAGAAAATTTGATCTCGTCGCATGGGTAAACGTAAAGAAAAACTGACAAACCAAAGAAAGTCAGAGAATGAAACAAGTTCTTACTCTTCGCTCAGTGCACCACATAGACCAATCAAGAAGCTAGAACCCACCCAACCACCCCAAATGGATAATAATGATCATATGACATATGCGGAACGCAGAAAGCAAGCTCACGAGAGTATGCTTAACTTGGTTGGATTTCTTACAGGGTCACCGGTTGTGATTGAGCCTCATAATGCCAAACCTAAAACAACAACCAAAATACAAAGCCCAGAGGAGTACCGCTTTCCCTTTCAAGAGGAAGACATACTCTCTACAGAAGAGTCATTTCAAATAGATTGTACGACTTATGCGCTTGAGAAAGCATGTGAGGAATTCGATAATTCCCTTATAAGATTAAAATAGTCTCAAAGCCAGTAGCATCACATCAGCACTTGCACCTTTAAGGACTCAACCTGAGTTATACAAGGACATAATGAACAATATAAAACAGGACTATGAGGATTCACAAGTTTCCAAACAGACCTCATTAAGAAGTGTACGCATTGGGTACTCTTGAAAAAGCTGAAAGCCAAATTGAGGATGAAAGTGAATGGGAGTATGAAACAGAAATGGGATCTGAAGTTGAGTCAATAACCGAGTATTTAGAAACTAAAAAGAAGTATTTACAATCATCATAACTAAAAACAAGTATTTAGGAACTAAAAAGAAGTATTTAAAATCATCCATGGTTCCTTTGGAAGATTCTATCATGGTATGGTTGGATTTCCCTATAGGAAATGATGTTAAGCATAAACGTGCATTCATTAACCCTTGAGCTCGTCATAACATCATGACAATAGACACTTGGGTGTCATTGGGACAACCTAAACTCATCCCTACAAGCAAAAGTCTTACAAAAGGAGCCAACGGACAAAACATTGAAGTTCCAGGTTGCTTTAGATACACTACTCTGGCGATATGGAATTTACATTCCATGTTACCCTAGATTCCCTTGAGTATAATGTCATTCTTGCAAAACTTGGATTGGTGAATCGTTGTATTCAATAGATGAATCCATGCAAACAGTCACCTTGAACACTCTTGTGCAAGCAATGTAAAATTGCTATTATTACGAGAGGAAGAAACCTTGCAGAAGCTGGAACTACCAACATATCTTATTGAAAAGATCCCTAGGATTTTGGTGGGATTGGAAATTTCAAATAAAATCACCACAGCTCAAGCACAGCTTTATCCAACACGAGAACACAATCTCATGACCCTCGAGCTATGGGATTTATTAGGTCAACCAACACTCACGACAAATCCTGAAAGGATTACCTTTACACAAGCCTTGAACATGCCATGTTTGGGGTACTTTGAACATATAATGTATATTGAAACTAATCCCCTCACTTGCAAATTTTTTGTGGTTATGTATTGGAAGTAGATTTGATCTTGGAGAAGAAATGGACTATTGCTGTCTAAGATGCACCACTGTGCTTTGCTAGCGATAGAGTCATCATGATTGTCAAAAACAAAAAAAATTGACAATACCATACTGCAAGGAAGAGGATCCAACTTTAATGGATATCTATGATGCTGAACGCAAAAGGATACAAGCCTCTTCCACAAAAGCCCCTCTACACAATGACCTACCATCTACGTCAACGACCAACTCCAATAAAGCATCTACTCCTTCAACCCCTGTGGGTGGAGAAGCAGCTACTTGTAGCTCAAGGCTACTATGAAGGTGCTAATCAAATTTGGTTGCCTCCACAATCAAAACTTCTTCCTCAACATAGCACTCGAAAGCCAAGGAAAAAGAAAAGTACTCCACAACACCTCCACAAAAGCCTATCCAAGTTCCTCAAAGAACTCTACCCATGCAACAAGTGTGGGTACCAAAAACAATGTTGAATGCACAAGGGTGTTACTAAAGAAATACCAAAGCTTGGGTCCCCAAGTGCATCACAAAGTCCCCTAAGCTTGCACAAAGAAGAAAGCCTCAACACCAAGCACATCAGCCACCAATTTATAGTGTTCATCAAAGATGGGTGCCTTCGTGCATGTGCTTCAACAACAAGGATACTATGATGGTAATTCCATCATATGGTTGCCAAAATCGAACAATGTGAAGAAAACCTCACCACCAACTTCAACCCCAACAACTTCACATAAAGTTCTGTAAGAATGGAGGCCCAAGCAACGACAAGCAAATCACTTAATAACTCTCGTGCATTCAGTGAAAAGATGCAGGGGAGAAGAGAGCTTGAGCTCTTGCAAAGCACACACACACTCACACGACCCTAATAGAGAACACACAAGGTGAGAGGCTGAAAATATTCTTCTTTTTCACTCAACACGCAACACTCCATATACAAAGATAAGAGTACTCACATATGAAAGGTACTCAACCAAATACATAATAGGGTTCTCTATAGTGTGAACCCAACTAAATGAGCTGGTGCTATAACTATGCCAGTCTCTAGAATGGCTGTCACACAGCGTGTCATCCCACTGGCCGCATATCACCCATGATCTCACCAACCATGCCAGTGGTGTAAGTGTGGGGCCTATCCCCCAGGCGGGTCATCAGTGTCCACCGCCTCGCTAGACGAGCTCGATATCTCAACACTCCCCCTCGAGCTCAACTCCATCTCATGTACACTAAGCAAAGCCCTGAATCTGCAGAGCTTCTCTGTACCCAATGCTTTGGTGAAGATGTCAGCTACCTGATCCTGTGTGCTAACATAAACAAGGTCAACATCTCCTGCCAAGACCTTCTCTCTGACAAAATGGTAGCGGACCTCTATATGCTTCGTACGAGCATGAAAACTGGGTTCCTGGCCAACTGTATACTGCTAATGTTGTCACAGAAAATGGCAACTTGTCTATCCACTAATAGATCCAAATCTGCAAGTAGCTTTCTCAACCAAGCTACCTCACATGCTGCCATAGCAGCTCCTCTGTACTCGGCCTCTGTAGTACTGGATTGAGTAACCGTAGGCTGCTTCTTGCTGCTCTAAGTCACAGTAGCACTCCCCAAGGAAAACATGAAGCCATTAGTAGATCTTCTATCTGGGAAACTACCAGCCCAATCAGCATCTGTGTACCCATGTACACATATCTTTGTCCCAGTTTCATAAAATAGTCCACAATGCAAAGTAGACCTCACATACCTCGGTATGCGTCTCAATGCATCCAAGTGCGGCTTCCGAGGAACCTGCATAAACTAACTCACCAACCCAATAGCATAGCTTAAATTTGGCCTGGTGATCGTCATGTAGATCAAGCTTCCTACTATGCGCCTATACATAGTAGGATCCTCCAAAATCTCTCCTGAATCTGCACTCAACTTGCCATTCTGATCCAATGGCACTGAGATAGGCTTACAGCCTATCATACCATACTTGGACAACACGTCCAAGCCATACTGTCTCTGCAGTAATCCAATACCATCATGTGGTGACCTAATCACCTCAATGCCCAAGAAATATTTGAGCTCCCCCAGATCCTTCATCTCAAACTTTTGTTTAAGCAAGATCTTTACATCAAAGATCTCTGCATCATGGTCCCCTGTAAAGATCAAGTCATCTACATAGATGACAACAAGCACAACCCCTCTATGACTGTGTCTCACATACAGCGAGAAATCTGCATTGGCTACATGAAAGCCAATAGTGACAAGATATTCAAAAATCTTGTCAAACCATAGTCTTGGTGCTTGTTTTAAGCCATACAAGGCTTTCTTCAACCTACAAACATGCTCGGGGTGACACATCCTCATAACCAGGTGACTGCAACATATACACTTCTTCTTGCAAATCCCCATGCAAGAATGCATTCTTTACATCCATTTGATGTAAAGACCATTTCTTTGACGCAGCCACTGCTATCACAACTCTCACTATTGCCATCTTGGCAACTGGGCTGAAAGTTTCCTCATAATCAATGCCATATGTCTGCGCATATCCTTTGGCTACCAATCTAGCCTTGTACCTGCTTATGCTTCCATCACTGTTATGTTTTACTTTGTACACCCACTTGCGTCCAATGGCTTTCTTGCCTTCAGGCAATTGCACTAAATCCCATGTCTCATTTCCATATAGTGCATCCATCTCCTCATCCATAGCTTTCTCCCAACACACATTTCCAACAGCCTCATCAATGCATGTGGGCTCTACAACCTGTACAACTTTTGCCATGTATGCATAGTGATGTGCCACATAACCATCATAGGTAAACCTCTGCACAGGATTCTTCACTCTTGGGCCAGATCTTCGCAGCTTTGCATTCATGACTTTCATAGCTTTCTTTACACCAGGTGTTCTCATAGCTAGGATCCCAAGCTCCTCATCAAGGCTCATCTCTGAGCCACTAGACTCTCCATCAACATGAGAATGCCCTATAGAAATGTCAGGCATACTAAGGGACTCAACCACTTTCTCTTTGCCTTTATGTGATGTACTAATCACATTTGCAGGACTGGTATTATGACGCAGCCTGCCACTCCATGGTCTATCAACTAAACCACTAGATGAGGACTCTCCTGGTCCACTCAAAGATTGTGATTGCTGACTTGCATTCTGTGCAACCACATTTCCACTCACATCAGTCCCAACAGCTTCTTTTTCAGTAGCATACCAACTGCTTATCTCATCAAAAACATCCCTGCTTACCCTCAACTCACGTGTAATAACACCTGTATCCCTTTTGCTCAAGGGAATATCCAATAAACACACATTTTTCAGCTTTTGGATCTAGCTTAGTTCTCAACTCATCTGGCACATGCACATATGCAATGCATCCAAAAACTTTCAGATGAGACAAATCAGGTTTTTTGCCAATAAACCTCTCCTCTGGAGTTACATCATGTATGGCTACAGTTGGAGTCCTGTTCATGATGTAAACTGCAAAAACAGCCTCAGCTCAATAGCTATGTGGTATATTCTTCTCTTCCATCAATGCTCACGCAATCTCAGCAATGCGCCTATTTTTTCGCTCAGTAACTCCATTTTGTTGCGGAGTGTATCTGCATGTAAACTGTCTCCGAATACCATTTTTCTTTAAAAATTCAGAGAACTCATTGGAGAAGTACTCTCCCTCTCCATCTGACCTTAGGCACTTTACATGTTTCCCTGTTTGCTTTTCAACCATAACTCTGAAATTCTGAAAGTGAGTGAACACCTCACCCTTCTCCTTCATGAAGTATACCCACACTTTCCTTGTGTTGCCTTTTGCAACCAACCTGCACTTGTCTTTAAAGTCTTCAACATAACAACTATCAGGGTTAAACCAACCTGCACTTGTCTTTAAAGTCTTCAACATAACAACTATCAGGGTTAAACCAAACCTGCAAACCCTGCTTAATCATCTGGCCAACTGAAACCAGATTCTTTGTTATGTTTGGAACATGAAGTACATTTGCAAGGTACTTCACTTTGCCATCCTGCATAGACAATGGCACATCTCTAACATGGGCAATTGGATGAGTAGTGTCATCCCCTGTTTCCACAAAACCTGGTCTTTCAAGGTTCTTCATCTCCTTGAACCACTCCCCATGACTTGTCATGTGGTTCGAAGCACCTGAATCAACATATCATACATCATCTTTATGTGCTGCTTCTACATTTTCAGACATGGCATTAACGACATGCTGCATAAGAAAAAACCTTTCATTATCCTCATTGTTTCTGCTCGAGGATGCATAGTTGTTTTGATGCAATTTCCCATTTTGCATGTCAGCCTGCTTCTTATAACAATCTGCCTGCACATGTCCAGGCTTACCACAATAAAAGCATCCACGTGTATCATTATGCTACCTTTGCCAATTTTCACGACCTCTTTGACTCCCCTTGCCTCTGAATTGGCCTCTTCCACCTGCGTGTTGTTGTTGTTGTTGTGAATTCTGGGACTGTTGTTGTTGCTGATGCTGGCCATAATTCTGATTACTTGTTCGGCCACCTCCTTGACCGCGTCCATGGCCTCCTCTACCTCGTCCTCTTCTTGAACTTGTGTAGAAGGCCTGTTGCTCTGAACTATTTTTGTTTTGTGAAGATTGTTGGTCTTCACCCAAGCTCTTCTCTTCTATTATCAACATAGACACCAAATCTGTAAAATTGAGAATGTTTTCTCGAGTCTGAATAGACATCTTGAACGCCTTGTATTGTGGCCCAAGACCACGTAGACAGACTTCCACCTTGTCATCATCTATTGAAACACCAATAGATGCAAGGGATTCCACAATACCCTTTATAATGCATAGGCATTTACAGACATACTCTGAAGTTCATTCTTCAACTGTATCTTGCGTGCCTTGGTATTCGTTTCATAGAGTTTTACCAAGGTGTCCCACATCTCCTTGGGTGACTTGGCATCCTGTATGTGCCCAATCATAGTGTCCTGTATATTGATAGAGAGCCAATATATAACTTTTTTGGCTCCTTGGTTCCAGTCCTTGAACTCTTTCACATCTGCAGTCGGATTGATATCCGATATCTCTGGTGCCTTTTCATGCTCACCTTCTATATAGTCCCAATAGCCCTTTCCCATCAGGAAATTTGTCAGCCTGAACCTCCAAGCATGGATTGATATCCGATATCTCTGGTGCCTTTTCATGCTCACCTTCTATATAGTCCCAATAGCCCTTTCCCATCAGGAAATTTGTCAGCCTGAACCTCCAAGCATGGAGGTTGTTCTTATCAAGCTTCTTAGCAACAATATGGGTTATGCCATCATTTGACATCTTGCTAGACACACAAATTTACCAAAAACAGCACTCTGGTTTGTCCTGCATAAACTGCTGTATTTTCTGCAGCGGTACTGTAGTAGACTCAAATGTCACAACCAGTGACCTCAATGTGCATACATACACCCAATGGCAACTGTTGACCTCCTTACAGAGCACACACAGTGTCTGCACAGCCAATCTGTCTTCCTGCGGTTCTTAAAACAGAGTTCTGCAGAGAATCGATGACTTACCCGCAGTACTCGAAATCACCTGCTTTCTGAAAAACGGAGGTCCAGACGCGTCCGAAACGCGTTTTTGGCCCAAAAAAATTTGTCCGATAGGACGTTATAGTTTCCCTATAGCTTTACTCCCGCGAAGAAAGCTCTTCAATCAGAGATCGTTTGCCGATGCCTCCTATAGAGCTCCCGACATGGTGTAGTCTCCAACACAAATAGGGAAGAGTGGTTGAAGCTCTTACCCTTGTACTACTTCTTGTGCTTCTCTTGCTTACAGCTCGGCTCTTAGCATGAACCAGACTCTGATACCATGAAAAGATGCAAGGGAGAAGAGAGCTTGAGCTCTTGTAAGCACACACACACTCACAAAACCCTAATAGAGAACACACAAGGTGAGAGGCTGAAAATATTCTTCTTCTTCACTCAACACTCAACACTCCATATACAAAGATAAGAGTACTCACATATGAAAGGTACTCAACCAAATACATAATAGGGTTCTCTATAGTGTGAACACACAAGGTGAGAGGCTGAAAATATTCTTCTTCTTCACTCAACACTCCATATACAAAGATAAGAGTACTCACATATGAAAGGTACTCAACCAAATACATAATAGGGTTCTCTATAGTGTGAACCCAACTAAATGAGCTGGCACTATAACTATGCCAGTCTCTAGAATGGCTGTCACACAGCCTATCATCCCACTGGCCGCATATCATCCATGATCTCACCAACCATGCCAGTGGTGTAAGTGTGGGACCTATCCCCCAAGCAGGTCATCAATGTCCACCGCCTCACTAGATGAGCTCGATATCTCAACATTCAGCACCAACACAAGAGCTTGTGTGTTCAACCAAACAATCAATAGTCTTCCCTATTGCCTCAATAACATCTGAGCAACAAGTTCCAAAATCAATACCCACATCTGCAAAAACGGAGACTTATGAGCGCATCAAGGACAAAAAAACAATGCTCTTGTCACCCCTCTGGATGTGAGAAATAAGTGCATAAGAAGCGGCTGCTTGCAAGTCATGACCTAGATGACCCATTTAAAAAAAACCCTAAGGGTCAAAACCTACAACTTCACCGAATTAGGCCATCTCACAAAATGACCTTTCACAACCAAAAATCCTGCAATCTCACAGGTTTAGGTTTCTCACAAATCATAGTCTCACGGCTTAAGAACCTACACGTGCACGATTTAAGCCTCGTCTCATAGATTAAGCCATATCACAATTACCACATTTCCAACGATCTTCAATAGCTATTATAGATTTGTTAAGCTTATTGCTTACTATTCTTTTGGCTAAATTAATGTAGCAGCTGCTCTATGAGTACATATCCATACTCATGCACTGGAGAGCATTTGCACCAAAGCCTCACCATCAATAACTTCCAGGTACATCCCTGGATGGGGGGGGGCATGGTGGCCTGGTCAATGGTAAAACCCATCACTTGGAATTTTTCTTCAAATTACAAACCTCTCCAAATGACGCCACCATCTTCACAAATCAATGATCTTCAATCCTTAGTGAAGATATCTATATTAGCCTCGCAAGTTGAAGTAATTCTTTCAATCCTCACCAACAAGTGGCTACTTCAACACAGAGCAGTTCAATAAGAGTTTATATGACTCAATTATTTTACTTCATGTAAATCTTCTTTATAAGAGCACTTAAATATACATAAAAACATAAAAAGCACATGGACAGAAGAAGACAAAAATAGGTTCTTCTCAACAACATTTGACAAGAATCCTACCACACAAAGGGACATCATCAAAGGCCAAATTCTTCAAATGATGAATGTCACTTCAATGAATCAAATGAGAAACTGAGAATCACCATCTCGTTCTGATGATTAAGTCTACATTCCTCTGGATCCTTCTCTCTCCTCTCCCATTATTAACATCTCTTAGTGTCCCCACCACCAACAAAAATCAAATATAACCTTGCTGATGATTGCCAAAAACAAAGTGAGCAAAAAAAAGAGCTCACATAAATATAAAAATACAATCATTCGCACAAAACCCACCACCCCGTTAAGAATTCCCAATACACCACTAACCTATTCATTCATTAACTAGCTTTTCTTATTTCTTTCGAAGGAACAAAGACCATTGAACGTCATTCAACATCAATGCCATCGCCAAAGCTTGTTCATTCTCCCCACACAACGGTCTTCAACGCGTCGCTATCAGGAAGGGGAGAATGTTAACCCAATTCTAGGGTTAACAAGAGCTACCACAATTATCTTATATCAAAGAGTCATGGTAGATACACCAAAGGGTCATACATTCAAGATATGAAGCCATAGTGTCCAAAGCTACAACTTGGACGGGCGCCTATAATGGTATCACGAAGTATTTATGGTGATTCCCGCTTCAAGAGCGTGTGGCAGCAAGATAGGATGAAGTCCTAAGTGATGTACTTCATGGATATATTATGAGAGTAGTCATTGTAATAGCATATTAGGCCTCTTATGAGCCTAAAGTGATGTACTTCATGGATATATTATGAGAGTAGTCATTGTAATAGCATATTAGGCCTCTTATGAGCCTAAACTGTGCCCGGCCCCGGCGGCCACAGTTTAAGTGAGTGTGAACACTCTTGGCCATATATATAAGTGAATTTCTCTCATAATACAAGATACTCTCCCATTCTGCAATTGAGTCTTGCTCTTGCTAATCTTTCTCCCTAATGCATGCTAGTGAGTGTGTGTAAGTGAAGTGAGGTGAGAGGAGAGACGAGGACCCGTAGTGCAACGCGACGGTTTGACAATGCTCGCGGGAGACGCGGTGGAATTGCTTCTCAAGGAGTTGTAGAGCTTGGACACCTCAAGGGTTATGAGAGCTCGGCCATTGGAAATATCCTCACGACATTTGTGATTCACCAGGGAACCTCTTTTTGGATGTGTTTCAAGGAGGGTTAGGGTGAGCCATAACAAAAAAAAAAAATGGTCACGTGAACGAAGGATCTCACACCGTGAATCCTTAACAGATCATGTTGTGAAGCGGACTTCACGAAGAAATTAAATTCAATTTTTTTTAAAACTTTTTTTTTAACGCGGGTTCGTAGGACGTGTACCCTTAGGCCGTGAAGTTGCAAAAATGGTTCACGACGTGAATCATTAAATTCGATTTATTTTATTTTATTTTATTTTTTCAGGTCACGTAAATGAAGAGTCTCATGCCGTGAACCCTTAATGGTTCACGTCGTGAAGTGGACTTCATGGAAAAATTAAATTTGATTTTTTTTGGGTCGCGTGAACGAAGAGTCTCACTTTGTGAAGTTCATGGAAAATTTAAATTCGATTTTTTTATTTTTTATTGTTGTTTTTTTCGGTGTGGGCTCCTAGGACATGAACCCTTAGGCCATGAAGTTACAGAAATGGTTCACGACATGAACCATTTTTTTATTTTTATTTTTTTGGTGGCGCGGGCTCCTAGGGTGTGAACCCTTAAGCCGCCCGTAAAGTTGCAGAAATGGTTCGCGGGCATGAATCCCTTTTTTATTTTTTTTGGTTTATTTGGAGTCTAGTGAAAAATATGAATTTTTTTTTTAAGGGGGGGATATTTTTTTAATCTAAAATTAAGGAGATATGGGCATTTTTCCAAAAAGGTAAGTTATTCAAAAAAATCAATCTTTTTATGACACCCCTTACACCCTTCTCATAAATGATCCCCAAAATGGACAATTTGACAACTGATGAGCATCTACTCATTGAATGCTCATGAGCATCTACTCATTGAATGCTCATTAGCCTTAATGAGTTATGTAAAAAAGTGATTAAAATTTAATTCAAGATTAATCTTTTCCTCATTTACACTAATCAATGACTCTAATTAATCACTAATCTCTAATTAATTCACACAATTGAGCACATTATTGGATAGAGCAAGAGAATGCTAATCTTTGTGCATCAACAAATGTGTAAATTAATCTAAAATAAGAGATTAATTAAACTCTTAATTGTGATCTCCTCTTTTAAGGTAAAATTAAGCAAAGAGAGTCAAATTTCTCTAATTAATTAAAAAATTAATGTAATTAGGTGTTTTGATGCATCTAGATGCTCTCAAGACACTCAAAAACACCAATTTGGATTACTTATATGAGCAATTTAGACCTTAATTAATACATTTTCTAAATTCTTTACCTCTTGAATAAGATTAATCACCCTTAATGACAAAAACCAGTCCATTAAGAGAAATTAGTCAAATTCAAGGATTTTTTGATAGTTTTAAGAAAATTTTTGAAAGATTAATCTAATCCTAATGCTTGTTAATATTCTAATGCAAACAATTTCAATAACAAACACACAATTAAGCTAAAATTAATGATTTTAGTTTTATGTTTAACACTAAAGAGAGTTAACATTCACTAAAATTTACATTCTATTGCATTGTTTGATGCAATGAATGCAAACTAAACCTAATACAAACTATGTGCAAGTCCTAAGAATATGAAAAACCACAATAACAACAACAAAAATAATAAATTAAGCTAAAAATTTAAGTAAAAGACATTCTTTTCAAAAAAAAAGAGAGAGCTATTCTACACCAGATCACACACAAATCACCATCAAATCCACATCTTTTTCATGGGAAACCATTAATCAAGATAATGGGTAATACGTAGATTAGAGAAAAAATGATGAAAAAAGCCAAGGGATGGCTCCCCGACAGCGGCGTAAAAGATGTTAAGACTCACTCTAACCCTTCTTGAAACACATCCAAAAAGAGATTACCTGGTGAACCGCAACTATCGTGAGAATCTTTCCAATGGCCGAGCTGGTAACCCCTGAGGTCTCCAAGATCTACAACTCCTTGAGAAGCAATTCCACCATGCCTCTCGCGAGCGTTGTCACACTGTCGCGTTGCATTACGGATACTTGTTCCTCCTCTCACCTCACTTCACTCACACACACTCACTAGCATGCATTAGGGAGAGAGATTAGCAAGAGCAAGACTCAATTGCACAATGGGAGAGTATGTTGTATTATGAGAGATATTCACTTATATACATGGCCATAAGTATTCACACACTTAAATTGTGGCTGGCTGGGGACTTTAGGCTCATAAGAGGCCTAATGCTATTTCAATTACTACTCTCATAATATATCCATGAAATACATCACTTAAGACTTCATCCTATCTTACTACCACACGCTCTTGAAGCGGGACTTGCCATAAATACTCTATCACACCATTACGGACGCCCATCCAAGTTGTAGCTTTGGACACTATTGCTTTATATCTTGAATGTATGACCCTTTGGTGTTATCGTGACTCCTTGATGTAAGATAATGGTGGTAGATCTTGTTAGCCCTAGAATTGGGTTAACAGTAGCTACCTCACTACCCGTAGGAACCAAGTATTACCTTGAGGTTGATCGAGCTTTAAGAGGATGACCATTCTCAAATCTACATGTGGACTAGATTGTAATATTTCTCTCATTGTATGGAATGCACATGTATACGGATTGTTTTCTTACATCAGTGTTTGTAATCTTCAAGCATGTTATGATTTAAAGCAAGTATCCCATGAAGTCTATTCTCCAATTCATGCTCTGTATTATACACATATAATTGGGAAAATTGAGGAGCCGCATCTCGTGTTCCATCAAGTATTACAAAGCCAATACGATGATATGTAGTACCATGAATTTGAAAATTAAATACACCTCCCTCCCTAGTGAACTAATTATCCAAGTAAGCACCCAATGAAACAAATGCTAAGGAATTGTTATAAGAGCATATATTCTTCCTGTATTCCTTACTTGCATTATCATCACTAAGTAACAGATCAGCCAATGTGGGAGGATGATTTTTTTAAGTCAGTAAAGAGATGTTCCCACTTGCACAACAATGTTTTCCCACATATTATTAAAGCTTTCTTGACGCCTCACATTTCCAAATTAGTGCACCACAAAAATGGCACTTATAATAAAGGGCCCCTAAAGAGTGAAGAATATAATCTCCAAAACATAACACCATGGTTGTTGGATACTTAACATTCTGAGGAAATGAAAACAGGCGCCTTATAGAATGACATTCGGATTTAATACCTTTCACATTGCCGGAAGAAAAGCAAATAGGTTGAAACTTATGAATATGACCAATCTCATCTATAGGTAGTTTATTTAAATAAAAAGAAATAGGGCCTACTACCATATCTCTATGTGCTTGAACATTTTCATGTTCCTTGATAAGTTCTTGAAGGACCACGGGGGGCAGCATAAGTTGCTCGTTACATCTAAATGGATTCTAGCGCATAGAATTCTCGATGCTCCTTCTCATCTTCAACCCTTCCAAATGTTTCAATTTCATTTACACTAAATTACTACTTGAAATTAACATTAATTTATTTTTGAATGCAAGCCCTTGTCCGTGAACAATTATGACAAGATATGCGTGTTACATCCAAAATTCAAAGTTGACACGTGATCTTAGGTATATATAGCTTCTAACCATCTTCAATCTCCTTCGGGAAAAAAACTAATTTGCTTATTTTTCTTCTACAAACATTGTTAACTTCAAACTCACGACAAAATATATTATCTTATCACATGTATTCTATTTCAAGTGCCGTTATCCTCACATATGATCTTGGATGCCTACATCGCAACATGTAACCCTACTCTCAAGGATAGAATCCGCACAGTAGCAAACATGATGTAATTATTAGAGAATTTTATAATATAAAAGTGTCTAACAAATACAATCCATTTACATCTCTAATTTTTATGTATGAGACTAATAGGTGATAACCTCTCTCCATCTCTCACCTTTCTTTGCTAACAAAGGCATTACTCCAAAGAGAGAGAGAGAGAGAGATAGAATTATAAAACATGTCAGAGACAAAAAAAGAAAGCGCAAGAGAATGTAGATAGAAAGAGAGATATAAAGACTTTGAGACAATAGAGAATTTATAAATATCACCACGAAGAAGCCAAAGCTGTAAAGTTGTAATAAGATTTTTCCCTTGAACAAAACATTAATTCTGAAGCTGCCAAGAAAACGTCATTACTCAAAAAATCTCTAGGCAACTACGTTGGTTTCCAACATACGGCTCATCTTTTTCATAATAGCATTGAGTCGATTAATAGATATCTTTAGACTCAATACCTCCAAGGTTTGTACTTTCTCTTTTAAAGAATCGGCTCGCTCTTTACATTCCATAGTACATCCACCTAGACGTTACCCAATTTTAACATGTAAATTTTTCATATAGGAAATTATGTCTAATTGGTTGGCCTCCATGTGACCACTACTATCAAGAACATGATGAAGATGATGTGTCAACTCATCTCTTAGCATATCTCTCCTTTGGGTGCCACTTTCACGGATCTCATCCCAAAGGGCATTTAAGTACTCCTTTTGTAAGCAACTTGATTTTTCTCGATGCACAAGAGACCCATTAATAATCTCAAAGATTATTACATCATTATCTTTATGAATTTCCTTGTCGGAATGCACTTCGGTATTTCCCTAAAAATGTAGCGCTTTTCCTCAAAGCTCTTACATCTGCTACCTACAATATAAAATCCATCAAGTAATCCTAATGCCTCTTTGATTAAGAGGAGCTTGAGATTATCATCTAGCCTATAGGGGTGTAACATTATATAAATATACCGTGGATTAGCATCATGCCATCCATCAAATCCATGAACTTCCCATTTTGGGTTGGGTTGGTATACATGGTATCAAGGATCACCAAATTGTGGAATCTCGTTAAAAAAGAACGTATCTGATAATTTATTATTTTCATAGATCACCTTTAAAATGTCTAATGACATATCTTTGCATAAAACATAAACAAACTTTACACTAAATAATACACATGGTCTTTTTGTGTGTGTGTGTGTGTGTGTGTGTGTGTGTGTGTGTGTGTGTGTGTGTGTGTGTGTGTGAGAGAGAGAGAGAGAGAGAGAGAGAGAGAGAGTAGAAGAAGAAAATGAGTGAGAGAGATAAAGATAGTATATATATAAAAAAACATTAAAATTACAAACAATTCTAATACTTAAAGAATTCTTCTAGCACCAATGGTCACAAAGGAAAGACACACCCATATTTAATTTCTAAAGAAATTATGCTTGAGAATACATTTAATTACTTCATCAAATACCCGTCGTACTTGATCTTCATCTCTAAAGACCCTATAATCTATATATATATATTATATATATATACGTACATATATACATATATATAAACACACACACACACATATATATTTATCTTCAAGGTAGGTGTATTGAGAAACCTATTTTTACTATGTAGTGATACTTTACATTTTCACGATTGAGTATATTTAGTATACTGTATACTTTACTTCAAACTACTCATATATAAAAGTTTACTTGTGGATCATACCTTATAACTACAAATATATATTGCATAATATATATTACATTTTGAATTAGCATGTGATTGTGCATGTGCATCCATGTGCATCCATGTGTGATCTATGTGTTACATATATCTACATGTATGTGTGTGTGACCATATTTTGCCTTTTCTCGATTCTTGTAAACCCATTATTGCACATAAAAATTAATATATACATGCGATTCAAATCACAACCCCTTATAACCTTCGGAAACGTACTTTACAATATACTCTCTTCAAACTCTTGCAAATTTTCTCCATACTCAATCAAAGGCAAGAAACATGCAAATGTGAATTGTAACTTCACTCAAAGAATCAATCACCCTCCTTCTCTTGCATGTTAGCATGTTGCTACTCATGGGCTCATAATTAAGAAATAGAGTCATGCAACAAATTTCTATATGGTAACATTTTTCTCCTTTTTTTTTCAAATTAGCATGTGATTGTGCATGTGCATCCTTGTGTGATCTATGTGTTATATGTATCTACATGTGTGTGATCTATGTGTTATATGTATCTACATGTGTGCGTGTGCGTGCATGTGTGTGTGTGTGTGTGTGTGTGTTGAGACCATATTTTTCCTTTGCTAAATTCTTGTAAACCCATTGTATATATACTCCTTTCCATGCCAAAGTTATTAATGTAAAATATACATGTGATTCAAATCAGAATCCCTTATAGTCTTATGAGACATAATTTATAATATACTCTCTTCAAACTCTTGCAAATTTGCTCCACACTCATTAAAAGGCAACAAACATGCAAATGTTAATGCAACTTCACTCAAAGAATCAATCACCCTACTTTTCTTGACATGTTAGGATGTTGCTACTCATGGGCTAATAATTAAGAAATAGAGTCATGCCACAAATTTCAATATGGTAATATTTTCTCCCTTTTATACAAATTAGCATGTGATTGTGATTGTGCATGTGCATCCATGTGTGATCTATGTGATACGTGTATCTACATGTGTGTGTGTGTGTGTGTGTGTGTGTGTGTGTGTGTGTGTGTGTGTGTGTGTGTTACCATATTCTGCCTTTGCTAGATTCTTATAAACCCATTGTATATATAGTCCTTTCCATGCCAAAGTTATTGCACATACAAATGTGAAATATACATGTGATCCAAATCACAACCCCACATAACCTTATAACACATACTCTACAATTTACTCTCTTCAAACTCTTGCAAATTTGCTCCACTCATTTAAAGGCAACAAACATGCAAATGTTAATTGTAACTTCACTCAAAGAATCAATTACTCTCCTTCTCTTGACATGTTAGCATGTTGCTACTCATGGGCTAATAATCAAGAAATAGAGTCATGCCACAAATTGCTATATGGTAAGATTTTCTCTTTTCTTTTTCAAATTAGTATATGTGATTGTGTATGTGCATCCATGTGTGATCTGTGTGATACATGTATCTACATGTGTGTGTGTGTCACCATATTCTGCCTTGCTCGATTCTTGTAAACATACTTCTTTCCATGCCAAAGTTATTGTACATACAAATGTAAAATATACGTGTGATTCAAATCACAACCCCACATAACCTTATAGCACATACTTTGCAATATAGTCTCTTCAAACTCTTGCAAATTTTATCCACACTCATTCAAACACAACAAACATGCAAATGTTAATTGTAACTTCACTCAAAGAATCACTCACCCTCTTTCTCTTGATATGTTAGCATGTTGCTACTCATGGACTAATAATTAAGAAATATAGTCATACCATGGCTTCCAAAGCTGAGTTGTCCTCTTGATTTTGAGGGCCACATGTCTGAGGCCTTTTTATATATTCAACAAAGTATGCATACATACATACATGGAGGGGAGGGGAGGGGAGGGTGCACATATTGTGTTCTCTTTTGTTCTTTAATTTATAACTTATAATGATCTCCTTTCTTTGAAATTGGAGCTCAATTATAAGGAAACGCTATATAATAATTGATGGTGATTATTAGGTGAATCTAATGTGGAGGCCTCCCTTGGCTCATTCTTTTTATTGTTTTTTAAAAAAATCTCGACCTACTCAGTGCTCCAGCTTAGTGCCCCTAGATCATACAATATTAGGAGGCTTATAACTCTTCATCATCTATGGCATATATATATAGGCTTCAAAACATTGAGCACAACCTCTTTTCATGTAAAAGATACATAATCTTAAAACAACTATATTTGTGCAGGCCTTTTTGTAGCCTCTTATTATTTTGCATAATAAATAGAGCTTAATGAGATTATTGGTTAAGACAATTGTGCCTTAATATACATCCATATGGTCTAGTTGGTTGCAATTGTAGTAATCTATAAACTAAGCTGGAAGGTGATTAGAGATACAGTAGGAAGCTCTTCATGGTGCTCATGTTGTTGCTCATGTCTGTAGAAGCAACCCTAGGGCCTAGATAAGTCCTTGCTTATTGGTGGATGAGAAAGGAGAGGCTCGAGAGTGGACAAGGGACGTAGACGTAGGAAGGACAAGGCATTTGTTGTTTTATTTTTCTACGTAAAGACACCCACCATAGCCATTTTTCTCACAAATTACTTGTGTCCCTTCCTTCGCTACCTAGTTGCTTGACTTGCTTGGATATACCTTTTATAATGCTACACATTAATTTCTACCCACACTACCATCTTAGTGTCCAAAGGAGCTCTGCGCAAAAAGAAAGAGATTTCACTTAATTACATTAATACTCTCAAGTCTGGAGTCTCCATTGTTAGTCTCTAAGAAGACGCAAGGCTTAAGTACAAATTGAGCGTCTTCCTCTGTTGTGCCTCCCCATCTCCAACCCTGTTCTATGGTGCTAAAGCACCTTAGCCAAATTCAATCTAGCTCCTCCATTCCCTTTGCCCACCCTTAACATGTACATTCCTCTCATCTAAAGCTCATTGGTGTTATTGAATTTGAAGTTTATTGCTAGGTGGAAGATTAATCTTGGAGGAGCTTTCCTTTTTTTGCTATGCGTATTACGAATTTTGCATGTATAAATTGACAACCACTTGCTTCCTTTGATGACGAGGGCATGTGTGTAGAGAGAGTGTTATTATGAATTCTGCATATTTAAATTTAAGACTGCTTCCTTGCTTTGATGATGATGAGAGCGTGTGTAAAATGGAAAAGATAGACCACTGTATGCAGTTAACAATATATTGAAATGAGGCAGTGCCCCCCTCCTCTCTCTCTCTCTCTCTCTCTCTCTCTCTCTCTCTCTCTCTCTCTCTCTCTCTCTCTCTCTCTCTCTCAGAGTCTCTCTTAGAGTGCACACTTAATTTGGAGAGTGCGAGAGGATATTATTATGTTGTTGAACATAAAGAGGACATTGCCTATCCATCGGAGACGTGAACGACTGCGCTTGCAAACAACCTACCAAAACAAAGAGGAAATGAAGAGAGAGAGAGAGAGAGAGAGAGAGAGAGAGAGAGAGAGAGAGAGAGGGAGGGAGGGAGGGATGGCTCACTAGGAGGGAACACAAGAGGGGAGGGCTCAATCAGGGCCAACAAGAGCCTGGCTTTGAAATGAGAGACAGCAGGGGTCAACCAGCAAGAGTGTCACTTTGAAATGAGAAAAGAGTAAGGCTTAACTAGTAGGAGCATGACTGCATGCAAAATCTCTATGCCACATTGACTAAGGGCAGCTACATGCATGAGGAGACTTTGGAACCTACGACTCTGCATGGATAGGAGGCGGCTCTACGACGACCTGCCATGCTTCATGGACAGGGCGGTGCAACTACTTTGTGGAGAGGTGGCCCAAGTGAGCTAAGAAGTCGGCACATGGCAGTTGAGAGAGGTGGCCTCCCTAGGCAAGCTAAAAAACATGACACATGACAGTTCAGGAGGTGACAACAAATTATATATAATAAGAAGACCACGTTACAGAGAAATTTCAAGAATAGCACATTATACGGATCAAAATATGTACTACGGGAGATTAACAAGTGCACACGCTATTAAAGAATAATGGTAGTTGAAGAATAATGACAAAATTCATGATATCGAGAAATCACGATAAAACCATGTTATTTGAGGAATAATTATTGGTGAATTTTCACACCACTAGAAATTTTTGAGGAAAACACGTTATTGTCCTCCAACACATTACCAAGCATGTTAGTGTAGTGATGCTATTGTTTTTCTTTTCTAACACGTTATTTAGTTCAATAACACCGTCGCTCAATTTTCATTTTATTTACTCTCCACATTATTAATTTCCACTAACGACATTCCTAATATATATTTGCCACTTTCATGTTATTGTAATTTCTCAATTGTGTGTTATCCTTCATATTTACTAATGTACTCTGCAATAATGTCGTACCTTTATATCCACTAATGTGCTTTGCAATAATGTCGTTCCATTCCACTCAATTGTGTGTTATCCATCATATCCACTAATGTACTCTGCAATAATGTCGTTCCTTCATATCCACTAATGTGCTTTGCAACATAATGGTGTTCCTTTCCACTCCTTTCCACTCAATTGTGTGTTATCCTTCATATCCACTATTGCATTACTCTACAATAATGTCGTTATTGCTACATCTCATGTTACTCCATCCATCCACTAACTTGTTATTACTGGCTCCGATCAATAACGTTGTTAGTCACTTTCAATCACATTTATGTTATTCTCCGATCAATAGCATCATTACTAATTTCTAATCCCATGTTAATTTTATCCTCCACTAACACATTAAGTGGTTTTTACTTTAATTACGATAATATTAACCAAAGATAACAGAACGCTTAGTATTAGATTCTCATGGTAGAACTTCATTTATCACCTTCTTAAAAGCTAATTGTGTAAAACAATATTCAAGTTGACATAACACTAGGTTTTTGATTGTTATCAAATCTGAAGTGTGTATCCAAACGTACGTACAGATCTGGTGGTGGGAGGTTTTCGAAATTGAGAGCTAAACAAAAAAAGCATCCAAGAGGTTCATATATAAGAGACTTGGAGAATATTTATGTGAAAGTTTCTCCTTATTAACAAGTCTAATAGAAACCCCTAGTTTGCTCATTTCAAACAAGGGCATGCGCCAAATGTTACTTTAGATCTAACATTGCTTGTGCTCAATGAAAACAATTGTAAACAGGTCATTTTGAGTGTTGAAGAGTTTTTGTGCACAAATACTCACAAATTGTAACTTATGTGTTGCAAGTGCTGCAGCAGCAGCAACAACAACAACAACAACGGCAACGACCCTAGTCACAACAATGACCCTAAGAAAGTTGTGTCATATATATATATATGTACGAACGAAAACACAATGTGAGCTTGGATTTCTCGTTGCTTTTCGCTTTTCGCTTTTTGCTTTTTGCACAGCAAGCAGAAGAAGACACAAGCAGAAGCAATGTCGTTAGAGAAGACCTATGATATTGGGCAGCAGCTCGGGGAGGGCGCAGACGGCACAGTGAGATTATGCACCCACAAGGAGAGCGGGCTGCAATATGCATGCAAATCAGTGCCAAAATTGAAGGCCCGTGCCTTGCAGCATGTGCGCAAGGAGATTGCGACGCTCAATCGGCTGAAAGCAGCAGGGCTGCATCTCAACGTAGTGCGCCTGGAGGAGATCTTCGAGGACGAGGAGTTCGTGCATGTGGTGTTGGAATTGTGCGGCGGAGGCCACCTGTTCGAGCATCTGGTAAGCACCAAGGAGCGGCGATTGCCGGAGGCGCAGGCAGCACAGGCCTTTGCTGCAATTGTGCGAGCCGTCTGCTTCTGCCATCACCACCGGGTGATGCACAGAGACATCAAGCTGGAGAATATACTCTTGGCTCGCCCCTTTGATCCAAACGAAGGCTATAGCAGCATAATCAGGTTGGGCGACTTTGGCTCCTCTGCCGATATCCGCCCAGGCATCTTGGAGGCGGACATGGAGGGCACACTATATTATCTTTCCCCAGAGATGCTACTCACAGGTACATATGACGAGAGAATTGATGTGTGGAGCTTGGGCGTGCTTCTCTATACATTGCTTTGCGGCTATTATCCCTTCGACGGCGAGACGCCCGCCCAGATTGTGGCAGCTGTGAAGCAAGGCAGGCTAGACCTCTCAGGAGATCCGTGGCCCTCCGTCTCTAGAACCGCCAAGGACCTCCTCAAGGCTATGTTACAACGCAATCCCGCAAGGCGCATGCGCCTCAACAAGATCCTCTCCCACCCATGGCTCCTAGCTGCTGCAGTGGCACCTACGTCTCCGACCAGGTTGCTTCACAGTACATCAACACAGCCATCTCTTTTGCTCGCCTGAGGACTCTTGTGTGGAGGGTAGGGAGATGGGAGTTGAAAGCGTGGTTGGACGGTGCTCTTCGTGCGGCTTGTTGGCAACCATCATCCATACGGCCATCATCTTCTTCTTGCAGCACGCAAGGTATGGTTCATGTGAGAAGTAGCTTATATGGGAGGGACCAATATTGGTAGTAGGGGAGGTAGTACTTATGGGGCATCCTTCACCCTGGCGCTCCACCCTTCCATGTGCACACACTTTCACCACAAGTCTGCATCCCACACATAGGCCGAAAGCTCTATACCGGAGGGGCCGTATTGGTTCGCCCCCCATGAGATACACATCTGCACTCGCACAATAAAACGTAGACCTGACCATGTCAGATGTACTACAAAAGCATGCACGCTCTCATGGGGATTGATTGCGGGGCATTGGCGTGTCCTCTGCCTGTATAGGTATGCCGTACGCTCTTGTGTGGGAAAGACTTTATATCCACTTAATCAACGAGGTGGTAGTTGCTGAGGGTGAGGGGGGGGCAATTCGTCCATCTTGCAGCTGGCTCAGGAACCAACTGTTGGCTTGGAAACTCCGCCTGACCCCCACTCCTCCTCCAATCCAAGTCCCCCTTCCCATATATGCTACTCACCTTGCTCTACATTGATGTAAGGTGGTGCCACATGTGATGATGGTATGTGACGGTCGTGTGGGGACTGCCTTCCAGCGGCCTCTTAGTCTCCTGGCTCGACTATCTCTACACTAGAGGATATTCTTCATCATTTTTGTTTTTGATGCTCGTCTCGATATTGACGAGAGACATGAGTTGTGATTTGCTTGAGACACCACGTGTACATATTATTATGGTGGTTCAGAGATTCATTGTCCACAAGTTGCTGTGCTTGTTATGCATGCTGCTTCTTATATTGGATTTAAGTGCACATGTACATATATAAATCTGCAAACGTTCTTGACGTTCAATGTCAGCATTGATTACTCCACACTGATATACAATGGAGCTTATGTCTATTGATTTAGATCATGGACTTGATCGAGTTTGGATGCTGGCACATCACTTCTATGTTTTTGGGTACTAATGTTCTTGAGATTGAATTGATGCCACTGTGCATGTGTGAGTGTGTGTTATCTTTGCTATTGCACCTCTTGTTGTAGTTGAGGCTCATACAGACGTAAACGAAGCATAGACAAGTGGACACTCACATGCATATCAAACTAGCCGATCTAAACCTACGTAGCCCAAATATCCTGGTGCATCATCTTTGTTGCAGTTAATTCGCTCTATTTGTAATGCAATTCTGCATCAAGCAAGTTTCTTGATTTTTGAAAAATAAATTTTGTAGGTTTATCGAATGTTAAATAACGATGTCAATCTAGGTTTTCAAGTAATTTTCCTTACGTCAGGTCACAATTTGGTCGTGAATATCACTATGGTTTTAGCTTACTCAAGATAAGCAAACTCATGTGGACGTTGATGCAAAAACCATGTAGTTTTCCATGTTAAATTGGTGTAGATGATTTTTTTTTAGGCTTTCCAATGTTTATTGATTGAATCTACGCATCAGGAGACATTTTGGAGTGTCTTTTTGAATTTTTGACAAGTGTACAGGGCGATCTATTGAAAAAATGCCCCCTCTTGGGCCGGCCGATATTGAACCAAGTTTTTGAGTTCACTGCATTTTCAGGAGAAGAATTGTTATATGTAAGCAAATGACATCTTTGTTAGTTGATGGAATCCAACATCTAAGAACTGGTGTATGGCAATATCACAATATTACGATGATCATCCAACAGCATCTTGATGGAGATACATTGTGAGTACATAATTTTTGGTCCAATTTAATCCACGCATTTATATAGTTATAAGTACTAAGCGTTTACACATAAGATATGAAATATTCAAGGATCTTCTCCTGATAGTTTCTTGGGCAGTACATGGTACAAAATTCATTATGGAGAGCTGCCCACGCAAAAAAAGATTGGTAGAGACTTCCAGAGCAGAAGGGAATAATGCTAAGTAGGCATCCCGAACTAGGCCTCGCCTGCAGCACATGGCTAGAAATCGTCGGATGTGATCATCAGCGTCCTCTGTGGAGGACCCTTTCAAGGCGGGTAGCTTGACGTTGACTCTGCCCAACACAGTGGCCAAGGCCTCAGGGTGACTGGCAGCTTGGTCCATGGGAGCGCAAGGTGCAGAAGAAGATGAGGTACTTGGAGAGAAGGAAGGAAGAGGTAGGGGTTGAGGGGGTTTTCTTGGTGGAATGTAGCGGAATTTCTTCCTCTGGTGAAATTCAGAGGACTAGATAGAGGGCTTTTGATGGGGCTAGTGTCAGTGCCCTGTGAGGAGCGTGTTTGATGCATGCAGTGGAAACCAATGGGCTAAGTGGTTACAGTGCAGAGAGTAGCGGAAGAGGTGGCCTAAGTAGCCAAGGTGGTTGGCTCTACTAGCCTTTCAAGCAGTATACTCCTGGTATGATGAGAACCCGGTGTGCCAAATTTTGGTGTACCTGTAGCGAGCCTGAGTGGCTCAAGTCCACTACTCTCAGGGGGCTCTCTCTCTAGCGGCAGTATGCCCAAGGGAGTCAGCACTATCTAGGACTAGTCAAGTGCACAGTGCAGAGTGAGTGATCACCTCTAGTGAGTGGATGCAGGAACATAACATAAACAATAAGCAAGCACTGAATGAACAGAACTGGACAAACAAGATACAACTGCGACACAGTACAACGAAGATAGCCAACTACTGATCAATCACTATATAGTCCCAAGGAATACAAGGAGAGCCCACTGTCTGCGCACACTCAGCACCTAGACCAGTGGCCAAAGGTAAACCATGGGTATACAGAGAGTGCACAGGGGCTAGACTATGAGGCTGCTAGACTATCTGCAAGAAATCTCAGCTACAGTGGGGAACTAGAAGGCTAAGTGCTCCAGTGCATACAAAGATGGTGATGATGGTGATATTTTATGTGATATATATCTGCTCTCCCGAAGGTACATGTATAGTAGCCCTTGGTAGTGGTAGTCCCCGGTAGCCGAGTGATCAGTGGAGTAATCAGAGGTAGCCGATGGTAGGTGAGTAGCCGACTCCAGTAGTCCATCTGGTAGGTAGGTGGGTAGCCGACTCCGGTAGTCCATCTGGTAGGTAGTCCAAGCCATCAATGGCCAGCTACCTGCCAAGTCCAAGTCAGAGCATCATGGCCGGCTATCCACCAAGTCTAAGTCACCTTCACTTTTGCCATGTCATCTGGAGCTGTTCCTGTGGCAAGGGTGCCGGCTACAGCAGCATGGAAGCAATTGACGAGGGGGAAAACAATTTATGATCAGATTGTCAAACAATGTTTCAAAGTATGTTGTGCTTACAGGACAAGTGATCTTGACACAGAACCCATGACGTGTTATGGAAGAAATGTTTGAAGGATCCCATGTTCTGGAAGAAATGTTTGAAGGACAACTGCAATAACAAGGTAAGCCCTGCACATCGTCACTGCAAACACAAAGATACTTAAGATTGTTTGTGGATTGATGACTCCGTACAAATCATCTTGGTTTGGAGATCAAACAAGTGGGCTATTGGTGTAAACAAGAGGACAAGATGGAGGTCTATGCGAGAAGTGTGCGTGAGAAAACACTTCTTTGCAATGGTGAAGGTACTACTTTTGTGGCCTTTTCGAGGGCTTGTACTAAGAGCAAATATATAGATAAATGGACTAAAGTACATGATAATATATGGAAAAGGGGCAAAAAGTTGCTTGAAAAGTGCTGAGACATGCAATGTTCGCTGCACTTGTGCAAACAATTGAAATGCTTTTGATGTATAAGATGTATTTACTCAGACTAAATTATTTGAAACAGATGCAGGGAGAGGGTCTCTCTTCAGGTGTCGAAGCCTTTGCTTGCGTCTTAAAAGCCTGTGGCAGCATATAAGCAGTTGGCAAGGGGAAACAAATCCATGCGAGATCGCTAGACAAGGGTTGCTGGGAACTAGTATTGTGATTTGCTCTACCCGCATGGGATATGTATGCCAAGTGTGGGGCTTTTGCAAGAGCACAACAAGCTCTATTCTTGGCACGTTATTTGTTGAAATTCACTAATTTTAGTGAGTGAGCACCGAGCTGTTTTGCATGGATGCAACCAGAGGGGCACTCTCCAGATGTAGTCACAGTTGCTTGCGTTGTAAGAGCTTGTGGCACCATAGGAGTTGCTGACAAAGGGGTGCAAACTCATGATGCGATTGCCAGATGAGGGATGCAGAGAGATCGTGCTGTGATGCTTAGTGAGATCCCAAGATGTTTTCTCTCAGAGCACCAATTGCAGGATATGCTACACGAGTACTATTGCAGCATGGATCAGCTGAAAAGAGTAAACCGATTCATGATGAGCTTGCTAGGTGGATTATTGGGAAACAATATTATCCTTGCCAATGTTTTATTGGACATGTTTGCCAAGTATGATAAGGGCACTGCTTTTGTGGCAAGCTTACTGAGGGCTTGCACCAAAGAGCAGAAAGATTTACACTAAGGCACTTAGACTACTTGAGATTATTTTGAAAAGGTAAAATGCTTAGATGCTTCAGTGATTATGTGTGCAATACGTCGTTTGCTTATGAAGCAGAGAAATGCACTAATTTTCCAGTATGCCTGGAAGGACAAGCAAGGAGGCAGTCTTTTAGACTGGTCACTGCACTAATTATCCAGTATACCTGGCAGGGGCTGAGTCCAATTTCTTCGAACTGTTTTGATGGATGCTGCACGATTGCCTCTTGTAGCGGACTAGGATGCCCATTGTGCAGGCACACTAAATCACTAGGGTCCTCTCTAGGGCAGCATACAAGCTAGGGAGATGGCGACCTCTCTGTCCCACTCCACTACGCACTCACATAGACTCAAGAACGGAACACCACACAAGAGCTACCTAGAGTGACATGCACGCAACATAAGATGGAACTAGGCAAGAGTTGGGACACCACAAAACCATGTATTGCATCCGGGATCCTCCTCAGTACACCAGAGTCTCTATATACAATGGGCATGGCACCTTGGGCTATCACGAGCCAAGTGCTAAAAGTGGTCACTGACATATGCCATTGGAGTAGGTGAGAGGTGCCGAGCACAAGTAGGTGAGCACTGCTTCATCGGTCAAGTGGGTAGCCAAACTTGGGGAGTGGGGCCGCCGGAGATTCCCACCTTGTGTGACTGGTAGGTGGCCTTGTGGTTCACAGACTTGGGTGCTGATTTGGGGGTGCCCGATATTGGGGGTTCATGAGCTTGGGGTGCCTAGACCTTGGGGGTGCCCGATTTTGGGGGTTCACGAGCTTGTGTGCCCGACCACTGGCAGTGAGGGAGGCTACACCTCTCTTTAGATGCAGTGAACTGTACTTGCATTTTGAAAGTCTTTGGTACAATAGAAGCAGCTGAAATACGAAACACATTTATGATGAGTCTGTTTGACAAAGGTTGCTAAGCATCATTATTGTGACTGGAAAAAATAATATGATGATTGGCTTGACAAGTAGAATATATATGCTAAAAGTAGTCGTCTTACAGAGGCATGAAGAGCTCCCTTCTTGAGATGCTGGCTGGATATGTTTGACTTGCCAAGATAAGAAATGACACAGCTGTTTTGAATAGATGCGGAAAAAGGGGCTCTCTCTCAGATGCAGTTATTACCTTTTCTTGCATGCTGAAACCATGTGCTGCCATAGGGGTATGTCAAGACTGTCAAGGTTTGCTGCAAGGTGATATTGTGCTTGGCACTACTCTCATGAATATGTATGCTCTCATGGATACGTAGTTTTGTGGAATGCAGTAATGGCAAGGCTCGCCAACATGGTCAGTGTCAGAATGCTCTTGATTGTTCAAAGAGGGGCCTTCCTTCCATATGGAGTGACTCCTATTTTCTTGGTCTGCACTTATAGCCGGATACGCCCAACAGCAGCAGGGCAGTAACCTTTGCTTGCATTTTGAAAGGGTGAGGCGGCTAACAAGGCAAGACAAATTTCACGGTTAAATTGCCAGACCAGGCTTCCTCGAAAGTGATTTTTTGCTTGATTCTGTCTGTCAGAGATTTACTCCAATGAAGTGCTCTCAGAAAGCGTAAGGAGTGCTTGAGAAGCTCCCTTTTGCGGTGATTTCTCTTAGTGAGCCAAGGTGAGCAAGCAGTTAATTGTTTTAAATCAATGCACATGGCAGTGGAAGGACCTTTCTCTAGATGCAATCACCAAACGTATGCCAGATGGAGTCCTCTTACAAAGAGCACCAACAAATGCTGCTGCCTATTTGGACTGTCAGATTGTCAGAATGTTTCAAATTGTTAAAGGGATGCAAAGCATGGGCCCATCGCCAGATTAAGTGTCTTCTTGTCTCAGGTAATGGCTTTCAACAAATGTTGTTGCCCATCTTGTCTCTTGGTCTGTACTAACTGCATTTTTCAAACCACATAACTACTCTAAACAGATGTAGCATGAGGGCTGGTAATAAAATGTGGCAAGTATGCACCATAGAAATCTTCTCTCTGAAAGTTAATTGTGGACTGCACTCAACAGGACCAAAGAAAGCAAGAAAGAAGTGAGCTGTTACAAAAAATACAGCGGTCTGGCATCTCTCCAATGGTTTGGCTAACCATTTCATGCACCTTCAAAGCTTGTGACAGCATATATAGAGCTCAAGTCGGCCATCACTCAATACTTTAAGCATAATGGCATCTTGAACGTCTACAAACAAGAAGATTATGAGCCCAGAAAGGAGCAAAGCGGTACCCTGCCGCACCGAGCGAGAAATCTGAAAGCGCTCACCCCGTCGCCCACAGGCCAAAACCGTGCTATGGGTCTCCTTATAAAGGCAAGAAACCCCTTTGATCCAATCCTGGGAGAATCTCATATGTGCCATTGTGCCTTCCACAAAACCCCAATCCACTCTGTCGTATGCTTTTTCAAAATCCAACAGAAGGATGGCAAGGGATTGGTGCCTAGCTTTAGCCTACTCAACAGCTTCCCAAAATGAAAAAATGTTATAAAAAATACTCCTTGGAGAAAGCCATTCTATGTGTCATGATCTCCTGCAAGGCAAGAGTGATTTCATCCCCAATGTGATCCCAAAACTGAATAAAGAAAGATGGGGAGAGACCATCATCCCCAGGGCATTTTCCTTTTGGGAGAGCCAGCAAAGCCAGCCTCAACTCATCCTTCGAGAAAGGAGCATCCAGAGAGGAACACACATCATCTGTAATGAGTTTGGGCATGCACTCCCAAACTTTCTGCTGTGCAACATCTCTGTGCGGAGAGGGTGCCTCTGCAGACAACAAAATCCGATAAATTTCTGAGGCAATACTCCTCACCGTATCCGGTTCAGTCTGAATCACTCCCACCGAGTCCTGCAAACATCTGACAGATTCCCTGCTTCTATGGGTAGGTCTATGTGAGGAGAAGAATTGTGTGTTGCATCTGCCACCCATCTGTACTCAGAATGCCTCAGTAGCGTGAAACAAGAACTCAGAACGCCTATCCAAGACCTTCTGTGGCTCAGCTCTGACTGTAGATAAAAGATCTGAAATCCAAGGAGAATGAGGATGCTTCTCACGTTCCCTCTGAAGCGCCGCAATCCTCCATCTGATAGCTCTCCCCTTTTCCAAGATATCGTGTTTTGGCCAACGCAACAGACTGATAGTGCTGGCTGGTCCTTTCCAGAGCCATGATAACCCTGTGGCGAGGGTCAGGATCATCACATGACCTCCAAATCTCTCTGCTCACAAGTGAGGTCTCTGCATTCAAATAAAGAGAATCAAGGATGCGAACATGAGGGGACGCATTCGGAGTCCCAAGCTCCTTGAGACAGAACATTTGGGCAGTGATCTGATTTGGTGGTGCCAGGCATAATAGCGATAGTGCCCCCCCCTATCGAGGGCCCAATCATCCACATAGAATCTATCGAGCCGTGCAAAAATGCAATCATTCCCCCTCCTGCGATTATGCCAAGAGTAAGAGAGAATTAGGCCTCCTCTGGAAGTCATCCTCTGTCCAACAATCCCTGCCATATAAGAAAAGTGTAGATCTCTCCCATGAGGCACACTCCAAGGGGTGAATTCTGCCCTCATGGCCACCCTTTTTGTCGGAAGGCAGCTCAACCATATTGAAATCTCCTCCAACTATCCAATGATCAACCTGGGGGAGGAGCCGGTGATGGTGTCCCAAAAGGCCACCCTTTCACCTCTCAAGTTAGGTGCATAGATATTCAGGATGCCTAACTTCTGACCCTCATGCATGATCATAATCCACCGAGCCCTAGCAGGTATAATAACACCAGATCCAACAACATGAGGCAAGAGGGAAGCTGCAACTGAAATGCAGACACCCCCTTTGGTTCCAACTGTCCCGAAACTTGCCAGTTTGCAGCATTGAAGCCTATCCAATTTGTGCTCCTGCATCAAAAGTGCATCCATATTTCCACCTATGACCGCTTGATGGAGCTGGTCCTTCACAAGGCGCTTCCTACTACGGGTGGGAAGCCCCCCTAGGCCCTGCACATTCCATGAGACGATCCTCATGGACAAGATGGAGTTTTGACCTGTGACCGAATCAAACGGTGGACCGGGGTTGGAGCCCTCCTCTCATAATGCTGAAGGAGGGGGTAATCTTTGGGACAAAGTCCACTGTCATTCCCATGTCCGGGACTCTGCACAGTGTCTGCATAAGTGCGAGATACATGGTTGCCATGTAAGGCACCGTGACCTGATACATCTTGTTGTGCTTTCTGTTGTTTATCTACATAATCTTTCAAGCCCTGTACATCCTGCAAACTGCCCTGCCCAAGCAGGGAGGACTCAACAAAGTCATCCTGATCCTGGCTTGAGGCACCATCCTTCTGCACGGATGATCCAGTGGTCTCACCACTATGATCCAAAGCATCACCATTCTGCTGTGCATGACCTGAGGGAGGGGTCACAGCGTCCCCACGCGGAGGATGGGCATGTGACACGACCCGCCACACCTAACGGACCACTGGACGGAGGCTGTATCAAGGGGGAGGCGTGTTTGCGCTGCCTCTTACGGCCACTAGCTCTAGGGCAATCCCGTGCAAAGTGCCCCTGTTGGTGACAAACCCGGCATTGGTCAGGTTTACCAGCACCTCCATATGTTGCTTCAGGATACCATTAGGTGCCGGAAGCAACACAAAACCATCAAGACGCTCATCACAACCAGCAAGCACCATAACCCTGGGGACAGCATCCGCTGAGGCAGCCCCTTGCTCCCCTACTTTTTCTCATTGTGGCAGAGGCCATGACAAGATTTCTTCGGGCCTTTATGCACAGAGGATGAGCTTGTGGATTCAGAGTTAGTAGATGACACTGTGGCGTTTCCGGAGGCTTCACATGCTTGTCTTTGTGCTTTTCGGACAGCCCTGGATATGTTTTGTTTGGCTACAGGTGCAGTGTTGCATAGAAACGCGTTTCATACACTTATGAAACGTACGAAACGTTTCTAAACGTTTCGTACAGTATGAAACGCGTTTCTTAAAAGATGCAGTTTTTAAAAACCTCAAAAAACGTTTCTTTCCTGGATTCGTACGGCGCATATTATCACGCTTCCCGGTGGCCGCCGCATGCGAGTTCGCCGATTTGCGTGCATCCATCTTGTCCTTCCATCGCATCTGTCGACCCCCAGCTCCTTGGTGTCCTTGGGCCTTGTGGAGGTCTTCCAAAAGGGTAAAGTCCTGTTTTGCTCTAAGTTGGTTTTCTCTGCACAACTCACAAAACAGCACACTTTTTTCTCTTCCTTCAATATTTATGGCATATCTTCGACGGTGTCGCACTTGCAGGGCCAACAATCTGCATTTATCCTCATCTTGTAGGATGCCTCGAACAGGTGATTCTCTTTGGAACAATGTCACCTTCGAGTCTAGATATGGTGGCTCAGGCTCCGGAAAGTGGAAATGCAACTTTTGTGCTGATAAGCACCATGGCAGTCTCACCAGGTTGAAGGCACATTTCTCACAAACAAAGGGTTTCGGCATTGGGCCATGTAAGCATGTGCCACAAGAAATCTATGATAGCCTCAAGGCTTGGAAGGCCATGCAGCTAGGTATCCCCCTTGAGGATATCCCCAATCTGGGAGAGCCTGAAGCACGTCAAAGTGTCTCCAAGAGGACTCGCAGTATCAGAGAGGAAGATACCAGTGGTGATGTTGCAGGTGGTGTTGCAGGTGGTTCTAGCTCGGCACCTCGAGCCAAAAGAACTAGTCTTCCAGTGTTCAAGAAAGGACATGTACAGGCAGGGATGCAAAAGGCTGCCATGAAAGAGGCAACGAGGGAGTTGATGAAGTTGTTTATTCAATGTGGATTATCCTTCCACATTGTCAGGACTCCTCGATGGAAGAAGGCAATGAGAGCTATCTCCCGCATTGGGTGTGAGTGGGATGGCCCCTCCTATGAGACATTGCGCACTACTGAGCTTCGCAAGGAGCAACTGGCTGTGGAGATGGAGATGGAGCCTCTCAAGGCCACTTGGGCAAAGTATGGTTGTACTTTGCTTTGTGATGGATGGACAGATGCGCGGAAGAGAAATGTGTACAACATTCTTGTGTCCTCCTGCAAAGGCACAATGTTCATTCGTGCCATAGATGCATCGGTGCCAGGGCTAGTGGTTACAGGGGAGTTCATTATGTCCCACATGCGCCAGGCAATCAATGAAATTGGGCCTGATAACATTGTGCAGGTGATCACGGACAATGGGTCCAATTGTGTATCCATGGGCAGGATGTTAGAGGAGGAGTTCCCCAAGATTGTGTGGACACCTTGTGCAGCACACAGCCTTGACTTGATGATTGAGGATGTGGGAAAGCTTGATTGGGTGAGCCATGTATTTTCAGCTGCATCTACCATGGTGAACTTTGTCACAAAGAGGCCAAAGGTTTTGAGCATGTACAGGGCCAATAGTGATCTTGAGCTTCTAAAGCCCTCCAAAACTCGGTTTGCATATATGTTTATTGTGGTGGAGAGACTAGTGAGAGTGCGACATGGCTTATTACGCACAGTTGTGTGTCGTGAATGGACAGCATGGGAGGACAAGGATGAGCCCAAGTCTATAGCATTCTCTCGTATGGTCATGAGAGATACTTGGTGGCAGGATGCAGAGGGACTTGTGAAGGCACTTCAGCCCATGTATAGTGTCCTTCGGCTCACAGACATGGAGGGAAGTACCATTGGGTTGCTTTATGAGTTCATGGACAGAATTGGTGAAGCTCTCAATGATTTCACTACCTTGTCGCATGACAGGTGCTCACCCTTGGGCTTTAACTTTAGTCTTTGAGTTATTTTATAAATCTTGATCTCTTATGTGTGTCACATGTTACATGCAGAGTTCAAGATATTAAGGAGATCTGGAATCGGCGTTGGGATTGGTTTCATAGGCCAATCCATGCTGTTGCTCACATTTTGCATCCCCTTTGGAGGAATGAGGAGCAATACCTCAATGAGGAGCTAGAGTCAGGATGGATCGAGTACATTACCAAGTTGGTGGGAGTGGGAGGTGATATACAGCTGATGAGAAAGCTCGAGGATGAGGAGCTCATTTACCGCAACGGTAGCCATATGTTTGGGCGAGCTACTGCATTGCTCAGGGAGACACAGTTGGAGCCAGTGTCTTGGTGGGAGAAATACGGTATTGGGACACCCAACTTGGTAAGGTTTCTTGATTCTTGAATCTTGTATCTTTGTCTCGTGAGTCCTATTCTTTCAAAATCCACATTCAAATGCTACTGTCTTTTTGACTCTAACGTAACATTCTTTTTTGTGCAATGTAGAGACGGATTGCACTGAGAGTTCTCTCCCAGGATTGCAGTTCAGGGCCTTGTGAGAGAAACTGGAGTACATGGGCTCTTTTTCACACGAAAAAGAGAAATAGACTGTCCTCAGCACAGTTGGAGAGGCTTGTCTTTTGTCATTGCAATCTCCGATTGCTAGAACAAAAGGGTCATCCCATTGAGCCTCGCCAAGTGAATCCAGACAAGATTGATATCATGAAGTGCAAGGAGATTCCCGACATTCCTCAGGAGGAGAGAGACATCTATTCTATGCTCTATGAGGAGATCATGGCTCCGGCTCGCACTACACGATCTTCTCGAGAGGCTAGTACTAGTGGTGCACCTGCACCTCTAGAGGATGAGGCCTTTGAGGACTCGGCTACCGGCAGTGACCTTGAGAGTGAGGCTGCAGAGGCAGAAGATGCAGATGAGGATGAGCATGAGGATGCAGATAGTAGCTAGCAGCTGCCAGTATCATTTTATTTGGATTTTGGACATGTTATTTAGTTTGAACTTTGGACATGTTATTTATTTTGATCTTGGATTTAGAGTCATGACTCATGAATCATCACCCACGTGGTGATGCTTTTTGATTTTTGTTTAGTCATCAGTGATCACCCACGTGATTTGTGATATCATCATATCTTACATGTATTCTGTTTTTATTGAAATGAATTCAATGTGGTCTCTTAAAAGTTCTGTCAATATTTTTTTCTTTTGTATATTTCAAGTAAAAAATATACATGTTTTTTCTGTTTTGTATGAAACGTTTTTTTACCCGTTTCTTACCTTTTATGAAACGTTTCAAAACGTATGAAACCCGTTTCATACCTGCCGTTTCTGAAACGCCTGGCAACTATGTACAGGTGCCAACATTAATTGGCATAAATCTATCGGATTTGGGTCAGTGACTCCCCACAGACAGATTGGGGCTTAGATGTGGGGTTTACTTGGATTGAGAGAGGATGTACTGCCAGGTACCTTGGCTGTCAGGTTGGCATTGACATTTCCCCAGCACAGTAGTTTGCACTTGTCCTCATGAGCATTAAGAGAAAACTTCAGCATTGGAGCAGGAAGCTTGATCTGGCATCCAGAGTGTTGGTGGTTAACCAAGTGCTGCTGGCCACGGCCTGGTTCATCACCTCGTGTTGGGTTTTTCATAGAGGATGCATTGACCAACTTCGGTGCCTCATTATAGGAACTTTTTGTGGTCAGGGTTGGATGGCACTGCACACACCCGGGCTAGAGTTGCATGGGAGACCATTATCAGACCTAAGCATGAGGGGAGATTGAATATCATTGACCTAGAGGTGCAGTGTAAGGCATTGCTTTGCAAGTTGATTGTTGGAGGATTTCTTCCTGGCACTGAGCCTTGTAAGGACTTTCTCATGCAACAGGTTATGAGATGCACTCCAGTCAGGGGTGGCGACCGGCTCTACAGCTCACGGTTCATCTTTTTTGAGGTAGATCACCGCCCCCCCTCCTCCCCTTTGGTTAGGTCCCTTCTTCGGGCCTGGGAGTGCGTGAGAAGTTTTCTAGTTCATATACCTCCTCAGTCAATTGAGGAGGCTTACACAGACAACCTATTTTGTGGAATGATTTGATTGTGGATGAGCATGGTAGATCTAGGTGAAGTCATGCTGAAGTCCTGAGAATCCCACTGTAACAGGTGATCTAGGTTGAAAACTATACATAAGCATGAAAGGACTGAAACCTGTACTCGTATGCTTAGTACTGTTATATGCAAATTCTAACATAGGAAGATAATCCTCCATGAACTCTGTCTTTTGGATACATATGCTCAAAGCATATCCTCCAAAATCTGATTCACTCTTTCAGTCTGGCCATCAGATCGAGGATAATCTAAGGAACTCAAATTCAAAGTTGTTTCCAACTTCTCAAAAACAAGTTTCCAAAAATCACTCGTAAACTCAGAGTCTCTATCACTAACTATGTCCTGCGGCGGTAACCCATACAGTCTAAACGATTGCTCGATAAACTGCCTTGCTAATTGCGTAGCTGTAATAGTCTTCCGGGTCGGTAAAAATCTAGCCACAACCCAAATAGAATCGTGGCCTTGATGCGTTCTTAGCAATCCGGTAATAAAATCCATGGAAATACTTTCCCAATTATTACCTGGGATTTGCAAAGGATGCAACAACCCAGCCTGTCTAAAGCATTCAACTTTATTAGCTTGACAAACTTGACACTAATCTTCTACATACCATTTCAGCTTTGGCTAATAAAAAGTGTGTTTCACTAACGATAATGTCCTGTGTACCCCACGGTGTCCAGCAGAAGGGGCGTCGTGACACTCCTTAAGAATCTTGGACCTAATGTCCGGGATCTATGGTACACAAATTTTGTCATTACGGAATAGTAAACCATTCCGAATCATCCACTAGCCTCCTGCAGCCTGAATGGTAGGCTGTTCAGTCATTGAGTCTTGGTCAATCAATGAGCTCTTGTCCTGGATCTCCTGCCAAAATGGACCAAAATAACTATCAGTCCTGCAAAGCCCTCTCAATGATTGAAATAAGTCAGTAGAAATCTCGATGAACGACAAAGTATTCACCTCTCTAATTCGACTAAGCGCATCTGCAACACTATTCATGGACCCTTTTCGATAACGAATCTCAAAATCAAAATCTTGCATTAACTCAGCCCAACGAGCTTTTCTTCCTCTCAAATCATCCGCATCACACACATACTTGATTGACTCAATACCACAATCTTGGAGCCATATAAAAAATGTCTCCAAATCTTGAGAGCATGAATCACAGCATAAAGCTCCTTCTCAAGGGTTGGCCAACGAGATTAAGTGTCGTCTAGCTTTTTACTTTCAAAAGCAACAGGTCTACCATCTTGAAATAGAGCAGCCCCGATGACAGTCACTAGCATCAGTTTCAAGAACATAAGGCCGACTAGGATCGGGTAATGCTAAGATAGGTGCTTCCTTGACTTTATCTTTCAAAAGTCTGAAGGTCATACCCAGATTGTTATTCCAAGTGATAGGCTAATTTGACTTACGTCCACGACCTTTCAACAAGTCGGTCATTGGTAGTGTGAGCTGAGAGTACTCCCGCACAGATTTCCGAAGAAAAACAACAAAATCGAGAAAAGAACGAAGTTGTTTCACTGTTTGCGGTATAGGCCAGTCCAGAACCTTCTGAACTCGGTCATAGTCAATGCTCAATCCATCTCTAGTGATCTTGTGTCCCAAGTAAATGATGTTTGTCGTTAAAAACTCACATTTACTTAATTTAGCATATAGTCGATTCTATCTTAAAATAGATAAGACAATCGTGAGGTGTCTAATATGATTCTCAAGAGTACGACTATATATCAAAATATCATCCAGGAACACAACCACAAATTTTTCCAAATGTTCACGAAAAAGATCGTTCATCATTTGCTGGAAAGTGGCTGGAGCATTGGTTAACCCAAAGGTAATACGAGAAACTCGTAATGGCCATACCTAGTCCGAAAGGCGGTTCTTTCGACATGCCTTTCATGAATACGTATCTGGTGATAACCAGTACGTAAATCTATCTTCGTGAAATATTTCGCTCTTGCTAACCGGTCAATCAGGTCATCTGATCTAGGGAGAGGATAACGGTTCTTAATTGTCAGTTTGTTCAATCTCTTGTAATCTATACACATTCTCCAGGTGTTGTTCTTCTTTCTCCTAAGCATTACAGATGCACCCCAAGGTGACTTACTTGGACGGATCTAGCCCATCCTCAAATAATCTTCGAGTTGTTTAGCCAACTCATTTTCCTCAGCTTGGCTCATCCTGTAAGGTGGAATACTAACAGGATGAGCACTAGGGATCAGGTCAATACGATGATCTACTCCCCTTTCAGGTGGTAAGTCCGATGGCAGTTCCTTAGGAAATACATCTTGAAATGAATCAAGTATCTTCTGTAATTCTTTGCTTTCAAATACACTTAATTCATTGACATCCATAGAAGGTATGAGAAATGAAGAAAGTGGAATCAATACACAATGGAAAGCGGTATACAAAGAAGAATCCATTATATTTCCAAAATCAACTGTATTTACAAGAGGTCCCTGAGAGGGATGTATACAATCATCTAAGATACTAAACTGGGTGTTGCTATGTTGAAAAGAAAAATATGACTAGACCAATCTATCTGGACTTGAAGAGTCTTAAACCACTCAATCCCTAATAACAAGTCTACATATTCTAGGTGCATGATATAGCATTCCAGAGTATCTTTGTAGTTCTGAATCCGGATTGGTAGCATCTCCACCTTTCGATCCCATACTTGCCGACCCGCAAGTAGGCGTACCTCATAGGTATGATCGCTGGGTGACGTATCAAGACTCAATTTCTGCACAAGTTTGTAGTTAACAAAGTTATGTGAGCTGCCAGGGTCTAGAAGAATGTGGATTCTATGGCCATTCACTTCTCCATAAACTCGGAGAAGATCATGCAAGCCAAAAACTTTAGAGTTGAACAGACAATCAGAACATGTACTAGGGCGAGAAAGTACAGTAACTGACGTATCTGTCAAAGACAACTGGTTAGCTGCCTTTGGCTTGGGTCCTGCATTGGTCTTTGCACCCTTTTGCTTCGCGCACTTGTTACGCATGTGTCCTTTTCCTTTGCAGATGAAACAACGTCCCTCCTTCTTGAGCTTCAAAGCCTTAAGGAGTCGTTTCTTCTTCGCTGGTGTCGAACTGGAATTCTTCGAAGATTGATCCGAAGACTTTCCTTCAGTCGTGTTAGCCATTGGTGCAGAGAACTTTCTTTTATGCTTGTTTCCTTGCTCGGTAACGGGTTGACTTGGAAGAGACCATTGTATCATCATAGATACGAGCTGAATGAATGGCCTCGTCCAAAGTTTTGCATTTGTTATTTTTAACCTGTAAACGATATGAGTCTGGTAAACCGGCTACGAGGAATCCCAAAAGAGCTGTGGGATCCATCTTTGTAGCTTTCATCTGCAAGTCCCTAAACTTCTGGAGATAGACCTCATAAGTGAGGTGCTGCGAGGTCATGGTCAAAGCTGTAAACCGGGCTACAACATCATAATCATCCTCTTTCTTGAGGAATTCCTTCTTGAAGACGTCTTCAAATTCTCCCCAAGTCGTTGGCTTAGGGTTGAGTTCCTTCCACCAAAGCAAAGCTTTGCCTGAGAGGAAACCTGCTGCTAACTGAATCTTTTTTCCATCATCATATGGATGAAACTGAAAATGGACTTGCCACTTATGTAGCCAAGTGTCCACTATCTCCTTGATACGCTGCTTTTGCTCGCCCCCGAACTGTTCTGGAGTAATGTTGGGGCCTAAAGCAGAGGCCAAGGTATCCATACCCGAAAGAGTAGATAGGGTAGTGGTCAAAAGAGAGATGGAGTTCTGCAAAGCTTGCATCTGCGCGGCGCTTTGTACCTGACGTTCCAAAGAAGAAGCTTCAAGAGCAACTTTGAACTCTTGGAAATCTGATTTAGACACATAATCGTCAAAAAGATCGGCATCGGTTTCTTCCGTAGCTGGCAAGCCTTCGCGTTCGATAAGGGGCTCCAATTCTTGGGTCGACATCGTGAAGAGGGTAAGTGGAGAGAAAATTCGATCTTGCACAAGAAACTGCTAGAGAACTTGAGAGCTTGAAAACTTCAGAGATGTGTGACAAGAAGCCCACTTAAGGAGTTTATATAAGCTTCCCCAAAAGCAACTTGAGCTTTTGCTTTTGTGTTTTATATATATATATATATATATATATTCTGTTTTCTTTTTAAAAAAACACCTTTAAACCTTAAGGGAGTCTTTAAACTCTTTTTAAAAAAAGTTTAATCCAAAAAAAACGAAAGCAAGCTCAATACAGCGTTCGAATGCTTTTACTATTTTTTTTCTCCCCTCCTGGATTTAGCGCCGCCGGCCTGCCTTGCTGCTGTCGCCTGCCCTGCTGCCGGCGCCACCTTCACCCGGGTGTCCATGGCTGCCTATGGGCTTGGCCGCCTGCACACGGCTGCCTGCGTAGGCCTAGTTGCCTATACGCCTGGCCGCTTGCCTGCGTAGGCCTAGCCGCCTACAACAATCGCCAGCAACGACTGTACCCGATCAGCAGCACGTGACCAGCAGCCACAATCAGCCAGCGATCCCTTCTCTCGCTCTCTCTCTTTCTCTTTCAAACAAAAGCGAACATGCTTTTTTTTTTGTTTTCTCTCTCACAATTGTTCATGCGACTGCACAAACACATCCAGCCTTGTTCTTGCTAAGCAAAACAACCCTTTCTAGATCACAATCCCCATCATCACGGGTTCCTACGATGAAAAAAGCACATACTAATCTAAAAAACAGCAATATGCATAAACAAAACAGCAAGCTTCTTGAACACATACCTATCTTCGACCTCATCTTCTCTACCTACCGACTTGCTCGTTCACGAGGCACGCTATGATACCACTATCAATTCGCCATCGGATCTCCTCGTGGAACGCTCCTGGTACAAGACTCAAAACCTGCAAACAAACAAAACAAACAAGAAGGGGGTGCAAGCTTGACTCACCTCCCAACCATGACAGCCGTGGGCAGGCCCATAGACTTGGATGTCCCCACCGAGCCACGAGCTGTGCTAACTAGATGGACACAATGACCAATCTCTACCTCGTGACGTCCCATACCACCACGAAGCTACCCTCGCGGGCCTCGCGACTGCTGCCAACCTCGGCTACATAAAGCAGGTGCACGTCTGCACTAGATCCAGGCTCCAGACCATAGAGCTCTCACAAGTCATGCGAGACTCTATATGACTAATGACTAACCTTGGCCACCCTTTTATAGGCTCTTGGCCAGTCATCGGGTGTCCACACTTGGGCACCCGCCCGTCCATACTGGGGTGCCCGCCCTTTAGTCTATCCCTAACTCAGCTCGCCAATCAACTTGCCTAGCTGGGGTGCCCGCCCTTTAGTCTATCCCTAAATCAGCTCGCCAATCAACTTGCCAATCTACCGTGTGCGTGTAGCACACGGTAGATACACACTGTGCACATGACATCTGTAGATTATAAGTCTCCCCTCGCCAGGTAAGGGTGAGGTACCATTTTTCTTTTCTGTTCACAATGGGTGGCAGTTGGAGAAATGTGTGGTGCAAGATATGGTTGAGGGCCCGGTGGTTCGGCCCGTGAGAGTTGTTGTCATAGCAGGGAAGCACTTTTATATTGACCCCTCCCACCCCATAGATGATCACAGATGCTTCTTGCCTTTGGCTATTTGGTGGATACCCTATCAGACATTTTCCTTGGGATCCCGGTGAGTGGGAATGGATCGATGAAAAGTTTGTCTTTCTATAGCTACACTGTAGGCAACTTGTCTTGGGACAAATTCAGAGAGTCCCTACCCTTAGACCTCATTCGGAGTCCTATGGTATTACCTCTAACATTCAGAGGAGTTTCTGGCGAAGGTTGTGGAACTCTTACAGGAAGGCACAAATCTCCTCATTCTTTTAGATTTCACTACATGGTGGACTGGCCACCAACCAATGGAGATTGGTTGTTGGTGATAGCCCAACTTGCCCGAGATGTGCAAGACATTCAGAGATAGTTTATCACTGCCTATGGGAATGCATGGAGGCACAGAGGATTTGGACCGTGATAGCACACCTATTTGGCAGGATTAGTAAGGATGCCTACATATTTTTTGGTGCTATCATTTGGTTGACTCAGTCGGGCCGCCAACTTAGGTATGAGGGGGATGATAGGAGCCATGCCATTTTGATCAGGCTGGGAGTTGATCAGTGGGGTTGCTTTCAGGATTTGCCAGATTCAGGATACGCCCCACCGGCATAGAGATTGGACAGTGCATGGGAGATTATTGCTAGTATTACAGCCTGGCACATCTAGAAGGCTATGGATACACAGTGCCTTTGCAGGATTTGGAGTGATCCATACCCTTATGACAACCTGGGCCAGAATTTAGGGATGTTTGAGGGCCACAGAGAGAGAAAGCATGGCCAGTTTATGAGAGAGTGGGATCATGGTCTATTCTTCATTTCCACTCATATGGGACCTTGTTGGAAACACGACACCCGATTGGTTGAGATCTCCACCTAGTTTGGTTCGAAATCTCCCTTTTGTATATTTTTTCATACTTAATAGATGTCTCCTCTGAGAAAAAAAAAGAAAAAGAAAAAGGGAGTAATGCCTTATCCTATAAAACTCGTATAGCTTGCAATGGAGGTTCTAAGAGTAGCAGACAAGACCTGCCAAATCTGTCTAGGTAGAACTAAGGCCAGCAACCTAAGGCTTCATAGGATCCAATTTGCATATCTCGAGTGCGGGCGCGAGTAGTATAATAATCAACATCCACATCACCAGCAAGCAAGGTCAAACTAAGCATGTCATGAAGATCGTGATTAGGTGACTTCAGCCTTAAGTAATGATGCCCAACTAGACGTGTCTAGAGCCGGAGAAAACTCAAGAGAATTGTTTTGAAAGGCATGGGGCCAGTGGTAGACCAATGGTCTGTACCTGGCCACCTATTTTGCAAAAGCATGACAACTGCCTAAGGAGCAACCTATTTTAAATGTTCTCAGTGACTCCCCGCAGACAGATTGGGGCTTAGATGTGGGGTTTACTTGGATTGAGAGAGGATGTACTGCCAGGTACCTTGGCTGTCAAGTTGGCATTGACATTTCCCCAGCACAGCAGTTTGCACCTTTACTCATGAGCATTAAGAGCAAACTTCAGCATTGGAGGAGCAGGAGGCTTGATTTGGCATCCAGAGTGTTGGTGGTTAAGCAAGTGCTACTGGCCACGGCCTGGTTCATCACCTTGTGTTGGGTTTTTCATAGAGGATGCATTGGCCAACTTCGCCACCTCATTAGGAACTTTTTGTGGTCAGGGTTGGATGGCACTGCACACCTGGGCTAGAGTTGCATGGGAAACCATTATCAGACCTAAGCATGAGGGGGGATTGAATATCATTGACCTAGAGGTGCAGTGTAAGGCATGGCTTTGCAAGTTGATTGTCCGAGGATTTCTTCCTGGCACTGAGCCTTGTAAGGACTTTCTCATGCAACAGGTTATGAGATGCACTCTAGTCAGGGGTGGCGACTGGCTCTACAGCTCACGGTTCATCTTTTCTGAGGTAGATCACCGCCCCCCCTCCTCCCGTTTGGTTAGGTCCCTTCTTCAGGCCTCAAAGTGCATGAGAAGTTTTCTAGTTCATATACCTCCCCAGTCAGTTGAGGAGGCTTACAGACAACCCATTTTGTGGAATGATTTGATTGTGGATGAGCATGGTAGATCTCTTGGCGCTGCCACACATATCCATTGGGCTGCTTGGGAGATGTTTTTTCCTTCTGTCTTGGAGTGGAAGAGGTTTAAGAGCCTCACGGAGGATTAGAGGGTTGGCCCTACTCAGCACTTGAGGTGAGCTAGTCGGAGGATTATGCAAATTGATGCGGCCATACCCAACCACTGGGTTACATGGGATTTTCTCGATGGATCTCCTCACTTGTGGTTTGGGGTTTTTTCAACGATTGGGGTTCCTCTATAGATTATGGGTCTCCCCTCGCCAGGGAAGGGTGAGGTACCATTTTTCGTTTCTGTTCACAATGGGTGGCAGTTGGAGAAATGTGTGGTGCAGGATATGGTTGAGGGCCCGGTGGTTCGGCCCGTGAGAGTTGTTGTCAGAGCAGGGAAGCACTTTTATATTGACTCCTCCCTCCCCAGAGATGATCACAGATGCTTCTTGCCTTTGGCTATTTGGTGGATACCCTATCAGACATTTGCCTTGGGATCCCGGTGAGTGGGAATAGATGGATGCCACCAATCTGATGAAAAGTTTGCCTTTCTATAGCTACACTGTGAGAAATGCCAGGCAGCTTGTCTTGGGACAGATTCAAAGAGTCCCTACCCTTAGACCTCATTGGGAGTCCTATGGTATTACCTCTGACATTCAGAAAAGTTTCTGGCGGAGGCTGTGGCACTCATAAAGGAAGGCACAAATCTCCTCATTCTTTTGGATTTCACTACATGGTGGACTGGCCCCCACCAACCAATGGAGATTGGTTGTTGGTGATAGCCCAACTTGCCCGAGATGTGCAAGACATTCAGAGAGAGTTTAACACTGCCTATGGGAATTGCATGGAAGCAAAGAGGATTTGGACCGTGATAGCACACCTATTTGGCAGGATTACTAAGGATGCCTACATATCTTTTGGTGCTATCATTTGGTTGACTCAGTCGGGCCGCCAACTTAGGTATGAGGGGGATGACAGGAGCCATGCCATTTTGATCAGGCTGGGAGTTGATAAGTGGGGTTGCTTTCAGGATTTGCCAGATTCAAGATAGGCATAGAGATTGGACAGTGCATGGGAGATTATTGCTAGTATTACAGCCTGGCACATCTAGAAGGCTAGATGCTTTGAGGCCATAGAGGGCACTATTGTCACGTGCATCCCGCACTTGGATGCCACGTAGACATTTCTGTGCAGAAGATGCAAGACCTGGGATGGTGAACTGGTCCCATGTGAGCCCGGTCCGGGACGAGTCAGCCAGGGATCCATCTCAGATGTCCGAGGTCAGGTGTGCATTGTCCTGCACAGGAGTCTAAGGTCAGGTGTGCACTGTCCTGCACATGAAACAGTGCCAGTCCGTGCTGTGAGTCTCCCTCTAGAATGATGTCAGTGGTTCTGTGTATCTGGTATGGTACCGGATGCCAGATCACTGAGTAGATTATGTTTAGAACAAGGGGCCAGCCCATAGGGCTACCCCGGAGATTAGTATGGGCATGGGAATGGTGTGAAACCATCCCCGTGAGGGCCAGGAAGGCCCAGGCTAGACCCACCAGCCATGGAAGGGCTGTGGGACAGCCCTTGGGCAAAGATAAGGCTATTTTCAGGAGCATACAGCCTTTAAATGGCTGTAGGGCAGGTATGGGGCAGCCCATACAGGCTGCCCAGCTTTGGGATTATGGGCAAAAGATGTGCCCAGCCCTTAAGAAGCAGGCGCTTGATGTCCAGCCACCCAAGAAGTGATGCGCAGGAATTATGGGAATTTTTCCAGCATTTAATGGGATTTTTCAGCATTAATTGCTGAATATCCAGTCGTGGGACATAACTGATGCTGGCCGCCTGCCCTTATGCTGGCCGACTGCCCCTGGAGGGTAGTATAAATAGAAGAGAGCCATAATTCCATCATTCATCTCAGTTTTCACCAAGTGCTCAAGCCAATCAAGGGCCAGTGAAGCCAAGGAGATTACCAAGCAAAGGGGTGGACTTCTGAAGGTCAAGGGCAGGATTTTCCAGCCAAGAAAAGGTCAAGTTTCCTGTATTTGTTTTCAGATTTACATCATTCTAATAAAGCAAATACACCATCCATGGTGGGGGCCCTACAGAGGGTAATTGGGACCCAATACTGTGTCCTCTCCATCTCCCCCTTCTCTCTCTATTTTCAGCACATCTCCTTTCAGTTTGTGCGTTAATTCCGTCCCGAAAAGAGTGCTGATTTCTGAGTTTTGAAGTACCGATCCTTCTCCGAAGCTTCCGCATATTACAGTGGTATCAGAGCCTACTTCAAGGACAAAGATTCAGCAAAGAAAACCAGAAATTTTTTTCGCTCGTGTGGTTGGTTTTTAGACACCGGTGGACTACCCCTTTCGGAGTGACTCCTGTCCCTCGAAGGACGGTTGGTTTTTAGCCTCCGGAAGCCTCCGGAAGCCTCCCACACAGATAGTGGATGGTCAGATTGCGTTCCGGAAAGGAATTGCATTTTCCCGCTATGGCGAGTTTCGGCGACGAGAGAGAACCAGAACCATGGGACCACAGTGCACCAGGCAGCCCAGCTAGGGCACCCGACTTGAGTGTCACAGACATGTTCCAGCAGATGAAGCGAGCAATCGCAGACCAAACAGCCAAGTTGGATGAGCAAAAGGCGCGGATCTTGGCTCTGGAGGAGCGTTCTCGCTCTCCAGCGTCGCGTTTTCCATCTCCTCCTCCCTCTCCTTCCGTATCCCAGATACCAGATCCTCGTCACACAGGGACCCTCTCGCTGGGTCATAGCCATAGCCAAGCTCCTTGCTTCAAATGCAGATGCGTGCATTGGAGATCCCACAACGAGAAGACGACGCCATGCGACGCGTGGAACATGAGCGTTACCTCAGAGCTTTGGACGCCAGATTGACACCGGCGGCGCCCTCGAATCATTTTCTCGAGAAAATGAATTTCAGTAAGTATAATGGTAAACTCGATCCCACAACTCTTTATTCATGGTTACATCAATTTGAAGCTTACTTTGCCGCAGTTAGGAAAACAGATACTGACAAAGTGATCTTAGCTAGTTGGTACTTGGAAGGTGAGGCCATTCCTTGATGGACTCAGAGGGCTCATGCCCACACCAGAGCAGCTTATGTGTGGGACGAGTTCGTACTTGGTACTTGGTACTTGGAAGGTGAGGCCATTCCTTGATGGACTCAGTGGGCTCATGCCCACACCAGAGCAGCTTATGTGTGGGACGAGTTCGTCCGCGACCTTAAGCAGCGGTTTCTACCGCCCCACTACCTTGAGCGACTCGAAGACGAGTTCAGGGGAGCGCGTCAGAATGCGCAACCAGTCCTTCAGTTTGCCAATAAAATTTCGACCTTGTGTCTACAATTAGGCTTATCTAATTCGGACAAGAAAGGGCAGTTTTTGGATGGCCTGGACACGCAAATCCAATGGGAGGTGCGTATGTTTAGGCCAACCACCTTTGAGGATGCACTCTCGCTCGCACAGAGTGCAGAAATGAAACACAATGGTGGCAAGCCCAAAACTTCCCAGCCGGCTTCTCCCAAGGCTAACGCCTTGGGGGGCAAAAGCCAAAACCAGACGGGGTCTTCCCCAGGACAGAGCCCGGGAGCCTCTGGCTCCAAGAACTCGAACAATGCGTCTAAGCTTACTCCAGACCAGAAAGCGGAGGCAGGCAAGACAGGTGGCAAGTTGAGTGCTGAGGAGCTTTCTCAGTACAAGAAGGAGGGTAGATGCTTCTTTTGTCATACAAAAGGACATACTTCTCGGGATTGTCCGAAGAAGCCTCCAAAGGCCGCCGCCGCCTCCACAGCTTCCATGGTGAGCACAGCTCCCACACAAACCCCAGCGGCTAACCCTAGTTCTTCAACCCCCGGTGTTTCAGTTGGAGCAATTATTAGCCGGGAGCTCGAAGATAAGCAGAAGGGCGCCCATGACCAAGAGTATGAGCACAACGAATTACTCAAGTCCTTTGGCTACATAGGTGGCCAGAGAGTCGTCTTGTTTGATAGCGACAGCACGGAGGATGTGGTCACGGAACAGGCCGCTAGGCGTGCCCGTTTCGAGTTGACTCCGGTGGACAAACAGGTGGAGGGTTTTAGCACAGGTATGACAACGAGCGTCAAGTATGAAGCTCTAGGTGCTAAGTTAGTGATTCAGGGCATAGAGTTTGTGCGTGACTTTATGGTTGCCCCTCTTGTAGGAGCAGACATAATTTTGGATATCCAGTGGTTTCACAAGTTTCTTCCTGATGTCAAGTGGGACAAGCACACGTTTCAAATCAATCGGAATGTGTCGAACACCCCGGTGACCATTAAGTGTGAGCCAAGTATTCCAAACTTTCCGCTCATAAGCCACTTGCAGGCTAAGCGAGCAGCCAGGAAAGGCGCACAGTGTGCGATGATTTACATCCAGACAGCCCAAACAGTGGCCAGTGCTTCCGAGAAGTACTCGGTTCTCCATGAAGAGTTCCAGAAGATTTTCCTTCGGGACAGTCTCCGGAGTCCCTCCCCAACTCCCCCCGTCCAGACCGGAGGATCACAAGATTGACCTTTCCGTATCGCCTTTCTAAGGCAATAGAATCGGAGTTGGACCGCCAACTCCAAGAATTGTTGCAAGTTGGCTTCATCCGCCCCAGCGTGTCGCCATTTGCAGCACCAATCTTGTTTGTCAAGAAAAAAGATGGGTCTTCTCAGTTGTGTGTCAATTATCGTACACTCAACAAGCTGACTATCAAGAGCAGATTCCCGATGCCTCGAATTGACTATATTCTCGAGAGGCTGAATGGAGCTAAGGTGTTCTCTAAATTGGATTTAAAGAGTAGGTACCACCAGGTACGGATTGTAGAGGGGGACATCCCCAAAACAGCCTTCCGTACAGAACGGGCCCACTATGAATTTGTGGTCATGCCATTTGGTTTGACGAACGCCCCAGCTACATTTAACCGCATGATGATGCGTGTTTTTCGAGAGTTGATTGGAGAGTGTGTGTTCATATTTTTGGACGACATACTCATATTTTCAGCTACAGTTGAGCAGCATGACATTGATGTGGAGAAAGTCCTTAAGTTGCTGGAAAGCAACGAGCTCTAGGTCAATGAAAAGAAGTCAGAATTTTATCTGTTCCAGGTACATCACTTGGGATATATAATTAGTGCTGAAGGCATTCGACTGGATCTGGCTAAAGTGGCCGAGATTGTTAACTGGGAAGTATCACAGACAGCTTATGACATTAGATCATTTGTGGGTATATGCCAGGCATATTCCACCCATATTGACAAGTTTTCCGACCTCTCGGCAGACCTCATCGATCTGCTAAAGGGAGTGAAAACAAGAAGGCAAAAGATTCGAATGACTCCACGAGCGTTGGAGGCATTCCAGAACCTCAAGGTGGCTTTGTCAAAAGCCCCTTGTTTAGCCCTTGCCTCGTGGGATGAACCATTTCAAGTGATCACCGATGCGAGTAACATCGCAATTGGAGGTGTATTACAACAGAATGGTCACCCGGTAGCTTACATGTCTCGTAAGTTACTGCCCGCCGAAAAGAACTACTCAGTCTATGATCGTGAACTCCTAGCAGTTATACAAGCCTTGAAACATTGGAAACATTTCCTGTATGGCCGTGACTTTGAGGTTCGCACTGACCATCAGGCATTGCGCTGGATTCAGACAATGCCAAGTGCACAGTGGAGTGATGGACAACACCGCTGGAGTCGGATATTCCAGCAGTTCAGTGGTATGATTGAGTACCTTCCAGGAAAGGCCAATCCAGTGGCCGATGCTTTGAGCAGGAAGAGACAAGTATCTGCAATTCAGACCACTAGACTTGACCTTGTTGGTACAGGACTAGAAGACATGAAGCACACGTACGCGGATTTCGAGGAATTCGGTACTCAGTGGGAACAGGCATTGGATGCCACAGGACCATGCCATTTTCTGATACGTGATGGTTGGCTTTTCTACAAAGACCGACTATGTGTCATGAAATCATTCCGGGCAGCTCTTCTCAATGATGCCCATGACGCCATTACAGGTGGTCATAGGGGCATGAATTCAACTCTGGAGAAATTAGAACGGCAATACTATTGGCCAAAGATGAGGCGTGATGTGTTTACATATGTACAACGCTGTGACATTTGTCAAAAGGTGAAAGCTCCTCGTGGAAAGAAGATAGGGTTGTTACAGCCTTTGCCAATTCCTGAGGGTCCTTTCCACGACATTTCAATGGAATTTGTCACAAATCTGCCTCCCAGTCCGAGTAAGCGTAATACGCAGTGCTTAACTATTGTTGATAAGTTTAGCAAATTTGTTATGCTTATTCCTTGCAGGGCCAATGTGACCGCCGAGGATGTTGCCCAGTTATTCATTCGCATTGGTACCCGATTGGCGGGATTCCTAGAACCATAGTGTCCGACCAAGATGCCAAGTTTACCAGTCATTTTTGGAGGGCATTGTTTGATAATTTTGGTACTAAGCTGAATTTTTCCAGTGCATTCCACGCACAGACAGATGGCCAGACAGAGATATACAACCAGTTGGCCTTTGATGTGCTGAAGTGTTATGTCCACGATCAGCAAGGTAAGTGGGAATCATTTTTGCCTTTAGTTCAAGCTGTTTTGAATGACTCTTTTTCTTCAGCTATTAGCAGGACTCCATATGAGGCAGCGTTTGGAAGGCCTTTCCAGTCGTTGTTAACCAGGACTTCGTCTTCAATACCGGAGGCGAACAGAGTGACGGAGTCTTACCAGGAGATCCTAGAGTCCGTTAAAGACAGATTCGCTAAAGCGCAAAAGGCCTACACTCGACAGGCCAATAAAGACCGAAGGGACATGAAGTTTTCGGAAGGGGATTGGGTGTATCTTCGGATTATGAAGCAAAGATTGAAGCAGGTGGGCAAGCGATGCCCAAAGTTGTCTTTCAGGAGCTTCGGACCATTTCCCATCCGGAAAAAGATTAATGAGGTGTCTATGCAGTTAAAGCTACCTCCGAGTTGGACTATGCACGATGTATTTCATGTCAGTTGGTTAAAGCCATATGCAGGTCCACCCCCTTCAGAGGTCAAAGACGAAGCGGAACCAGACATTGTTGATGAAGCAGAAGTAATGGTTCCAGAACAGATCCTTCTGCACCGTTTCAAGCATGGCTCAAGCCGAAGACTACGACAGTTCCTCACGAAGTTTCAGGACCGAGGAACTCATGAAGCGGTATGGCTCGACAAAGAATTTTTCGAAGACTATCCGGCATTATTGACGGATTATTTGGAGGCTATGCAGCTTCCATCAAGTTAAGCAGAAGGGGATGTCACGTGCATCCCACACTTGGATGCCACGTAGACATTTCTGTACAGAAGGTGCAGGACCTGGGATGGTGAACTGGTCCCATGTGAGCCCAGTCCGGGATGAGTCAACCAGGGATCCATCTCAGATGTCCGAGGTCAGGTGTGCATTGTCCTGCACAGGAGTCTAAGGTCAGGTGTGCACTGTCCTGCACATGAAACAGTGCCAGTCCGCGTTGTGAGTCTCCCTCTAGAATGATGTCAGTGGTTCAGTGTATCTGGTATGGTACCGGATGCCAGATCACTGACTAGATTATGTTTAGGACAAGGGGCCAGCCCATAGGGCTACCCCGGAGATTAGTATGGGCATGGGAATGGTGTGAAACCATCCCCATGAGGGCCAGGAAGGCCCAGGCTAGACCCACCAGCCATGGAAGGGCTGTGGGACAGCCCTTGGGCAAAGATAAGGCTATTTTCAGGAGCATACAGCCTTTAAATGGCTGTAGGGCAGGTATGGGGCAGCCCATACAGGCTGCCCAGCTTTGGGATTATGGGCAAAAGATGTGCCCAGCCCTTAAGAAGCAGGCGCTTGATGTCCAGCCACCCAGGAAGTGATGCGCAAGAATTATGGGAATTTTTCCAGCATTTAATGGGATTTTTCAGCATTAATTGCTGAATATCCAGTCGTGGGACATAACTGATGCTGGCCGCCTGCCCTTATACTGGCTGACTGCCCCTGAAGGGTAGTATAAATAGAAGAGAGCCATAATTCCATCATTCATCTCAGTTTTCACCAAGTGCTCAAGCCAATCAAGGGCCAGTCAAGCCAAGGAGATTGCCAAGCAAAGGGGTGGACTTCTGAAGGTCAAGGACAGGAATTTCCAGCCAAGAAAAGGTCAAGTTTCTTGTATTTGTTTTCAGATTTACATCATTCTAATAAAGCAAATACACCATCCGTGGTGGGGACCCTACAACGGGTAATTGGGACCCAATACTGTGTCCTCTCCATCTCCCCCTTCTCTCTCTATTTTCTACACATCTCCTTTCAGTTTGTGCGTTAATTCCCTCGCGAAACGAGTGCTGATTTCTGAGTTTTGAAGTACCGATCCTTCTCCGAAGCTTTCGCATATTACAACTATTGTCTTGGATACACAGTGCCTTTGCAGGATCCGGAGTGATATTATCCATACCTTTATGGCAACCTGGGCCAGAATCTAGGGATGTTTGAGGGCCACAGAGAGAAAGCACGGCCAATTTATGTGAGAGTGGGATCATGGTCTATTCTTCATTTCCACTCATATGGGACCTTGTTGGAAACACAAGACACCCGATTGGTTGAGATCTCCACCCAGTTTGGTTTGAAATCTCCCTTTTGTATATTTTTTCATACTTAATAGATGTCTCTTCTCTGAGAAAAAAAAAAAGAAAAAGAAAAAGGGAGTAATGCCTTATCCTATAAAACTCATAAAGCTTGCAATGGAGGTTCTAAGAGTAGCATACAAGACCTGCCAAATCTGTCTAGGTAGAACTAAGGCCAGCAACCTAAGGCTTCACAGGATCCAATTTGCATATCTCAAGTGCAAGCGCGAGTAGTATAATAATCAACATCCACATCACCAGCAAGCAAGGTCAAACTAAGCATATCATGAAGATCCTGATTAGGTGACTTCAGCCTTAAGTAATGATGCCCAACTAGACTTGTCTAGAGCCGGAGAAAACTCAAGAGAATTGTTTTGAAAGGCATGGGGCCAGTGGTAGACCAATGGTCTGTACCTGGCCACCTATTTGGCAAAAGCATGACAACTGCCTAAGGAGCAAGCTATTTTAAATGTTCTCTCTTGAAATGCTCTAACTTCAGGATATGCTCTTCAAGGCTAATGTGCACAAGCACTGAACTATTTTGAAGGGATGCCTCTCTTCAGATGCTGCAACCCTCATTTGCATCTTAAAATTTGTGGCAGCATAGGAGCTGCTCAGGAGGGAGGGGGAGGAAATTCATGATGACATTGCTAAACAACGGGTGTTGTGAACTACTTTTGTGCTTGGAACTGCCCTTATAGATATGTATGTAAGTGTGGTGCTCTTGCAAAAGCATGGCGGGTGCTTGAGGAGCGTCCTATTCATACTAATTGCTCGATATGCCCTACAATGAGTGTTCCTGAAATGGCCTTGTCAGAGCCCTTAACGAATGGGGGAAACCACAGCATGCCCTCTCCCTTTACAAGAAAATGGAGGAAAGCTCTTAAGTACCCAATGTGTATATACACTTGTTGGGTTACTTAAGGCCTGTGCTGCACTGGAAGATTTCAAATGACTGTGCTGAAGAAGGGTAAACTGTTTCGAATAGATGCAACTTCAGGGTGTCTCTCCAAATTCTGTTACATAAGTTTGCTTTTTCAAAGCCTGTGGTAGTGTTGGAGAAAAAGAGAAGGACAGAGAAATACAGCTGAAATTAAGTGAAAAGGGCTCTTTCAAGTGACGGCCTTGCTGGCAATGCAGTGGTTGATATGTATGCCAAATTGGGCTTGCTTGCAAATGCACATGCAGCATTTGCTAAGCTTTGAGTTTATGATGTAGTTTCTTGGACTACATTGGTCACTGGATATGCCAAAAATGGTTTTGGAATGAAAACACTGAACTGTTTTGAATATCTATGCAAGCCGAAATGCTCACATGCATGTCTGCAGTTTTAAAGCTTGTGGCATTTAGACAAGGGAAGGGAAATGCATGCAGAGATTAATAAATAATGACTATCGACAGTGCATTGGTTGACATGTATGCAAAATGTGGCTTGCTTACAAAAGCGCAAGGCGTACTTAATAAACTTTCAATATGAAATGATAATACTTGGAATTCTTTGACTACAGATATGCCAAACATGCACTGGATTGTTTTGAGCGAAATGCGATTGGACGGGATATGTGTAGCCAGCCTGAGTGGCTCATGTCCACTACTCTAAGGGGACTCTTTCTCTAGTGACAGTATGCCCCAAAGGAGTCTAGCACTAACGAAGACTACTCAAGTGCACAGTGCAACGAAGACTACTCAAGTGCACAGTGCAGAGTGAGTGATCACCTCAAATGAGTGGATGTAGGAACATAACATGAACAATAGGCAAGTACTGCATGAAAGAACTGAACAGACAAGATACAACTGCGACACAGTACAATAAAGATAGCCAAACCACTGATCAATCACTATATGATCCCGAGGAGTACAAGGAGAGCCCACTGTCTACGCACACTCAGTGCCTAGACCAGTGGCCAAGGGGAAACCATGGGTATACAGAGAGTGCACAGGGCTAGACTATGAAGCTGGCTAGACTGTTTGCAAGAAATCTCAGCTATAGTGGTGAACTAGAAGGCTAAGTGCTCCAGTGCATCCAAAAATGGTGATATGCTATGTGCTATGTATCTGCTCTCACCAAGGTACATGTATAGTAGCCGTATGTCTGTATAGATACCTGGACGTGCGGAGTGTAGGCCGATGTACAGAGGGGGGACGAGCTGTCGGAGGAAGTCGTGCGAGCCGCTGGGGAGGGATCTGTGGGGTGGCGCTGAAGAAGAAACCGGGTGGGTGGCGGGGCAGTTCGGGCGCGGCGGAGAGTGCCTTGCAGCACCGCAGCCGGTGGAAGGAAGGAGGGAGCTAGTAGTGGCGGGGGGCAGTGAATTGCTTGCTGCGATCCTCGAGATTGGAGTAGAGGAGGTTGGGGAAGGGATAGGGCTTAATATGGCAGAGAGAGAGAGAGAGAGAGAGAGAGAGAGAGAAAAGCATCAGCAAGGAGAGGATTAGGGCTGGAGGGCTGTGAAAGAAGCAGGAAAATTTAATAAAAGAGCCAAAAGATCGGAGGGTGCAGGTTTTAAACTACAAAAAACTACAAGTAGAAATTGTTTATTTCTTATTTTTTGGTTTTCAATAAAGCATTTGAGTATCTTTGTGGGGTTTTTTTTTTGCCATAGGCTAAACCTTAAGTTAATTTCATTATCAATGTTTGTGTGTGGTGGTCACGCCTATAATTTAATTGTCAAATTTTAATTTTCTCTTATCTACTCCATTGGTTATTATAACCCCACCCCTCGAGAACCTTGATTGTAGTAGGTTTTTGTGCTGGCTTGCTTGCTAGTTGCACTAAGTTTAGTACTTAATATGGCCACCTAGTAGAATGTTCAATACGTTGGATTTTTGAACTCTTCACCATAGTAGCTAACCACTCCTTTAATCCAATTGTTACACTGTGTCTACCTTAGGGTGGCTTCACAACTATTTGCAACTCCTAACTCCCCTAATGCTCCACACATGCACCAAAAAACTCAAAAAAGGAAACAAACTCAAGATATGTACTACTATCAATCATGGTTTGGCTCTTGTTTTTGCTGCTTTCCACAAGGGCGTGAGTTCAACATGCACCCTATTTTGTTGCTTGATCAACGCTTCGGAAATCTACACACTCTTGAGCAGCAAATCAATATGTTAGCCTATGTCTAAGGTCATATTTAGGATGTGAGATTGCCGATTGGGCCATTGCTTAGTTTACAAGAGTATACTCTACATCATGATTACTAGAGGTAATAATGGGGTATCATGACATTTCAAGCTATAAGCCACTAGTAGAGCTATGAAATGCTAATCATTTTCTTATCAAAGAGCCCACATACATAGTTTGTTAAACATGTAGGCAGTTAATTTGTCTTCAGACTATACACCATGCAAATAAAAAAGATCTTGACTTATTAGTAATGGTAGCATTGTAGAGCTTGCCACTTTTCTTTGCCATAGTTGTCTCTCTCAACGATAGTCAGCATTATGACTTCCATTTGATGCTTGCAAATATTATCTTGCCTAGACAAATCGCAATGACAACATTTACGCTATTAATTAATAGTGTAGACATTGTCTTGGATGTTTAAATCATTCATGCTTCTAGGTCTCGCAAATTCTCCATTTAACTTCCCATATGCATCAGGATATTCTTAAAAAGAGCTATCAAGTTCATTAGAACTTTGTGAATAATATTAAATCTTCTTCTAACCTTGGCTTCTTTCAACATGTTAATATAGCAATAATAGGCATGGCAAGCACAAATGCTAGTCTCAACACAACACCCCTGAATAGTTTTGTGACAAACTAGGAATTGAGAGTTAAGATTACCACAATATGATTCTATGCTATCATTTGTGTGCTGATTGGCATGAGGTAAAGTGCAAGCAGTTGCAAATCCATGAGCTTGTAAAACAATTCATGTTTCTAGTGTGTTAACCTAAGTGGGGAATCATTGCATAGAACTACATTCCATGTCTTTTAATATATTTCATTTCTATGCAATAATGCCAATGATCTTTGAAGTAGGATATAAATGCAGCCCCATCTACGTAGTCTTGGTACAATACTACAACAAAGCTGATCCCTTGCCTTCCCTTTGCTTCATTGTAGTGCAAGATTTTTGCTTGCATATGCATAATATATTGAGGGCCCTATAACAATAGGATTCCTCACTTTCCTAACTATATTTTTGAGCCAAATCTTTGAACATGGCATATGCACGGATGAACTGGAACGCCATACACAAATCTTGCATGCAAATAAAAAAGGTTGGAAAGTTGTATTGCATTGTGTAAAACTAACTTCTTTGTCAGGAATTTAGTATCCAAGCATACCTGATGATGTAATTTAGATTTCTACATCATCAATCATAAATGCATTTGGCCATCATGTGGAGCTGTAGTCCAAGATGTGATGCCCAAGCGCACAAAGAAGAACTGAAACTTGCAATTTCTATATACCTTGTGTTTATTGGTACCAAAAATGGCTCCATTGCAATGAAGCTATTGTTCTAGTAACACTTTAGCATGCCCAACTACCATTCTTTTAAAATTCTATGTATAAAAGCTTGGCCCTTGTTAGTGTTGGTCTCTTGATATTAAAAAGAGTGACTTGGATTTTTCACAACCCAATTTTGGACATAAATGGTATCATCTAGGTATGCCTTAACATCAAGACCTTCTAGCGTGTTTGGCATTCCACATGAAAGCACCATAATTTAGTAGGTCTATAAATGCCTCTTTATATCTCATTAACTATTGTAAGTTCCTCCTTTTTAAGCATCCATGGGGTTGCTCAATACGTCACATTCCCATCACGGTGAAAAATAAGGCACTTTAAAGAATGTATAAGAGTAATGGTTTGGCAAATATATACTCTATACAAACCTAAAAATGTAAAAATTTATGGCAAATCTTTTGGATGACTTAAATAGAATGGTAGTACTTAATGTATTTTGGCAAATCTCTCTTAAACTTTTAAAACTTATAAAAAATGAGCAAAGTTAAATAAAAATGGAAGTTTAAAATAGCCAAAAAAAATTTGGAGACCCTTGAAAAATAACCAATCGGCTATAAATAGCCCCTAATTGATTCTTTGATTCCCATCAATCATCAATTTGGGTAGGCATTCCACATGAAAGCACCATAATTGGTTGGTCTACAAGTGCCTCCTTTTGTTTCATTGACTATTATAAGCTCCTCCTTTTAAAGCACCCATGGCGCTTTTCAATATGTCACATTCCCATCAATCATCACTTTCGGCTAAAGGGAGGGCTTGGTTTTTGTTTCCTTGAGGCCTTTCCTTGCAGCTTCTCAAATCCTTAGTCTCGTTAGATGTCTCTACAACCCACATTCTTTATTTACATGCATAGGATCAAGAAGATGATTCATCTTTAGTTACTTCTAAAATGGCAATTTATATCATGTTATTGGCCTTCTTTCAAACAGGATGATGGGCATGGATGTCCGTCCTTGTCAATCTCCACACGAGTTGCACAATTAGATATGCCAATCTAAAAGAGATGTGGCCTCTCCATATTATTGTTAAACTCTTGCACAAACTTCTTTTCTTTTAGTTGTTTGCATCTTATACATCCCAAGTATACATTCTTGTTGAGATGCTTACTACATGTGGACTTTAACATATTTGTGTATTAAAAACAAGAATTTTATCCTTTAGGTCATGTTGAGAAATGCAATGTGTGAGGGTGCAACATGAATAGAGAAAGGGGAGGAGCATGGACATTAGAAAAGGATAGACTAAGGGTACATTGGCAAAGGTTGATTTGTATGGTCATTTGTAAAAGGCGAAGTCAAAGGCCAAAAAGATAGCACATGGAAAGTGCAAGGGAGAACATGTAGTGTGAGCATTTACGAACACAAGGATGGCACAAGGGTGCATGGAGCATGTGGATGAGAGCTGTATAAACATGTACTTGGATCAAGCTAAGTAATGAGATTATTGATTCGTTGTCTTAATCATTGTGCCATTGATTAATTTCTATCTTAATCTTGTATTAGCATTTTCTTAGTCTTCCATTATGACCTTGATTACTTGCTACTATGAGTCGCCCTAGATCCATGTATTTTAACATGTCTACACCTATAAGAGAACATGTGTTTTTAAAATTATGACGTGATATGGTAAGTGAATAGATTGCCATTACTAGAAAATGATAGCACCTAAAATAAAAATAGTATTTAGATAGTCATGGTGGATAGCCTAAGTCATGATATCAAGAACCTTAAATTGTCAAGAATCAATAGGCTTTGACATGTGAAGCATCTCAAAACCTTCACATAGCTCTTGCAAATCCTTAATTAGAGGCACTAAGTACACACTAATGTTTGTGATGACATGTGAGGTTTGTTAACTTTACAAAATAATAATTTCTTAATTCACAGATATTTAAATTATGCTTGACAAGATGTAAGGCGATACAATTGTACATATAAATTAGAAGGCTTGACATCAGAGGATTCTTTTTGAAAGATATGAGAGCTATAATGTTGTATTTTAAAAATTTCTAGAGCCACTGGGCTTAGAGAAAGGACTCATTCCATCCAATCCCACCCTTATGTAAGTTAGGGTTTCTTGGCTTTGTGTGGAATTCTTTACCATGTGTTATGAATATGCTAAACGCTTGTGCAATCAACCAAATTTGCATAATCCCATTTGCACCCTTGTTTTGTGCATGCCTTCCTTAAACCAATCCTCTCCATATTTTGGGCATGTTGTGGGTGGCCAGCTCATAGCTCCCTTAGTACAAGACACAATCCTTAACGCATGCATGGATTGCACGATATTCCAAAACAATACCTCTTATCGCCTTCCTTCCCTCTTGCCTTGACTTTGTTAGTGTATTTTTATGGTAGTATCCTTGTGTGGAGAAACTTTTATGGGGATAGCACTAATGATAAATGACATCAAATAAAATCAGTGCATATTTTGGATACGTAAGCTTGCACAATTATGTGAGAGTTCTACCCTTGTATAGAGGTGTGATGTTATTTCTTTCTAAGAAAGATATCCATTTTATCATACTGCAATCAAAAAAAGCATGAAATAGGCTCTCATGTGCCAACTTTATAGGTCATGTGTTGACCATTTTTCCTTTGACTTGCTCTTTGACTTTGGATGCATATCTTTGATTAAAGGCAACTTCGTTAATTTTCCTAAGGATTTGCATACTCTTATGTGGTAATCAAAAATTTGGAGAGCTAGAAGTCACCACCCTAGGTGGATGGATAGGCCAATCATCCTCTTTTTCCAAATCGTAAGTCACGTAAAACATGTATAAAAAAAAATGTGAACACACTAATTATCATTTCAAGTGGCATACGTGTACTGAGGAGGAGTGACATGGAACATTAAACATTAACATTGATGGATTCAGATGCTTACTTTTTCTAAAATTAAGGTTTCTCAAGCTTTTTCAAGTGGCATACGTGTACTGAGGAGGAGTGACATGGAACATTAAACATTAACATTGATGGATTCAGATGCTTACTTTTTCTAAAATTAGGGTTTCTCAAGCTTTTATCTACAAATAAATATTACTACAATTTTCACAAAATAGAATATCACATCACTTCCTCTCCATTGATCACATCAAGCTAAAATTGGACCCTCGACTAAAAATACCAGATTCTAAGCAACAGGGCATAAAATTTTATGGGAAATTTTAAAAGGATATTAAACTTGATACAATTATTGTTCTTTATAGGCTAAAATTGTAAATATAAAGGACATTCAATTTCAACACCCTAGGTGGCTAGATAGGCGAATCATCTTCTTTTTCCAAATTGTAAGTTGCCTAAAACATGTATAAAAAAATGTGACATTAACATTGAAAAAACTTATAAGCCTAATCTATATAGCCTCATCTTCACTTTTCAACAAGGACTATGATCTAAATATTGCCTCTCGTCCTCCTTTATGCCAGTACGTGGGAGATGATATATCGTGTATTCAGGAGAGTAGGCTTTTACTGGTGGCCAACAAAGGTTTCTCAAGGTAGTTACAAGCAGAAATCAGAGTCATCGAGCAAGCCTGCAGACAACGAAGGTAACAAGCCAAAGAAACAGAACAAATGCAACTATTGCAATAAACCTGGTCACTACATTAATGAGTTCAAGAAGCGGCTAGAGAAGGCAAAAAAAAAGACTTGGGTATGGCTGTATAGCTGATGCATCCACATCTAATGTAGAAAACAAAGAATCTATAATAAGATGTACATGTCTAGTATTTTGATAGTGGTCTTAGTAAGCACATTAGTTCTCATCTCGCAGCTTGTTCTCATCACTTAAGTCTACTCCATAGGTGCATGGAGCATGTGGATGAGAGCTATATAAACATTACTTGGATCAAGCTAAGTAATGAGATTATTGATTCGTTGTCTTAATCATTATGTCATTGATTAATTTCTATCTTAATCTTGTATTAGCGTTTCCTTAGTCTTCCATTATGACCTTGATCACTTGCTTCTATGAGTCGACCTAGATCCATATATTTTAACAGGTCTACACCTATAAGACAATATATGTGTTTTTAAAATTATGACGTGATATGGTAAGTGAATAGATTGCCATTTCTAGAAAATGATAGCACCTAAAATAAAAACCGTATTTAGATAGTCATGGATAGCCTAAGTCATGATATCAAGAACCTTAAATTGTCAAGAATTAACAGGCTTTGACATGTGAAGCATCTCAAAACCTTCACATAGCTCTTGCAAATCCTTAACTAGAGGCACCAAGTACATACTAATGTTTGTGATGATATGTGAGGTTTGTTAACTTTACAAAATAATAATTTCTTAATTGACATATATTTAACTTATGCTTGACAAGATGTAAGGCGATACAATTGTACATATAAATTAGAAGGCTTAACATTAGATGATTCTTTTTGAAAGATATGAGAGCTATAATGTTGTATTTTAAAAATTTCTAGAGTCACTGGGCTTAGAGAAAGGACTCATTCCATCCAATCCCACCCTTATGTACGTTAGGGTTTCTTGGCTTTGTGTGGAATTCTTTACCATGTGTTATGAATATGCTAAATGACTGTGCAATCAACCAAATTTGCATAATCTCATTTGCACCCTTGTTTTGTGCGTGCCGTCCTTAAATCAATCCTTTCCATATTTTGGGTATGTTGTGGCCAGCTCAAAGCTCCCTTAGTACAAGACACAATCCTTAACGCATGCATGGATTGCGCGATATTCCAAAACAATACCTCTTATCACCTTCCTTCCCTCTTGCCTTGACTTTGTTAGTGTATTTTTATGGTAGTATCCTTGTGTGGAGAAACTTTTATGGGGATAGCACTAATGATAAATGACTTCAAATAAAATCAGTGCATATTTAGGATACGTAAGCTTGCACAATTATGTGAGAGTTCTACCCTTGTATAGAGGTGTGATGTTATTTCTTTCTAAGAAAGATATCCATTTTATCATACTGCAATCAAAAAAAGCATGAAATAGGCTCTCATGTGCCAACTTTATAGGTCATGTGTTGACCATTTTTCCTTTGACTTTCTCTTTGACTTTGGATGCATATCTTTAATTAAAGGCAACTTCTTTAATTTTCCTAAGGATTTGCATACTCTTATGTGGTAATCAAAAATTTGGAGAGCTAGAAGTCACCACCCTAGGTGGATGGATAGGCCAATCATCCTCTTTTTCCAAATCGTAAGTCACGTAAAACATGTATAAAAAAATGTGAACACACTAATTATCTTTTCAAGTGGCATGCGTGTATTGAGGAGGAGTAACATGGAATATTAAACATTAACATCGATGGATTCAAGTGCTTACTTTCTCTAAAATTAAGGTTTCTCAAGCTTTTATCTACAAATAAATATTACTACAATTTTCACAAAATAGAATATCACATCACTTCCTCTCCATTGATCACATCAAGCTAAAATGGGACTCTCGACCATCAAGAAACCCTAAAAATACCAAATTCTAAGCAACATGGCATAAAATTTTATGGGAAAATTTAAAAGGATATTAAACTTGATACATTTATTGTTCTTTATAGGCTGAAATTGTAAATATAAAGGACATCCAATTTCAACACCCTAGCTGGCTAGATAGACAAATCATCCTCTTTTTCCAAATTGTAAGTTGCCTAAAACATGTATAAAAAAATGTGACATTAACATTGAAAAAAATTAAAAGAGTAAAAAACCTTCATAAACTTGAAAGATGGAAGCCTAAACTTTGTAGTCTATCAAAAAGCAATATAAGCCTAATCTATATAGCCTCATCTTCACTTTTCAACAAGGACTATGATCTAAATGTTGTCTCTCGTCCTCCTTTATGCCAGTACGTGGGAGATGACGCTCATGATCACCAGTCTTAGTAGAAGTGGGTTGATCCTTCTTGTCAATGCTACGTGTGGTGGGGTCTTAAATATGTTTGAAGAATTTAAAGATGTCTTAATGTTATAAGCTTCATTAACAATGGAGAAAAGTACATACCAACCTAGAGGATATACCCCACACTTTGCCAAGTGCTTTACCAAGCCATTGAAGCTATGCTGAGTAGCATAAGCAATCTTTTCGGTAATCGTAATTCTTTATATACATTAATTACATGTCAAAATGTTTTGAAGAATATTAGTATGTACACATACAAAAAGAAAATCGATTAAATTCCTTGAATAAGCTATAAAATAGAATCACAGCTCATTACTTAAGTACAAAGCGTAATATGAAGCTTGCCTTGCCGCCCCTCCCAAGTTGGTATTTAATCCCTAGATGCAAGAGCTCATATGTAGCCTTTTGTTGAAAAAAAGAAGATTGCCTTAAGAACAACTCATCCCTCATGTGTCTACATACATTTTTTGTTATCTCATTTGGGGAATGGGTATACCGTAGCTTGCAATCTGCCTTCCTTCAATTTCAAATTATCAAAACTATTCATTTTGTGTACAAATCAATCAACACTCTTGACAACATTGACAAATGGACACATATCCCTTTACCCTGAATGGGCAAGCATAAATGCTTGACGCCTTGTTTAGATGAGAGTTTGTACATGTGGCTTGCACCTATACAAAGTGGGAAGCATCTACATTTTCCATCTTTTCATTTACATTATATTGGCCAGCATTGATGTCCTTGTTGCCTTAAATAGAAGAGAGTCCAAAGCATGTATACGTTTTGGGCTCAAAAGTAGACAAGGTGCAACAAGTGTCAATGCTCTCCTCATATCCATTGAAGGTAGTGGGACTTACCTAGATGCTATAGAAAGTCTGCAAAATGAAATGATTAAACTCTTTTTAAATCAATATCGTTGTATGTAGATGAAAATAAAGTAATGTTCAAAGGAATATTGCTTCTATCTATTTTCTTTTTTGCAAGTCACCAAATTTAGAGAATAACTATATAAGTGTTGTAATTGATAAACAAGAAGTTTCTTACAAGCGAGAAGGATACATATTCTTTTAGGGCTGACCTTCAAGTGTTAGGAAAAAGAAAAACTTATGGCCCGCTATGGTTCTTATGAAGAAGCTCCATGGGTCTTAAAAGATCTTGAGAGCTAAATTTAGTGCTAGAGTACATCAAGGACTATGTATTAGGCATTGTTTAGGCTTCTATTCTTCTTGTTTGAGAAGAACTTGTCTAGCTTGAAGATGCATGATTGACATAATTTTGTATAGCATGTGCTTTCCCTTGCTATTTATATTGCGATGTGGAGTTGTGATGTGTAAAATAGCTACTACTTCAAGTAGCATTAAATGTATTCATCCTGTAATCTTTTCTTACATCTATCAAATCTCCAAGATAGTAATCTTGTTAATGATCTTGCCCATACCCAAAATTCTTTAAAATTTGGGTTTCTTCAAAAATTTGACGTTGCTGTCATGCTATGGGTATATGTATCTATCTATACATATGTATTTCTAGTAACGTATCTATTTATCTTTTTATCTACTTAATTATCTATTTATCAAACTATCTATAATCACTATAGGATTAGGAGAGAGCTACAAGAGTGACCAAGTGGGGACCAAGTGTGGCCATATATTAAATATTTTTCCTAAATAGTTTTTTGGGCTTCTAATATGGCTATTTACTCTTCTATTAACTAGCATAGAAAGCATTATGCTGTTGATAACAAGAGACGAGGCCCTTGATAGGGTTGATTGGGACTTTATTTAGTGTCTACTACTCCCTCAATCTCTGTAGTATTTTCGACTTCAAGGCTCACAAAGGCATTAAGTTCTTTTCTCTCAAGTGATTGCACTCAAAAAATCTTTCAAACCTTTTGCTGTATCAATAATATCTATCTATCTATTGTTTATTTATCATTCTATATTCTATGAACACAAAAATAATATAAATAGAATTATAAACACGTGCAAGAAGGTCTAAAAAGGTTTCTTAGGCGATATTCACTCCAAGACAAGAATCAACAATAACTTACGTTGCATTTCCATGCTTGTGTTGCTAAATCTCACCTCGCCATCATTTTTCGTGTTGTTTTGGGTGATTTTTAGTGCTTTAAAGATCATTTTTTTGCCTCGATTTTCAGGTTGAATTTTGAGGCTGCTGGTCGAAGGCCAAACGATCGATTTTGCCCTTGGATGGTCAAGACCAATTTCAAAGAGCTCGATGTCGGCTTTTCAATGAGCACTAGAGCACATTCATCAAACTCACAGTTTAGGAGATACAAGCCTCCAAATAGGGCTCTTTTCCAGAGTTACTACCATTATCTTACATCAAGGAGTCAAGGTAGATACACCAAAAGATCATACATTCAACATATGAAGCAATGGTGTCCAAATCTACAACTAGGATGGGCGCCCGTAATAGTGTGATGGAATACTTACGACGATTCCCACTTCAAGAGTGTGTGGTAGCAAGTTAGGATGAAGTCCCAAGTGATGTACTTTATGGATATATTATGAGAGTAGTCATTGTAATATCATTAGGCCTCTTATGATCCTAAAGTGCCGAGCCCACAGTTTAAGTGAGTGTGAACACTTATGGCCATGTATATAAGTGAATATCTCTCATAATACTCCCATTGTGCAATAGAGTCTTGCTCTTGCTAATCCTCTTGCTAATCTCTCTCTCTAATGCATGCTAGTGAGTGTGTGTGAGTGATGTGTGAGGTGAGAGGAGGGACGAATACACGTAGTGCAACGCGGCAGTGTGACAACGCTTGCGAGAGACGCGGTGGAATTACTTCTCAAGGAGTTGTAAAGCTTAGAGACCTCCAGGGTTATGGGCTCGGCCACTGGAAAGATCCTCATGACACTTGCAGTTCACCAGGTAATCTCTTGTTGGATGTGTTTCAAGGAGGGTTAGGGTGAGCTATTAACATTTTTGGCGCCGCTGTCGGGGAGCCATCCCTTGGCTTTTTCCATCATTTTCCTCTAATCTACGCATTACCCATTGTCCATTGTATTGATTAATGGTTTCCCACCATGAAAAAGATGTGGATTTGATGGAGTTTTGTGTGTGATTTTGTGATCAATAACTCAACATTACATTGGAGCAATTCTTGTGTTTAGTGCCGCCTAATTATCCAAAATAGCGATTAAAAGAATAGCACGTGTGGAGAAATTGGTGGAAGTTTAATCAAATAGCATGCTAGATAATGTGGATCATTAGAACTACTTCCGGACTATGTTGAAGCACCTCTATGGAAGAAGCGTATGAAAAAGATATACACAAAAGTGGTTGGGTGCAAGAAGAGGAACTACCTGAAATGAACTTGGGAGATGGTCAAAATCCTTGAATGGTCTGGGTAAGTGCCAAACTCATAGAAGAATGGAGGTAGAAATGATAAGAGTTAATGTCTAGATATACAGATGTATTTTCTTGGAGCTATATAGACATAAAGGGTATAGATCGTAGTTTTTATCAATATAAACCCAATCTTAAGGAAGATGTAGTTCCCATTCTGCGGAGGGACCGGATGAATCCAAATTATGCCCTACCAAGTTAAAGAAGAGATTGATAAATTGCTGAAAGTAGGTTTCATTTTACCCATTGACAAAGCTAATTGGGTGTCTCCAATTTTCATCATTCCCCCCCATAAGAAAAGTGGGAAGTTGACGATATGTGTGGATTATAGAAAGTGGGAAGTTGACGATATGTGCAGACTATAGAAAGTTGAATGCAACCACTATCCAAGATTCCTTTCCCATTACCCTTCACAGATTCTCTTCTAGATGTGTTGTTGTTGGTGGTCATGAAATGTATTCATTTTTTAATGAATTCAATGGTTACAATCAGGTGGCGGATGGCATTTTAAGATAAAGAAAAGACAACTTTTATCATAAAGCGGGGGTGTGTGCCTCCAATGCTATAACATTTGGATTAGAAATGCACCAACTACCTTCCAAAGAATGGTTTTGAAAATCTTGAATATCTCATAACATTCATGAGGGTATTCATGGATGATTTCAGTGTGTGTGAGAAGAATTTGGAGCGTCTTCATCATTTGACACTATGTCTAGAGGTACCAAGAAAAAAATTGAGCCTTAATATGGCAAAATGTGTCTTTGTAGTTTAGCAACCTGGGATCATTGCTTGATCATATAGTTTTAGAGGAAGGATTAGTAGTGGATCCAAGGTGATCATCATAGTTAGGCTTCAAGCTCCATGTAACATCAAATAATTAGGTAGGATTCTTGGGCAAATAAAATGGCACACAAGGTTCCTTCCTTATTTGGAACATGTGGCACATCCACTATACATACTCACAAAGAAGAATGCTTAGCATCTATATGGAATGATAAATGTGAGCAAGCATTCTTTCATCTTAAAATGATATTTCTAGCAATGGTAATAGTGCAGCCTCTGGATTGGGAGAGATTATTTCATGTTTTTGTAGATGCATTAAATATTGCAATTGGAAGTGCATTAATGTAGCAAACCAAAGGAGGATGGTTTCACCCAATTTATTAATGCAACAAGGATGGTCCCACCCAATTTATTAATGCAGCAAGGATGGTTCCACCCAATTTATTATGCAAAGCCACATGTTGTCTACTATGCAGAAAATGCACCCTCAAAATAGCACTTCAGAGCTTCTTCACAATAGAGTTTTCTTCTATTTGCATTTGTATGTAGTTCCAACTCGTGATGGGAGATAAGACAAGCTTAAAGTCATCCCCTCTCCTCCTCTTTCAAGTCTTCATTAGCTAGAGCCAAATATTTGGATGGTGGCGGCCTTCAAATAAAAAATGATTTGTGACATCCACACCTCTTTGAGATTTTCAAAAGCCTCCAACCTCTATTGGACTTAGGTGGTGTTGTTCTATTTACTTATTTGTGTGTATGTTCTACAATCTTGCATTTTCCCAAGCACACACTATGTTTCTATGCAAGACAATGGGAGAGGAATATCATGAATAGCTTGTGAGGAAAGCATTGGAATTTACGGGAAGGTGAACACAAGGGAGATATTTTTAGGTGCAAGGTTGTTCAATCAAGTTTAACAAATAGATACTTAAAAGCACCAACAACCTTGCATATTTGGCTCCATTACAGATGAAGAAGCAAGGGAAGTGGGTACCCCTCTAAGTAGCAGAGGAAGTAGTGGTGCCCATTACCTTGTGGATTTGGATGCCTAATGGGTGTGTTGAAATTGTAAATGCTAACAAGCATTGGAGCCTAGCGAATGTGCAAGATCATCTCAACATTATGGGGTTTGAGAACATCACTAATGGTATCTTTAAGTTCCAAGGAAGAAAGGTGATTCCTTAGCCTTGTGGGTGAATTTGTTGCAACTTGCTTGTTTTTTTTTGTTTTTTTTACACATGCTAGATTAGGAGGCGATTGGAGACAACGACGATGGTTTTTGCTTTGTGGACTACATATGATGTCATTTTGTGTGCCAAATGATATCTCATGTTATAAGTTTTGATGTTTTGATGTTCATGATATATAATAGTGGGATTTTTTTGTCCATTATGATCTTTGGTTTGTAAAAAATGATGCTCTAAATTATGGCAAGGATTCATGATTGATATACACAATTTTTAATATATACACCTTTTCGTAGGAGAAGATGTCTTTCAAAGTTTTTTAATCATATGGAGTCAAACAATTTTTTTTGTAAATATTGGTCCTAAGGTGAAATAGCCATAGTCAATTTATGTATAAGGGCCCTCTACCTCTTATTTTTCACCTTTCACTTGATTGAATTCACAAATACACTCACTCAACTCACAACATACTATGGAAGCCGATGCAGCCTACAATTGCTTCCTTGCCTTCCTTGCCTTCCTTGCCTTCCTTGCCACTACCATTGTTTTGTGAGTGGCCTCACAAAAATGATATCTTCACAATCTTCATCCCTAACATGAACTGAAGTTTCAGAAGACAATCGCCTTTTCCTTAAGCATATATAAGAAAACCCTCACCTATATGGATGAGAAAATTTATCCGTTACTCGATGGCCTTTTCCCCATTTTCATTTACATCAATGGCAAGGAGAGGCCTTTCATTCAATGCCTTTAATGCCTTGAGATCGTCGATAGGGGGGGGAAGTCCACTACACCACCAAGGTAGAGAGCCTTTTGGTAAGGGAAAAATAAGCACCACCTTCCATAGTTGACTTGTCACTTTTATCTTTCTTATTCACTAACTCTGATGATGAGGTGGAGCTTCTTGGCTTGATCGTTGGCAAGGTAGTTAAGAGGTATCCCAAGGGTCCAAAGTTCGAGGCACTTATTATATAGGAGAGGAGACAAAATTGGCTAAATAGAAGGCCTTCTTGAGTGATCTTGGTGTCGGTGTAGTTGTGGATAGCTCCTCTTCCTAGGTTAACGAGATGTCCCCCGACCACCTTATTACCGCTCAAGAGCTAGCAACCCTCTCCTGTTAAGAAATTCGGATCTAGCTCTCCTAATGACAAGACATTTACCTAATCAAGTCATACTAATTAAACATGATTAAGATGATTAATCTAAGGTGGGTGTAATCTAAGCTTACTCATGATGATGAGTATGTGCAATAGACTCAAGCACAATTAGGTTACAAGATTAAGACTTGTACTCATAGAGAGGCTTGAGATGTGTGCAAGTGATATGATTTTATTTCTTGAAATGGCCCTCTTTTATATGAGGAGGTATATCCTTGGGCTTATACATTAATGTGGGATAAATCCCTTTGCTCATGTGGCTTCATGCTAGGCTTTGCACTTTTCTTGGCTACTCAACTCACTCCCTACCTCTTCCTTGTGCTCTTTGGCTCCACATTTCTCAATACCCCCCCTTGGTGCCAAATATTTGGGCTACTTAAGGTGGTCGGAGATGCGAGGTTTACAACATGTTATCACCCCCCCTCATTGTAACTTGGTTGGGTAACTCAGAGGCTCTCTTGCTTGGTTACTCTCTCGCTTAGAGGTAACATTACTTTTAGAGGTAGTCGGGTGTAAGTTACAATAATCATTACCCCCCCTGGGTGCTCAATTGGATACTCTTAGGTGGTCGGGTATGAGTTACAACAATTATTACCCGCCCTAGGTGCTCTACTAGCTACTCTCAAGTGGTCACAACAAACAAGATGGAATGGTAATATGGGTTTCTAGTCATATGGTGACCCCTCTTTCAGAACAGATGGCTAGGGTAGTGGTGATAGTCGATGTTGCTTACTGCTACTGCTGGCTCGAGATCTCCTTGCTTTTTTGTGATGAAGATCCCTTGTTGTTTCCTATGTTCTACATGTCGATGTTATGTCCTTCTTCACCTTGTTGGCTGCTTCTTGGCTCTTGGTCTTTGATAGCTCATTTAATGTGGACTTTATGCACTTTTTCATTTATGTTTTACACACGTATGCTCGTATACTTATGTGGTTGTGGCATTTTTACAAGGATTACACACTTCTTGTCTCCACACACTGGCATGCTTATTTAACTGCTTACAAATTTTTGAACTTCATCTGAGAGATTTCTTTTGGTTCTTACATAAGCACACATTTGCTTGCTCATAATGACATAATGATTTTTCATTTTCTAATATTATTGACCAATGGTGCCAATTTGGTGAAAAAGATTTTGTTGCCATTTGATGACGATGTCATAGGTGCTAGTGAAGCCCAAAACTTGCCTTTTTGAAGACCCATGTGAACAACCTCTTAATAAAGAAGGCCCTTTACACCAAAAATTTTAAACCTTAGAGAGATTTTTGTTTTTTGGTTTTTTAAAGTCTTCAACCTTATCTATTATGCGTGTCGACAGGCTGCTGCTGCTGCCTGCAGGTCATTCTTCTTCTTCTAGCTTACTGTTAATGCGCAAATTGCAAGTTGTTCTTCTTTTGTAGGTCGTTCTTTCTGTAGGTTGTGCTTCTTTAAGCTTGCTGCCTGTGCAAACTCTAATGTGCGTTTGCAACCGGTTGCGCATTCTATCTTTCCAGTGTTCTTTTGTGATGGATGGCTACTTGTGCCTCTCTACGCTGCAGTGTGTTATGCCTTGTCTTGCTGTTGTATGCTGTAGTGCAGGGTCGAGTATATTCTTGGGTATCTTCCTTGATTATGTTAAAGCTGCCAACTCTATTGTTCTCACCCCCTCACACAACTGTGCTTGCTTTCTTCTTATCTTTGACTAACCTCTAGAGAGGGTGTAGCCTAAGGCACCAGCACACCTAACATTTTTTCTCTATTGACTACCTACAAAGTAGAAGAAGCTAAAGACGAAAGGAAAGACCTAATCAAGATTCTAATAACTTCTTAATCACATGCTAAGCACTCCCTAAAATTGATATTAATTTAGCTAATGGAGAGCTTCACCCTAGCTCTGATACCATGTTAAGAAATTTGGATCTAGCTCTCCTAATATATGACAAGACATGACCTAATCAAGCCATACTAATTAAACATGATTAAGATGATTAATCTAAGGTGGGTGTAATCTAAGCTTACTCATCATGATGATTAATCTAAGGTGGGTGTAATCTAAGCTTACTCATGATGATGATAAGTATGTGCATGCAATAGACTCAAGCACAATTAGGTTACAAGATTAAGACTTGTACTCATAGAGGCTCTTGAGATGTGTGCAAGTGATATGATTTCATTGCTTGAAATGGCCCCCTTTTGAACTTTTCTTGGCTACTCAACTCACTCCCTACCTCTTCCTTGTGCTCTTTGGCACCACATTTCTCAACACCTCCTTGGTGGTGATTGATGAGAGGAGTTTGTTTTATTGCATGATCTGAGTCAACATGCAAATTGCACTTTGATGAGTGCCTCTCTCTCTCTCTCTCTCTCTCTCTCTCTCTCTCTCTCTCTCTCTCTCTCTCTCCACCACCTCCAAGTTCCCCCTTAACAACATTGGCTAAGAGGAGCTCCAACATGCATTTATACCACTTGGATAATCCATTGCTAACTTGGTTTCTTTGCTATAAGGACATGTGGAGTTTACACCACAAGAGCTCATAGAGCAGGAATTTCAAGTGGTTTACACCAACAGCTTCACCTAAAGTTCGACAAGAATGGAAACCCAATCAACACCAAGCAACTCTCTCAACCACTCTCGTGCATTCAGCACCTACACAAGAGCTTGTATGTTCAATCAATCCCAAGGGTAACCAACCAAAAGCCTCACCTACCGTCTTGACAATAATTGCGCTACAAATTCAAGATTCAATTCCCACATCTGCAATGGAGACTTATGAGCTCATCAAAGACAAACTTACAAAGCTATTTTCACTCCTTTGGATGTGATGCATTAGTGTAGTAGCTACGTGGCAGACATAAGAACCTATTCTCTCAAAAAGGAGAGTAGCCACAAGAACATGTTGCTCGCAAGAGGTGGTAGCCAAAAAAAACGCACACACACACACACACACACACACACACACACACACACACACACACACACACAAACACAAGGGAGTCACACATATGGCCTACCTAAAAGTGGTAGAATAAAGCTGCTCCATGAGTACATATCCATACTCATGCATTGGAGGACATTTGCACCAAAGCCTCACCATTAACAACTTTGCAAGTATATCTCAAGATGGGGGGGCCATGGTGGGTGGAAGCCTGGTCAATGGTAAAACCCATCGCTTGGAATTTTCCTTCAAATTACAAACCTCTCCAAACGACGCTACCATCTTCACAAATCAATGATCTCCAATCCTTTAGTGAAGATATCTATATTAGCCTCACAAGTCGACATAATTCTTTCAATCCTAGCTGACAAGTGGCTACTTCAACAAAAAGCAACAGCTCAATAAGAGTCTATTTGACTCAATTCTTGTACTTCATGGATATTTGCTTCATAAGAGCACTTTAATATACATAAAAGCATGAAAATCACATGGGAAGAAGCCTGCCAGGAACAAGTTCTACTCAAAAACATTTGACAATAATCTTGCCACACAAAGGGACTTCATCAAAGGCCAATTTCTTCAAATGATGAATGGCGCTTCAATGAATTAAATGAGGAACTGAGAATCACCATCTCGTTCTAATGATTATGTCTACATTCCTTTGGATCCTTCCCTCTCTTCTCTCCCATTATTAACATCTCTTAGTTTCCCCACTAACACAAATCACATTTAACCTTGCTTATGATTGCCAAAAACAAAGTGAGTAAGAAACCCCCAAAAAAATGCTCACACAAAAATAAACATAGAATAATTGTAAAAAATGCCAACCCCCCACCCCGTTAGGAATTCCCAATAAACCACTAACCTTTTCATTCACTCACTAGCTTTTCTTATTCCTTCCGGAGGGACAAAGACCATTGAATTCAACATCAAAGCCAATGACAAAGCTTGTCCATTCTCTCCACACAAAGGGCATTTAAGTACTCCTTGCAAGCAACTTAATTTTTCTCGGTGCACTTGCATATGTCGCCGTAATAGTGTAGACATTTAGAGCTTGGTTGTCAGCTATCTTGATGGAGACCTTGACCGAGCAAGGTGTTTTGTAGCTCAAACATTTATCAACTCAGGCGAATAAGCAAAGCCACATCAGAATTGGAAGCTCCATACGCAGCCACCTGCGGGCAACTGAGCTATTATTATCATTCTGGATATTCATTTGTTGAAATCCAAAACGTACATCTTAAGACTCTCCAAAAATCTCTTTTAATCTTAGTCAACATATAACATAACCCTAATAACTGAACTATATACCAACACTATATACATGTAGATACCTCGTAGTTGCAAAGAGGAAACAATTAGCGTGCCATATAATCATCTCTCTGAAAGTCTAGTATTAGCAACCACATTTCTCTACTGTTTTAAGGCTAATATAGTTTAAGTAAAAGTACTAAATAATTTAACGTATGTATATTCTCTTAAGCCCATATATTCTCTGTCTAGAACTCTCTCTGTAAAATCAAATGCAATGGTCTAATAAATGAAAATTTTCTAGCTTAGCCAGCCTTGCATATCACTATAATAAACTTTATTTATGTGCATACACTAAAATATTAAACACACAAATATCATTACTACATTCACATTTGCCATACCAATTATCAATTATAAACATTCAATATACGACAGAAAGAGAGATAGAAAGTATTTTAATGTGCGGTCTCTCTCTCTCTCTCTCTCTCTCTCTCATCCAACATAACATATCGCTATAAATAAATCTCTTTATCTATGTATCACATATTAAACACAAATACACAAATACACAAATAGAGAAAGGGCAACAATAAAACTAACCTCAAGTTGAAGAGAGAATGATACTCAAAACCACCAACTTTGCTAGCTATCAACATTGTGCCTTGCCTCTATATAATCACACACGCAAACCAAAACAAAAAAAAAACTTATGGTCTCTCTTTTTCTCTAACGCTTTCTCTATTTATCTCACATTGTCCCTTCTATGTTTCACACAGAACACACACAAAAAAAAAGAGGAACTATCTGTGTGTTACATGAGAGAGAGAGAGAGAGAGAGAGAGAGAGAGAGAGAGAGAGAGAGAGAGAGAGAGAATATGTGTGTGTAATATCTAGAGAGAGTTAAAGGAAAAAGCCCATGAGGGGGAGATAGTGTGTGTGATAATAGCCAAAGAAAAAGAGAACTAATATATTTGCTTATTTGTGTGTGTGTGTGTGTGTGTGAGAGAGAGAGAGAGAGAGAGAGAGAGAGAGAGAGAGAGAGAGAGAGAGAGAGAGAGAGAGAGAGAGAGAGAACTAATTAGCACATGTGTGTGAGAGATAGAGAGAGGGAGAGAGACCAAGACAAAGAGAGTTACCATGTGTGCCATAAGAGAATGAGAATGATAAGTCCTTTGCATGTACGTTGGATGAGTGACAAATAGTTACAAAGAGATGTAGAGAGAGAGAGAGAGAGAGAAAGAGAGAGAGAGAGAGATCCATTAATAATCTCAAATATTATTACATCATTATCTTTATAAGTTTCCTTGTCGGAATATTTCATGTAAATTTTCCATATAGGAAATTATGTCTAATTGGTTGGCCTCCATGCGACCACTACTATCAAGAACACGATGAGGATGATGTGTCAACTCATCTCTTAGCATATCTCCCCTTTGGGTGCCACTTTCACGGATCTCATCCCAAAGGGCATTTAAGTACTCCTTGCACGCAACTTGATTTTTCTCAGTGCACTTGCATATGTCACCGTAATAGTCTGTAGACGTTTAGAGCTTGGTTGTCGGCTATCTTGATGGAGACCTTGACCGAGCAAGGTGTTTTGTAGCTCAAACATTTATCAGCTTAAGCAAGTAAACAAAGCTACATCAGAATTGAAAGCTCCATACGTAGCCACCTACAGCAACTAAGCTATTATTATCATTCTGATAGAGAGAGAGAGAGAGAGAGAGAGAGAGAGAGAGAGAGAGAGAGAGAGAGAGAGAGAGAGAGAGAGAGAGAGAGAAAGAGAGAGCAAGGGAGAATATGTGTGTGTAATAGCTAGAGAGAGTTAAAGGAAAGATCCCATGAGGGTGAGATAAAGTGTGTGATAATAGACAAAGAAAAAGAGAAGTAATATATTTGCTTATTTGTATGTGTGTGAGAGAGAGAGAGAGAAGAACTAATTAGCACATGTGTGTGTGAGAGATAGAGAGAGGGAGAGGGACCAAGACAAAGAGAGTTACCATATGTGCCATAAGAGAATGAGAATGATAAGTCCCTATTGAAATTTTTATGTACATTGGATGAGTGACAAACAGTTACAAAGAGATGTAGAGAGAGAGAGAGAGAGAGAGAGAGATCCATTAATAATCTCAAAGATTATTACATCATTATCTTTATCAGTTTCCTTGTCGGAATATTTCAACATGTAAATTTTCCATATAGGAAATTATGTCTAATTGGTTGGCCTCCATGCGACCACTACTATCAAGAACACGATGAAGATGATGTGTCAACTCATCTCTTAGCATATCTCTCCTTTTAGTGCCACTTTCACGGATCTCATCCTAAAGGGAATTTAAGTACTCCTTGCAAACAACTTAATTTTTCTCAGTGCACTTGCATATGTCGCTGTAATAGTCTGTAGACATTTAGAGCTTGGCTGTCGACTATCTTGATGGAGACCTTGACCGAGCAAGGTGTTTTGTAGCTCAAACATTTATCAGCTCACGCGAGTAAACAAAGCTACATCAGAATTGGAAGCTCCATACGTAGCCACCTACGACAACTGAGCTATTATTATCATTCTGAGAGAGAGAGAGAGAGAGAGAGAGAGAGAGAGAGCAAGGGAGAATATATGTGTGTGTAATAGCTAGAGAGAGTTAAAGGAAAAATCCCATGAGGGGGAGATAGTGTGCGTGATAATAGCTAAAGAAAAAGAGAACTAATATATTTGCTTATTTGTATGTGTGTGTGTGAGAGAGGGAGAGAAGAACTAATTAGCACATGTGTGTGAGAGATAGAGAGAGGTAGAGGGACCGAGACAGAGAGAGTTACCATGTGTGCCATAAGAGAATGAGAATGATAAGTCCTTATTGAAATTTGCATGTACGTTGGATGAGTGACAAACAGTTACAAAGAGATGTAGCGAGAGAGAGAGAGAGAGAGAGAGAGAGAGAGAGAGAGAGAGAGAGAGAGAGAGAGAGAGAGAGAGAGAGAGAGAGCAAGGGAGAATATGTGTGTGTAATAGCTAGAGAGAGTTAAAGGAAAGATCCCATGAGGGTGAGATAGAGTGTGTGATAATAGCCAAAGAAAAAGAGAAGTAATATATTTGCTTATTTGTATGTGTGTGTGTGTGAGAGAGAGAAGAACTAATTAGCACATGTGTGTGTGAGAGATAGAGAGAGGGAGAGGGACCAAGACAAAGAGAGTTACCATATGTGCCATAAGAGAATGAGAATGATAAGTCCCTATTGAAATTTTTATGTACATTGGATGAGTGACAAACAGTTACAAAGAGATGTAGAGAGAGAGAGAGAGAGAGAGAGAGAGAGAGAGAGAGAGAGAGAGAGAGAGAGAGAGAGAGAGAGAGAGAGAGAGAGATCCATTAATAATCTCAAAGATTATTACATCATTATCTTTATCAGTTTCCTTGTCGGAATATTTCAACATGTAAATTTTCCATATAGGAAATTATGTCTAATTGGCTGGCCTCCATGCGACCAGTACTATCAAGAACACGATGAAGATGATGTGTCAACTCATCTCTTAGCATATCTCTCCTTTTGGTGCCACTTTCACGGATCTCATCCTAAAGGGAATTTAAGTACTCCTTGCAAACAACTTAATTTTTCTCAGTGCACTTGCATATGTCGCTGTAATAGTCTGTAGACATTTAGAGCTTGGGTGTCGACTATCTTGATGGAGACCTTGACCGAGCAAGGTGTTTTGTAGCTCAAACATTTATCAGCTCAGGCGAGTAAACAAAGCTACATCAGAATTGGAAGCTCCATACTAGCCACCTACGACAACTGAGCTATTATTATCATTGAGAGAGAGAGAGAGAGAGAGAGAGAGAGAGAGAGAGAGAGAGAGCAAGGGAGAATATATGTGTGTGTAATAGCTAGAGAGAGTTAAAGGAAAAATCCCATGAGGGGGAAATAGTGTGTGTGATAATAGCTAAAGAAAAAGAGAACTAATATATTTGCTTATTTGTATGTGTGTGTATGAGAGAGGGAGAGAAGAACTAATTAGCACATGTGTGTGTGAGAGATAGAGAGAGGGAGAGGGACTGAGACAGAGAGAGTTACCATGTGTGCCATAAGAGAATGAGAATGATAAGTCCTTATTGAAATTTGCACGTTGGATGAGTGACAAACAGTTACAAAGAGGTAGAGAGAGAGAGAGAGAGAGAGAGAGAGAGAGAGAGAGAGAGAGAGAGAGAGAGAGAGAGAGAGAGAGAGAGACCCATTAATAATCTCAAAGATTATTACATCATTATCTTTATCAATTTCCTTGTCGGAATGCACTTTGGTATTTCCCTAAAAATGTAGCGCTTTTCCTCAAAGCTCTTACATCTGCTACCTACAATATAAAATCCATCAAGTAATCCTAATGCCTCTTTGATTAAGAGGAGCTTGAGATTATCATCTTGCCTATAGGGGTGTAACATTATATAAATATACCGTGGATTAGCATCATGCCATCCATCAAATCCATGAACTTCCCATTTTGGGTTGGGTTGGTATACATGGTATCAAGGATCACCAAATTGTGGAATCTCGTTAAAAAAGAACGTATCTGATAATTTATTATTTTTGTAGATCACCTTTAAAATGTCTAATAACATATCTTTGCATAAAACATAAACAAACTTTACACTAAATAATACACATGGTCTTTTTTTTAGTGAGCGAGAGAGAGAGAGAGAGAGAGAGAGAGAGAGAGAGAGAGAGAGAGAGAGTAGAAGAAGAAAATGAGTGAGAGAGATAAAGATAGTATATATATAAAAAACATTAAAATTACAAACAATTCTAATACTTAAAGAATTCTTCTAGCACCAATGGTCACAAAGGAAAGACACACCCATATTTAATTTCTAATGAAATTATGCTTGAGAATACATTTAATTACTTCATCAAATACCCGTCGTACTTGATCTTCGTCTCTAAAGACCCTATAATCTATTTTATAAAAACCTATCAAACCTAAATTTTCTTTAATATACATGAGGGCTATAATTTAATCTAATTTTTTTGGATATAATAATTATGGGATATCTATTATCCCATCCAGTAGCTTCAACCCATCACATAAAAGAAACGATGCTCGAACTCTGTAGCCAAAATTCACCCTTTCCTCAAAGGAAAGAGTGCTCTGCATGTGCTCAAAATATATGCGAGTCACCTCTACCATTTGTGTCATTCATACATACATACATATATAGTAAGATATATGACATATGTATGTAGATATGATATGTGCATGTATGCAACAAAACATAAATAAACACATGCAATTTTAAATATTTTCTTGCCAATTAACCTCTCCCTCCTCCCTCCTCCCTCCTCCCTCTCTCTCTCTCTCTCTCTCTCTCTCATTTTTTTGTTATATCACAATTTTAAAAAAAGCTAAACCACATAATATACATATACATACATATATATATATATATATATATATATATACATACATACATACATATATATAAACACACACACACACACACACATATATATTTATCTTCAAGGTAGGCGTATTGAGAAACCTTTTTTTACTATGTAATGATACTTTACATTTTCACGATTGAGTATATTTAGTATACTATATACTTTACTTCAAACTACTCATATGTAAAAGTCTACTTGTGGATCATACCTTATAACTACAAATATATATTGCATAATATATATTACATTTTGAATTAGCATGTGATTGTGCATGTGCATCCATGTGTGATCTATGTGTTACATATATCTACATGTGTGTGTGTGTGTGTGACCATATTTTGCCTTTTCTAGATTCTTGTAAACCCATTATTGCACATAAAAATTAAAATATACATGCGATTCAAATCACAACCCCTTATAACCTTCGGAAACATACTCTACAATATACTCTCTTCAAACTCTTGCAAATTTGCTCCATACTCAATCAAAGGCAAGAAACATGCAAATGTTAATTGTAACTTCACTCAAAGAATCAATCACCCTCCTTCTCTTGACATGTTAGCATGTTACTACATATGGGCTCATAATTAAGAAATAGAGTCATGCAACAAATTTCTATATGGTAACATTTTTTTTTTCAAATTAGCATGTGATTGTGCATGTGCATCCTTGTGTGATATATGTGTTATATGTATCTACATGTGTGTGTGTTATATGTATCTACGTGTGTGTGTGTGTGTGTGTGTGTGTGTGTGTGTGTGTGTTGAGACCATATTTTGCCTTTGCTAGATTCTTGTAAACCCATTGTACCTATACTCCTTTCCATGCGAAAGTTATTAATGTAAAATATACATGTGATTCAAATCAGAACCCCTTATAGCCTTATGAAACATAATTTATAATATACTCTCTTCAAACTCTTGCAAATTTGCTCCACACTCATTAAAAGGCAAAAAACATGCAAATGTTAATGCAACTTCACTCAAAGAATCAATCACCCTACTTTTCTTAACATGTTAGGATGTTGCTACTCATGGGCTAATAATTAAGAAATAGAGTCATGCCACAAATTTCAATATGGTAATTTTCTTAGCATGTGATTGTGATTGTGCATGTGCATCCATGTGATACGTGTATCTACATGTGTGTGTGTGTGTGTGTGTGTGTGTGTTACCATATTCTGCCTTTGCTAGATTCTTATAAACCCATTGTATATATAGTCCTTTCCATGCCAAAGTTATTGCACATACAAATGTGAAATATACATGCGATTCAAATCACAACCCCACATAACCTTATAACACATACTTTACAATTTACTCTCTTCAAACTCTTGCAAATTTGCTCCACACTCATTTAGAGGCAACAAACATGCAAATGTTAATTGTAACTTCACTCAAAGAATCAATCACTCTCCTTCTCTTGACATGTTAGCATGTTGCTAACATGGGCTAATAATCAAGAAATAGAGTCATGCCACAAATTGCTATATGGTAAGATTTTCTCTTTTTTTTTCTTCAAATTAGCATGTGATTGTGTATGTGCATCCATGTGTGTTCTGTGTGATACATGTATCTACATGTGTGTGTGTGTGTGTGTGTGTGTCAGCATATTCTGCCTTGCTTGATTCTTGTAAACATACTTCTTTCCATGCCAAAGTTATTGTACATACAAATGTAAAATATACGTGTGATTCAAATCACAACCCCACATAACCTTATAACACATACTTTGCAATATAGTCTCTTCAAACTCTTGCAAATTTTATCCACACTCATTCAAACGCAACAAACATGCAAATGTTGATTGTAACTTCACTCAAAGAATTAGTCACCCTCTTTCTCTTGATATGTTAGCATGTTGCTACTCATGGACTAATAATTAAGAAATATAGTCATACCATGGCTTCCAAAGCTGAGTTGTCCTCTTGATTTTGAGGGCCACCTGTCCGAGGCCTTTTTATATATTCAACAAAGTATGCATACATACATACATGGAGGGGAGGGGAGGGGAGGGTGCACATATTGTGCTCTCTTTTGTTCTTTAATTTATAACTTATAATGATCTCCTTTCTTTGTATTTGGAGCTCAATCATAAGGAAACACTATATAATAATTGATGGTGATTATTAGGTGAATCTAATGTGGAGGCCTCCCTTGGCTCATTCTTTTTATTGTTTTTTTTTTAAATCTCGACCTACGCAGTGCTCTAGCTTAGTGCCCCTAGATCATACAATATCAGGAGGCTTATAACTCTTCATCTATGGCATATATATATAGGCTTCAAAACATTGAGCAAAACCTCTTTTCATGTAAAAGATACATAATCTTAAAACAACTATATTTGTGTGGGACTTTTTGTAGCCTCTAATGATTTTGCATAATAAATAGCTTAATGAGATTATTGGTTAGGACAATTGTGCCTTAATATACATCCATATGGTCTAGTTGGTTGCAATTGTAGTAATCTATAAACTAAGCTGGAATGTGATTAGAGATACAGTAGGAAGCTCTTCATGGTGCTCATGTTGTTGCTCATGTCTGTAGAAGCAACCCTAGGGCCTAGATAAGTCCTTGCTTATTGGTGGATGAGAAAGGAGAGGCTCGAGAGTGGACAAGGGACGTAGACGTAGGAAGGACAAGGCACTTTTTGTTTTATTTTTCTACGTAAAGACACCCACTGTAGCCATTTTTCTCACAAATTACTTATGTCCCTTCCTTCGCTACCTAGTTGCTTGACTTGCTTGGATATACCTTTTATAATGCTACACATTAATTTCTACCCACACTACCATCTTAGTGTCCAAAGGAGCTCTGCAAAAAGAAAGAGATTTCACTTAATTACATTAATACTCTCTAGTCTGGAGTCTCCACAACGTCTTCCTTTGCTGTGCCCCCCCATCTCCAACCCTGCTCTATGGTGCTAAAGCACCTTAGCCACATTCAATCTAGCTCCTCCATTCCCTTTGCCCACCCTTAACATGTACATTCCTCTCATCTAAAGCTCATTGGTGTTATTGAATTTGAAGTTTATTGTTGCTAGGTGGAAGATTAATCTTGGAGGAGCTTTCCTTTTTTTGCTATGCATATTACGAATTTTGCATGTATAAATTGACAACCGCTTGCTTGCTTTGATGACGAGGGCATGTGTGTAGAGAGAGTGTTATTATGAATTCTGCATATTTAAATTGAAAATTGAAGACTGCTTGCTTGCTTGCTTTGATGATGATGAGAGCGTGTGTAAATTGAAGACTGCTTGCTTGCTTTGATGATGATGAGAGCGTGCGTAAAATGGAAAAGATAGACCACTGTATGCAATTAAAATATATTGAAATGATGCAGTGCCCCCCCCTCCTCCCCTCTCTCTCTCTCTCTCTCTCTCTCTCTCTTAGAGTGCACACTTAATTCAGAGAGTGCGAGAGGATAGAATTCTGTTGTTGAACATAAAGAGGACGTTGCCTATCCATCGGAGACGCGAACGACTGCGCTTGCAAACAACCCACCAAAACAAAGAGGAAATGAGAAGAGAGAGAGAGAGAGAGAGAGAGAGAGAGAGAGAGAGAGAGAGAGAGAGAGAGAGAGAGAGAGAGAGAGAGAGAGAGAGAGGGAGGGAGGGATGGCTCACTAGCAGGGAACACAGGAGGGGAGGGCTCAATCAGGGTCCAACAAGAGCTCGGCTTTGAAATGAGAGACAACAGGGGTCAACCAGCAGGAGTGTCACTTCGAAATGAGAAAGAGTAAGGCTTAACTAGTAGGAGCACGATTGCATGCATATTCAAAATCTCTATGCCACATTGACAAAGGGCAGCTACATGCATGAGGAGACTTTGGAACCTACGACTCTGCATGGATAGGAGGCAGCTCTACGACGACCTGCCATGCTTCATGGAGAGGGCAGTGGTGCAACTACTTTGTGGAGAGGTGGCCCAAGTGAGCTAAGAAGTCGGCACATGGCAATTGAGAGAGGTGGCCTCCCTAGGCAAGCTAAAAAACACGACACATGGCAGTTAAGGAGGTGACGACAAATTATATATAATAAGAAGAACACGTTACAAAGAAATTTCAAGAATAGCACATTATACGGATCAAAATATGTACTACGGGAGATTAACAGGTGCACACGCTATTAAAGAATAACGGTAGTTGAAGAATAATGACAAAATTCATGATATCGAGAAATCACGATAAAACCATGTTATTTGAGGAATAATTATTGGTGAATTTTTACAACACCACTGGAAATTTTTGAGGAAAACACGTTAGACTTTTTCTAACACGTTATTTAGTTCAAAAACACTGTTGCTCAATTTTCATGTTATTTACTCTCCACATTATTAATTTCCACTGACGACATTCCTAATATATATTTGCCACTTTCATGTTATTGTAATTTCTCAATTGTGTGTTATCCTTCATATTCACTAATGCACTCTGCAATAATGTCGTTCCTTCATAGATCCACTAATGTGCTTTGCAATAATGTCGTTCCATTCCACTCAATTGTGTGTTATCCTTCATATCCACTAATGTACTCTGCAATAATGTCGTTCCTTCATATCCACTAATGTGCTTTGCAAAATAATGGTGTTCCTTTCCACTCCTTTCCACTCAATTGTGTGTTATCCTTCATATCCACTATTGCATTACTCTGCAATAATGTCGTTATTGCTACATCTCATGTTACTCCATCCATCCCACTAACGTGTTACTGGCTCCAATCAATAACGTTGTTACTCACTTTCAATCCCACATTTATGTTATTCTCCGATCAATAGCATCATTACTAACTTCTAATCCCCATGTTAATGTTATCCTCCACTAACACATTATTTCACATTACTAACAATTCTCAAACTTGAGATGCCATATTTCTTGATTAATGAAAATAACTACTCTACAAACCTATAAAATCTAATTCCTAGAACTCCCAAATCTGTAGACTGAGCCTAACCCCATCCATCTTCCCTACCACTTAGTAGACGAAACCAGTATTCAATTTAAGGTTTTGGGGTGTGCTCTGGTACAAGGAATAATTCCTAAGTCCCCTAGTTGACATGCATGCAATGAAAACAGGCACATTGAACTTCTTGAAAGAATAATCTAAAATAAACTCGTTCCTAAACAATTTTCAATTTTACAATTTTAGTTCAAGTGTCCAAACAACAAGATTATCAAAACCTTAGTACTCAAATACTCCTTGCTATATAGCCCACAAGAACAAACCCTCAGGATAGATGTTTCCCACCAAACAATAACAAGGGATCAGTAATGTATATATTGGGGCAAGACGAAACCCACTATGGTAATCACTAGAGTACTAAGCTCCACTATGGTAGAGGTACCAGGGTAAATCTAACACATTCTATAAATAGCAGGGCAACACAACCCCCACTATAGTGATTATCAGAGCAACAAAATTGAATTTGATATATATATTAGAGTCATTGATGACTCATCCATAATTCTCAAGAAACTAACCTAGATTAGCTCACCAGAGTCTATAATGTCACGGCTAAACAAAAATTCACGGGGAGACTAATTTCAAGTCTTTTGGAAAAGTTATCGAGATGAGCACCCTTGTCCAAGAATCTCATTTCATCCATGAACGTGAGGCCAAGAATGGTCTACATTTAGTCTAATAGGAAGGATCAAGGTCTTAGAGGAACACCTTTGTGTGAAGTCCCCGCATGGGTGGGTGACAACCACACGGAATCAACCTGACCTGTGAGGTACCTTAGTAGGCACCGTAGCCACAAAAAGTAGTATTTCATAAACAACCTTTTAAAATAAGACGATTTAAAACATGCACCAAGCACTCAATGAGACTGAATCTTAAAGGCATGTAAACCACTGCATATTGATAAGATGGTTCCCTTTCCAGAATTTTTGTGGTATACCACATGGCCCATTTTCAGAATCTTAAGGCACAATTTCACATAATTTCTCAAAAGGGCTTATGTGAATTCCAAAACTCTTTAATATATCTTCGACCTTAAGAAAACCGGTTAGTTTCTTGAAAACATTCAAAAAACTATGCTTGAGGGTCAATTTAATCTTTGCTATAAACAACTTATAATTTTGGGCTCAACTAGTATATCAATAGGGTCTAAGTCATTAAACTAGGAATTGAGAGATACACCTTGGTTTATTTATATGCAAAAAAGGGAAAAAATATTAAACTAGGTACAGAGTCTCATGAGAAAGGTGCTGCTTCACATCGGCAAGGGCCCTCTCACTCTCCACCAGGGCAGCCCTTGCTGCCTGTAATGCATTTGAATCAACCGGTGGGCGGTGGGGCCAACGATGTGCTAGGTGGAGATGTGTTATGGGCACTGATAGTGGCGGCTCAGGGGCCTGCACCACCATAAAAAAGAAGAGTTTAACTATTATACAGACTACATGCTACAACTAAGCTAGTGAGCAAAGAAAAAAAATAGCATTGTTTAGAATCATACATGCGGGTGTGTGTGGAGGTCGATGGCATGAAGAGCTCTACCACATCACAAATAGACTATGTGGTTGCATGTGTGTCGAAGCCGATTTGCAAACCCAAGGATTGCACTATCTCTAGTGGAACAAGAGTGGACTCCCGATGTCGAAGGGCTGGAGGGGGGGAAGCTTGGCCTGCTGCTTGCCCCTCTCTTGGTCCTGCATGCACCCTACACAAGGGCCTGCTGCCTGCCCCTCTCTTGGTCCTGCATGCACCCTACACAAGGGCCTCCACCAGGTTGATGAGTGCTATAGTCCACCTCCATACCCCTCACAACCTTTGCATAAAGCTGCATGGAAAAATAAAGTGGAAGCTCCCGGGTGAAGGGGCATCGCCCCATACTCTGATACGTATCTCATACCACTGGGTGTCGACACCACTCTATTTGTACGGCTTTCCCTTATTGGGGACTCTCCCATCTAGTAGTCTAAACATACCAATAGCCCCCTCCTGATGCTCTCCATGCATCTAAGCTTTGGCCAACAAGCTACCACTCTCCTCAGCCGCGTTGCTTGCTCCTCCTCTAGCCAACTATGCAAGGAGCGAACATCGTGTAGAGGGTGAAGGGACTCAAGAAGTCTCTCTAACTAAAAAACAAGAGGCATAATCGATGTATGATCCTCCCTGGCCTGTCCTCACAAGGTGCTGAGATGCCTCTTAAGTAGCTCAATGAGCTCTACTTTGGTAGTTAGATCCATGTGCCGACCCACTCTAAGAAAAAAGAAATAACTATCCTAAATACCTGGGTAAGAACCTCCCCTATGCACAAGAGGCCTAGCCCAAGTGTGAAATGGGACCCAAATGCTAATCAACTCTTAACCCAAATCCTAATTGATAAGCCAATCCAAGAGATAGAGGAAGAGAGCTGAGCCTCAAAGAGAAAAAAACAACATTATATACCTCATGCGAGGTATAGCCATGTGTCATTGTCAAATGCATTAGGGCTAAAAAAAATGATGGCCAAGATTAAGGTGTCCCTACTCGCACGAGGTAGGGGAATATTTTTTTTCTAATCTTCTTTTTGTCCATTTTGGTATGTGCCATGTGTCACAAGGATAGCTTCTTCTTTTTTTCATACCTCACTGAGGTAGCGATTTAGAAAATAAAACATGGTATGCGAGATTTTCTAAAATACATTATACATATCTCATTGAACAAAGCCCCCCCTTTTTTAATTTAAAAAAGCCCCTGTTTTTTGTCTCATTGAGCAAAGCTCCCCGTTCTTTATTTAAAAAAAATACATTATACATACCTCACCAAGGTATGCGGAGTTCTTAAGAAATCAAATTTGGAAAAATTTTGAGAGTTGCATTGCTTGTTTTTTTTTTAAAAAAAAAAGAGAGAATTGCTATTTTTTCTACCTAGCCAATGTGATTATATATTAATAGAAACTATTTTTTAAATGTGTGAATACCTCACCGAGGTATTGGGGTGATCCAAGGTGGCTTCAGTGTGCAAGCTTATGTGGAGTCCATAGGGGAGTGGCAAAAGAATACCTCACCGAGGTAATGGCACAAGTGTGATGTGGCGGGTGAGTCTCTGATGATGTGCAGGCCATATAGACCCAAAACTACCTCGCACGAGGTATTCAAGAGCTTGCTTTGGATGCTATGTGGCAGTGGGTGATTAGAGTAAATATCTCGCTCGAGGTAGGCCTAACAAAGTTTATGGGCAGAGTGGGGGTGTCAAAAGTGGGGCACCCTGTTCTCATGCCAAATATAATGGTTGTACATGGTAGCACATTATTTACAGTTTTTATGTATATTATTTTACTTTCATGTCAATGTTTGTGATCTCAAATTTAAGAAGTTTGATATGCAAATCCATGCAAAAGTTTATGTCATTGTAAAGTATTATTGTGAGTTAGACTTTTGCTTGCTTGAACTAGTGTTTTGTTAAAATTGCAATATGGAGCTCGCACACTATGATTACGAGAGAGAGAGAGAGAGAGAGAGAGAGAGAGAGAGAGAGAGAGTTTAAAAACAAAAAATCCACAAAGCAAGCCATATGTCATGATAGAATTGATTTGTCTACCTTATGGCACACGTTTTGTAACCGCTCCATAAGGAATTCCAAAAAACATGCCATATGGCATGCATCATAGACACAATATAAGGCATTCTCTTTACTGTTCCGAAGTGCATGCATATGAGCATATATTCACCGGGGGGAGGAGGGGGTTGTGCTAATTGTACAGACTGACTAGCAATCATAACTACATATCTAGGCACGTATCTCCTCCTTAAAATTATGCTGCTCCTTAAAATGAGTATTAGTACTATTGATGAGGACAGTTATAGTGTCTTTTATGTAAAGTCTCCCATCTATAAACATTCTCATGCCTTAATGGACATGATCAACCCTTAGTCTTTGCTCCTACAATAAGGCTTAATTAGAATAAAGACCACATGCATTTGTAGTCTATAGAGGTCTAAAGGCATGAGATGCTCCGTTTCTCCTTGAGGATCTATCATGTGGCTTCAAGGAAGCTCCAAAGATGAGTATACTTTGACACTCTAAAGGCATGAGATGCTCCATATCTCCTTGAGGATCTATCATGTGGCTTCAAGGAAGCTCCACTAATTGTGTAAAACAATATTCAAGTTGACATAACACTAGGTTTTTGATTGTTATCAAATCTGAAGTGTGTATCCAAACGTACGTACAGATCTGGTGGTGGGAGGTTTTCGAAATTGAGAGCTAAACAAAAAAAGCATCCAAGAGGTTCATATATAAGAGACTTGGAGAATATTTATGTGAAAGTTTCTCCTTATTAACAAGTCTAATAGAAACCCCTAGTTTGCTCATTTCAAACAAGGGCATGAGCTAAATGTTACTTTAGATCTAACATTGCTTGTGCTCAATGAAAACAATTGTAAACAGGTCATTTTGAGTGTTGAAGAGTTTTTGTGCACAAATACTCACAAATTGTAACTTATGTGTTGCAAGTGCTGCAGCAGCAGCAACAACAACAACAACAACGGCAACGACCCTAGTCACAACAATGACCCTAAGAAAGTTGTGTCATATATATATATATGTACGAACGAAAACACAATGTGAGCTTGGATTTCTCGTTGCTTTTCGCTTTTCGCTTTTTGCTTTTTGCACAGCAAGCAGAAGAAGACACAAGCAGAAGCAATGTCGTTAGAGAAGACCTATGATATTGGGCAGCAGCTCGGGGAGGGCGCAGACGGCACAGTGAGATTATGCACCCACAAGGAGAGCGGGCTGCAATATGCATGCAAATCAGTGCCAAAATTGAAGGCCCGTGCCTTGCAGCATGTGCGCAAGGAGATTGCGACGCTCAATCGGCTGAAAGCAGCAGGGCTGCATCTCAACGTAGTGCGCCTGGAGGAGATCTTCGAGGACGAGGAGTTCGTGCATGTGGTGTTGGAATTGTGCGGCGGAGGCCACCTGTTCGAGCATCTGGTAAGCACCAAGGAGCGGCGATTGCCGGAGGCGCAGGCAGCACAGGCCTTTGCTGCAATTGTGCGAGCCGTCTGCTTCTGCCATCACCACCGGGTGATGCACAGAGACATCAAGCTGGAGAATATACTCTTGGCTCGCCCCTTTGATCCAAACGAAGGCTATAGCAGCATAATCAGGTTGGGCGACTTTGGCTCCTCTGCCGATATCCGCCCAGGCATCTTGGAGGCGGACATGGAGGGCACACTATATTATCTTTCCCCAGAGATGCTACTCACAGGTACATATGACGAGAGAATTGATGTGTGGAGCTTGGGCGTGCTTCTCTATACATTGCTTTGCGGCTATTATCCCTTCGACGGCGAGACGCCCGCCCAGATTGTGGCAGCTGTGAAGCAAGGCAGGCTAGACCTCTCAGGAGATCCGTGGCCCTCCGTCTCTAGAACCGCCAAGGACCTCCTCAAGGCTATGTTACAACGCAATCCCGCAAGGCACATGCGCCTCAACAAGATCCTCTCCCACCCATGGCTCCTAGCTGCTGCAGTGGCACCTACGTCTCCGACCAGGTTGCTTCACAGTACATCAACACAGCCATCTCTTTTGCTCGCCTGAGGACTCTTGTGTGGAGGGTAGGGAGATGGGAGTTGAAAGCGTGGTTGGACGGTGCTCTTCGTGCGGCTTGTTGGCAACCATCATCCATACGGCCATCATCTTCTTCTTGCAGCACGCAAGGTATGGTTCATGTGAGAAGTAGCTTATAAGGGAGGGACCAATATTGGTAGTAGGGGAGGTAGTACTTATGGGGCATCCTTCACCCTGGCGCTCCACCCTTCCATGTGCACACACTTTCACCACAAGTCTGCATCCCACACATAGGCCGAAAGCTCTATACCGGAGGGGCCGTATTGGTTCGCCCCCCATGAGATACACATCTGCACTCGCACAATAAAACGTAGACCTGACCATGTCAGATGTACTACAAAAGCATGCACGCTCTCATGGGGATTGATTGTGGGGCATTGGCGTGTCCTCTGCCTGTATAGGTATGCCGTACGCTCTTGTGTGGGAAAGACTTTATATCCACTTAATCAACGAGGTGGTAGTTGCTGAGGGTGAGGGGGAGACAATTCGTCCATCTTGCAGCTGGCTCAGGAACCGACTGTTGGCTTGGAAACTCCGCCTGACCCCCACTCCTCCTCCAATCCAAGTCCCCCTTCCCATATATGCTACTCACCTTGCTCTACATTGATGTAAGGTGGTGCCACGTGTGATGATGGTATGTGACGGTCGTGTGGGGACTCCCTTCCAGCGGCCTCTTAGTCTCCTGGCTCGACTATCTCTACACTAGAGGATATTCTCCATCATTTTTGTTTTCGATGCTCGTCTCGATATTGACGAGAGACATGAGTTGTGATTTGCTTGAGACACCATGTGTACATATTATTATGGTGGTTCAGAGATTCATTGTCGACTAGTTGCTGTGCTTGTTATGCATGCTGCTTCTTATATTGGATTTAAGTGCACATGTACATATAGAAATCTGCAAACGTTCTTGACGTTCAATGTCAGCATTGATTACTCCACACTGATATACAATGGAGCTTATGTCTATTGATTTAGATCATGGACTTGATCGAGTTTGGATGCTGGCACATCACTTCTATGTTCTTGAGATTGAATTGATGCCACTGTGCATGTGTGAGTGTGTGTTATCTTTGCTATCGCACCTCTTGTTGTAGTTGAGGCTCATACAGACGTAAACGAAGCATAGACAAGTGGACACTCACATGCATATCAAACTAGCCCATCTAAACCTACGTAGCCCAAATGTCCTGGTGCATCATCTTTGTTGCAGTTAATTCGCTCTATTTGTAATGCAATTCTGCAGGCAGCATATAAGCAGTTGGCAAGGGGAAACAAATCCATGCGAGATCGCTAGACAAGGGTTGCTGGGAACTAGTATTGTGATTTGCTCTACTCACATGCGATATGTATGCCAAGTGTGGGGCTTTTGCAAGAGCACAACAAGCTCTATTCTTGGCACGTTATTTGTTGAAATTCACTAATTTTAGTGAGTGAGCACGGAGCTGTTTTGCATGGATGCAACCAGAGGGGCACTCTCCAGATGTAGTGACAGTTGCTTGCGTTGTAAGAGCTTGTGGCACCATAGGAGTTGCTGACAAAGGGGCGCAAACTCATGATGCGACTGCCAGATGAGGGATGCAGAGAGATCATGCTGTGATGCTTAGTGAGATCCCAAGATGTTTTCTCTCGGAGCACCAATTGCAGGATATGCTACACGAGTACTATTGCAGCATGGATCAGCTGAAAAGAGTAAACCGATTCATGATGAGCTTGCTAGGTGGGTTATTGGGAAACAATATTATGCTTGCCAATGTTTTTATTGGACATGTTTGCCAAGTATGATAAGGGCACTGCTTTTGTGGCAAGCTTACTGAGGGCTTGCACCAAGAGCAGAAAGATTTACACTAAGGCACTAGACTACTTGAGATTATTTTTAAAAGGTAAAAGTGCTTAGATGCTTCAGTGATTATGTGTGCAATATGTCGTTTGCTTGTGAAGCAGAGAAATGCACTAATTTTCCAGTATGCCTGGAAGGACAAGCAAGGAGGCAGTCTTTTAGACTGCACTATACCTGGCAGGGGCTGAGTCCAATTTCTTCGAACTGTTTTGATGGATGCTGCACGATTGCCTCTTGTAGCGGACTAGGATGCCCATTGTGCAGGCACACTAAATCACTAGGGTCCTCTCTAGGGCAGTATACCCTTGGGAGTTAGCACAAGCTAGGGAGATGGCGACCTCTCTGTCCCACTCCACTACGCACTCACATAGACTCAAGAACGGAACACCACACAAGAGCTACCTAGAGTGACATGCATGCAACATAAGATGGAACTAGGCAAGAGTTGGGACACCACAAAACCATGTATGGCATCCGGGATCCTCCTCAGTACACCAGAGTCTCTCTATATACAATGGGCATGGCACCTTGGGCTATCACGAGCCAAGTGCTAAAAGTGGTCACTGACATATGCCATTGGAGTAGGTGAGAGGCGCCAAGCACAAGTAGGTGAGCACTGCTTCATCGGTCAAGTGGGTAGCCAAACTTGGGGAGTGGGGCCGCCGGAGATTGTGTGACTGGTAGGTGGCCTTGTGGTTCACAGACTTGGGTGCTGATTTGGGGGTGCCCGATATTGGGGGTTCATGAGCTTGGGGTGCCTAGACCTTGGGGGTGCCCGATTTTGGGGGTTCACGAGCTTGGGTGCCCGACCACTGGCAGTGAGGGAGGCTACACCTCTCTTTAGATGCAGTGAACTGTACTTGCATTTTGAAAGTCTTTGGTACAATAGAAGCAGCTGAAATACGAAACACGTTTATGATGAGTCTGTTTGACAAAGGTTGCTAAGCATCATTATTGTGACTGGAAAAAATAATATGATGATTGGCTTGACAAGTAGAATATATATGCTAAAAGTAGTCGTCTTACAGAAGCATGAAGAGCTCCCTTCTTGAGATGCTGGCTGGATATGTTTGACTTGCCAAGACAAGAAACTACTCAGCTGTTTTGAATAGATGCGGAAAAAGGGGCTCTCTCTCAGATGCAGTTATTACCTTTTCTTGCATGCTGAAACCATGTGCTGCCATAGGGGTGTGTCAAGACTGTCAAGGTTTGCTGCAAGGTGATATTGTGCTTGGCACTACTCTCATGAATATGTATGCTCTCATGGATACGTAGTTTTGTGGAATGCAGTAATGGCAAGGCTCGCAAACATGGTCAGTGTCAGAATGCTCTTGATTGTTCAAAGAGGGGCCTGCCTTCCATATGGAGTGACTCCTATTTTCTTGGTCTGCACTTATAGCAGGCTACACCCAACAGCAGCAGGGCAGTAACCTTTGCTTGCATTTTGAAAGGGTGAGGCGGCTAACAAGGCAAGACAAATTTCACTGTTAAATTGCCAGACCAGGCTTCCTCGAAAGTGATTTTGTGCTTGATTCTGTCTGTCGGAGATTTACTCTAATGCAGTGCTCTCAGAAAGCGTAAGGAGTGCTCCTTGAAATGCTCTAACTTCAGGATATGCTCTTCAAGGCTAATGTGCACAAGCACTGAACTATTTTGAAGGGATGCCTCTCTTCAGATGCTGCAACCCTCATTTGCATCTTAAAATTTGTGGCAGCATAGGAGCTGCTCAGGAGGGAGGGGGAGGAAATTCATGATGACATTGCTAAACAACGGGTGTTGTGAACTACTTTTGTGCTTGGAACTGCCCTTATAGATATGTATGTAAGTGTGGTGCTCTTGCAAAAGCATGGCGGGTGCTTGAGGAGCGTCCTATTCATACTAATTGCTCGATATGCCCTACAATGAGTGTTCCTGAAATGGCCTTGTCAGAGCCCTTAACGAATGGGGGAAACCACAGCATGCCCTCTCCCTTTACAAGAAAATGGAGGAAAGCTCTTAAGTACCCAATGTGTATATACACTTGTTGGGTTACTTAAGGCCTGTGCTGCACTGGAAGATTTCAAATGACTGTGCTGAAGAAGGGTAAACTGTTTCGAATAGATGCAACTTCAGGGTGTCTCTCCAAATTCTGTTACATAAGTTTGCTTTTTCAAAGCCTGTGGTAGTGTTGGAGAAAAAGAGAAGGACAGAGAAATACAGCTGAAATTAAGTGAAAAGGGCTCTTTCAAGTGACGGCCTTGCTGGCAATGCAGTGGTTGATATGTATGCCAAATTGGGCTTGCTTGCAAATGCACATGCAGCATTTGCTAAGCTTTGAGTTTATGATGTAGTTTCTTGGACTACATTGGTCACTGGATATGCCAAAAATGGTTTTGGAATGAAAACACTGAACTGTTTTGAATATCTATGCAAGCCGAAATGCTCACATGCATGTCTGCAGTTTTAAAGCTTGTGGCATTTAGACAAGGGAAGGGAAATGCATGCAGAGATTAATAAATAATGACTATCGACAGTGCATTGGTTGACATGTATGCAAAATGTGGCTTGCTTACAAAAGCGCAAGGCGTACTTAATAAACTTTCAATATGAAATGATAATACTTGGAATTCTTTGACTACAGATATGCCAAACATGCACTGGATTGTTTTGAGCGAAATGCGATTGGACGGGATATGTGTAGCCAGCCTGAGTGGCTCATGTCCACTACTCTAAGGGGACTCTTTCTCTAGTGACAGTATGCCCCAAAGGAGTCTAGCACTAACGAAGACTACTCAAGTGCACAGTGCAACGAAGACTACTCAAGTGCACAGTGCAGAGTGAGTGATCACCTCAAATGAGTGGATGTAGGAACATAACATGAACAATAGGCAAGTACTGCATGAAAGAACTGAACAGACAAGATACAACTGCGACACAGTACAATAAAGATAGCCAAACCACTGATCAATCACTATATGATCCCGAGGAGTACAAGGAGAGCCCACTGTCTACGCACACTCAGTGCCTAGACCAGTGGCCAAGGGGAAACCATGGGTATACAGAGAGTGCACAGGGCTAGACTATGAAGCTGGCTAGACTGTTTGCAAGAAATCTCAGCTATAGTGGTGAACTAGAAGGCTAAGTGCTCCAGTGCATCCAAAAATGGTGATATGCTATGTGCTATGTATCTGCTCTCACCAAGGTACATGTATAGTAGCCGTATGTCTGTATAGATACCTGGACGTGCGGAGTGTAGGCCGATGTACAGAGGGGGGACGAGCTGTCGGAGGAAGTCGTGCGAGCCGCTGGGGAGGGATCTGTGGGGTGGCGCTGAAGAAGAAACCGGGTGGGTGGCGGGGCAGTTCGGGCGCGGCGGAGAGTGCCTTGCAGCACCGCAGCCGGTGGAAGGAAGGAGGGAGCTAGTAGTGGCGGGGGGCAGTGAATTGCTTGCTGCGATCCTCGAGATTGGAGTAGAGGAGGTTGGGGAAGGGATAGGGCTTAATATGGCAGAGAGAGAGAGAGAGAGAGAGAGAGAGAGAGAGAGAGAGAGAGAAAAGCATCAGCAAGGAGAGGATTAGGGCTGGAGGGCTGTGAAAGAAGCAGGAAAATTTAATAAAAGAGCCAAAAGATCGGAGGGTGCAGGTTTTAAACTACAAAAAACTACAAGTAGAAATTGTTTATTTCTTATTTTTTGGTTTTCAATAAAGCATTTGAGTATCTTTGTGGGGTTTTTTTTTTGCCATAGGCTAAACCTTAAGTTAATTTCATTATCAATGTTTGTGTGTGGTGGTCACGCCTATAATTTAATTGTCAAATTTTAATTTTCTCTTATCTACTCCATTGGTTATTATAACCCCACCCCTCGAGAACCTTGATTGTAGTAGGTTTTTGTGCTGGCTTGCTTGCTAGTTGCACTAAGTTTAGTACTTAATATGGCCACCTAGTAGAATGTTCAATACGTTGGATTTTTGAACTCTTCACCATAGTAGCTAACCACTCCTTTAATCCAATTGTTACACTGTGTCTACCTTAGGGTGGCTTCACAACTATTTGCAACTCCTAACTCCCCTAATGCTCCACACATGCACCAAAAAACTCAAAAAAGGAAACAAACTCAAGATATGTACTACTATCAATCATGGTTTGGCTCTTGTTTTTGCTGCTTTCCACAAGGGCGTGAGTTCAACATGCACCCTATTTTGTTGCTTGATCAACGCTTCGGAAATCTACACACTCTTGAGCAGCAAATCAATATGTTAGCCTATGTCTAAGGTCATATTTAGGATGTGAGATTGCCGATTGGGCCATTGCTTAGTTTACAAGAGTATACTCTACATCATGATTACTAGAGGTAATAATGGGGTATCATGACATTTCAAGCTATAAGCCACTAGTAGAGCTATGAAATGCTAATCATTTTCTTATCAAAGAGCCCACATACATAGTTTGTTAAACATGTAGGCAGTTAATTTGTCTTCAGACTATACACCATGCAAATAAAAAAGATCTTGACTTATTAGTAATGGTAGCATTGTAGAGCTTGCCACTTTTCTTTGCCATAGTTGTCTCTCTCAACGATAGTCAGCATTATGACTTCCATTTGATGCTTGCAAATATTATCTTGCCTAGACAAATCGCAATGACAACATTTACGCTATTAATTAATAGTGTAGACATTGTCTTGGATGTTTAAATCATTCATGCTTCTAGGTCTCGCAAATTCTCCATTTAACTTCCCATATGCATCAGGATATTCTTAAAAAGAGCTATCAAGTTCATTAGAACTTTGTGAATAATATTAAATCTTCTTCTAACCTTGGCTTCTTTCAACATGTTAATATAGCAATAATAGGCATGGCAAGCACAAATGCTAGTCTCAACACAACACCCCTGAATAGTTTTGTGACAAACTAGGAATTGAGAGTTAAGATTACCACAATATGATTCTATGCTATCGTTTGTGTGCTGATTGGCATGAGGTAAAGTGCAAGCAGTTGCAAATCCATGAGCTTGTAAAACAATTCATGTTTCTAGTGTGTTAACCTAAGTGGGGAATCATTGCATAGAACTACATTCCATGTCTTTTAATATATTTCATTTCTATGCAATAATGCCAATGATCTTTGAAGTAGGATATAAATGCAGCCCCATCTACGTAGTCTTGGTACAATACTACAACAAAGCTGATCCCTTGCCTTCCCTTTGCTTCATTGTAGTGCAAGATTTTTGCTTGCATATGCATAATATATTGAGGGCCCTATAACAATAGGATTCCTCACTTTCCTAACTATATTTTTGAGCCAAATCTTTGAACATGGCATATGCACGGATGAACTGGAACGCCATACACAAATCTTGCATGCAAATAAAAAAGGTTGGAAAGTTGTATTGCATTGTGTAAAACTAACTTCTTTGTCAGGAATTTAGTATCCAAGCATACCTGATGATGTAATTTAGATTTCTACATCATCAATCATAAATGCATTTGGCCATCATGTGGAGCTGTAGTCCAAGATGTGATGCCCAAGCGCACAAAGAAGAACTGAAACTTGCAATTTCTATATACCTTGTGTTTATTGGTACCAAAAATGGCTCCATTGCAATGAAGCTATTGTTCTAGTAACACTTTAGCATGCCCAACTACCATTCTTTTAAAATTCTATGTATAAAAGCTTGGCCCTTGTTAGTGTTGGTCTCTTGATATTAAAAAGAGTGACTTGGATTTTTCACAACCCAATTTTGGACATAAATGGTATCATCTAGGTATGCCTTAACATCAAGACCTTCTAGCGTGTTTGGCATTCCACATGAAAGCACCATAATTTAGTAGGTCTATAAATGCCTCTTTATATCTCATTAACTATTGTAAGTTCCTCCTTTTTAAGCATCCATGGGGTTGCTCAATACGTCACATTCCCATCACGGTGAAAAATAAGGCACTTTAAAGAATGTATAAGAGTAATGGTTTGGCAAATATATACTCTATACAAACCTAAAAATGTAAAAATTTATGGCAAATCTTTTGGATGACTTAAATAGAATGGTAGTACTTAATGTATTTTGGCAAATCTCTCTTAAACTTTTAAAACTTATAAAAAATGAGCAAAGTTAAATAAAAATGGAAGTTTAAAATAGCCAAAAAAAATTTGGAGACCCTTGAAAAATAACCAATCGGCTATAAATAGCCCCTAATTGATTCTTTGATTCCCATCAATCATCAATTTGGGTAGGCATTCCACATGAAAGCACCATAATTGGTTGGTCTACAAGTGCCTCCTTTTGTTTCATTGACTATTATAAGCTCCTCCTTTTAAAGCACCCATGGCGCTTTTCAATATGTCACATTCCCATCAATCATCACTTTCGGCTAAAGGGAGGGCTTGGTTTTTGTTTCCTTGAGGCCTTTCCTTGCAGCTTCTCAAATCCTTAGTCTCGTTAGATGTCTCTACAACCCACATTCTTTATTTACATGCATAGGATCAAGAAGATGATTCATCTTTAGTTACTTCTAAAATGGCAATTTATATCATGTTATTGGCCTTCTTTCAAACAGGATGATGGGCATGGATGTCCGTCCTTGTCAATCTCCACACGAGTTGCACAATTAGATATGCCAATCTAAAAGAGATGTGGCCTCTCCATATTATTGTTAAACTCTTGCACAAACTTCTTTTCTTTTAGTTGTTTGCATCTTATACATCCCAAGTATACATTCTTGTTGAGATGCTTACTACATGTGGACTTTAACATATTTGTGTATTAAAAACAAGAATTTTATCCTTTAGGTCATGTTGAGAAATGCAATGTGTGAGGGTGCAACATGAATAGAGAAAGGGGAGGAGCATGGACATTAGAAAAGGATAGACTAAGGGTACATTGGCAAAGGTTGATTTGTATGGTCATTTGTAAAAGGCGAAGTCAAAGGCCAAAAAGATAGCACATGGAAAGTGCAAGGGAGAACATGTAGTGTGAGCATTTACGAACACAAGGATGGCACAAGGGTGCATGGAGCATGTGGATGAGAGCTGTATAAACATGTACTTGGATCAAGCTAAGTAATGAGATTATTGATTCGTTGTCTTAATCATTGTGCCATTGATTAATTTCTATCTTAATCTTGTATTAGCATTTTCTTAGTCTTCCATTATGACCTTGATTACTTGCTACTATGAGTCGCCCTAGATCCATGTATTTTAACATGTCTACACCTATAAGAGAACATGTGTTTTTAAAATTATGACGTGATATGGTAAGTGAATAGATTGCCATTACTAGAAAATGATAGCACCTAAAATAAAAATAGTATTTAGATAGTCATGGTGGATAGCCTAAGTCATGATATCAAGAACCTTAAATTGTCAAGAATCAATAGGCTTTGACATGTGAAGCATCTCAAAACCTTCACATAGCTCTTGCAAATCCTTAATTAGAGGCACTAAGTACACACTAATGTTTGTGATGACATGTGAGGTTTGTTAACTTTACAAAATAATAATTTCTTAATTCACAGATATTTAAATTATGCTTGACAAGATGTAAGGCGATACAATTGTACATATAAATTAGAAGGCTTGACATCAGAGGATTCTTTTTGAAAGATATGAGAGCTATAATGTTGTATTTTAAAAATTTCTAGAGCCACTGGGCTTAGAGAAAGGACTCATTCCATCCAATCCCACCCTTATGTAAGTTAGGGTTTCTTGGCTTTGTGTGGAATTCTTTACCATGTGTTATGAATATGCTAAACGCTTGTGCAATCAACCAAATTTGCATAATCCCATTTGCACCCTTGTTTTGTGCATGCCTTCCTTAAACCAATCCTCTCCATATTTTGGGCATGTTGTGGGTGGCCAGCTCATAGCTCCCTTAGTACAAGACACAATCCTTAACGCATGCATGGATTGCACGATATTCCAAAACAATACCTCTTATCGCCTTCCTTCCCTCTTGCCTTGACTTTGTTAGTGTATTTTTATGGTAGTATCCTTGTGTGGAGAAACTTTTATGGGGATAGCACTAATGATAAATGACATCAAATAAAATCAGTGCATATTTTGGATACGTAAGCTTGCACAATTATGTGAGAGTTCTACCCTTGTATAGAGGTGTGATGTTATTTCTTTCTAAGAAAGATATCCATTTTATCATACTGCAATCAAAAAAAGCATGAAATAGGCTCTCATGTGCCAACTTTATAGGTCATGTGTTGACCATTTTTCCTTTGACTTGCTCTTTGACTTTGGATGCATATCTTTGATTAAAGGCAACTTCGTTAATTTTCCTAAGGATTTGCATACTCTTATGTGGTAATCAAAAATTTGGAGAGCTAGAAGTCACCACCCTAGGTGGATGGATAGGCCAATCATCCTCTTTTTCCAAATCGTAAGTCACGTAAAACATGTATAAAAAAAAATGTGAACACACTAATTATCATTTCAAGTGGCATACGTGTACTGAGGAGGAGTGACATGGAACATTAAACATTAACATTGATGGATTCAGATGCTTACTTTTTCTAAAATTAAGGTTTCTCAAGCTTTTTCAAGTGGCATACGTGTACTGAGGAGGAGTGACATGGAACATTAAACATTAACATTGATGGATTCAGATGCTTACTTTTTCTAAAATTAGGGTTTCTCAAGCTTTTATCTACAAATAAATATTACTACAATTTTCACAAAATAGAATATCACATCACTTCCTCTCCATTGATCACATCAAGCTAAAATTGGACCCTCGACTAAAAATACCAGATTCTAAGCAACAGGGCATAAAATTTTATGGGAAATTTTAAAAGGATATTAAACTTGATACAATTATTGTTCTTTATAGGCTAAAATTGTAAATATAAAGGACATTCAATTTCAACACCCTAGGTGGCTAGATAGGCGAATCATCTTCTTTTTCCAAATTGTAAGTTGCCTAAAACATGTATAAAAAAATGTGACATTAACATTGAAAAAACTTATAAGCCTAATCTATATAGCCTCATCTTCACTTTTCAACAAGGACTATGATCTAAATATTGCCTCTCGTCCTCCTTTATGCCAGTACGTGGGAGATGATATATCGTGTATTCAGGAGAGTAGGCTTTTACTGGTGGCCAACAAAGGTTTCTCAAGGTAGTTACAAGCAGAAATCAGAGTCATCGAGCAAGCCTGCAGACAACGAAGGTAACAAGCCAAAGAAACAGAACAAATGCAACTATTGCAATAAACCTGGTCACTACATTAATGAGTTCAAGAAGCGGCTAGAGAAGGCAAAAAAAAAGACTTGGGTATGGCTGTATAGCTGATGCATCCACATCTAATGTAGAAAACAAAGAATCTATAATAAGATGTACATGTCTAGTATTTTGATAGTGGTCTTAGTAAGCACATTAGTTCTCATCTCGCAGCTTGTTCTCATCACTTAAGTCTACTCCATAGGTGCATGGAGCATGTGGATGAGAGCTATATAAACATTACTTGGATCAAGCTAAGTAATGAGATTATTGATTCGTTGTCTTAATCATTATGTCATTGATTAATTTCTATCTTAATCTTGTATTAGCGTTTCCTTAGTCTTCCATTATGACCTTGATCACTTGCTTCTATGAGTCGACCTAGATCCATATATTTTAACAGGTCTACACCTATAAGACAATATATGTGTTTTTAAAATTATGACGTGATATGGTAAGTGAATAGATTGCCATTTCTAGAAAATGATAGCACCTAAAATAAAAACCGTATTTAGATAGTCATGGATAGCCTAAGTCATGATATCAAGAACCTTAAATTGTCAAGAATTAACAGGCTTTGACATGTGAAGCATCTCAAAACCTTCACATAGCTCTTGCAAATCCTTAACTAGAGGCACCAAGTACATACTAATGTTTGTGATGATATGTGAGGTTTGTTAACTTTACAAAATAATAATTTCTTAATTGACATATATTTAACTTATGCTTGACAAGATGTAAGGCGATACAATTGTACATATAAATTAGAAGGCTTAACATTAGATGATTCTTTTTGAAAGATATGAGAGCTATAATGTTGTATTTTAAAAATTTCTAGAGTCACTGGGCTTAGAGAAAGGACTCATTCCATCCAATCCCACCCTTATGTACGTTAGGGTTTCTTGGCTTTGTGTGGAATTCTTTACCATGTGTTATGAATATGCTAAATGACTGTGCAATCAACCAAATTTGCATAATCTCATTTGCACCCTTGTTTTGTGCGTGCCGTCCTTAAATCAATCCTTTCCATATTTTGGGTATGTTGTGGCCAGCTCAAAGCTCCCTTAGTACAAGACACAATCCTTAACGCATGCATGGATTGCGCGATATTCCAAAACAATACCTCTTATCACCTTCCTTCCCTCTTGCCTTGACTTTGTTAGTGTATTTTTATGGTAGTATCCTTGTGTGGAGAAACTTTTATGGGGATAGCACTAATGATAAATGACTTCAAATAAAATCAGTGCATATTTAGGATACGTAAGCTTGCACAATTATGTGAGAGTTCTACCCTTGTATAGAGGTGTGATGTTATTTCTTTCTAAGAAAGATATCCATTTTATCATACTGCAATCAAAAAAAGCATGAAATAGGCTCTCATGTGCCAACTTTATAGGTCATGTGTTGACCATTTTTCCTTTGACTTTCTCTTTGACTTTGGATGCATATCTTTAATTAAAGGCAACTTCTTTAATTTTCCTAAGGATTTGCATACTCTTATGTGGTAATCAAAAATTTGGAGAGCTAGAAGTCACCACCCTAGGTGGATGGATAGGCCAATCATCCTCTTTTTCCAAATCGTAAGTCACGTAAAACATGTATAAAAAAATGTGAACACACTAATTATCTTTTCAAGTGGCATGCGTGTATTGAGGAGGAGTAACATGGAATATTAAACATTAACATCGATGGATTCAAGTGCTTACTTTCTCTAAAATTAAGGTTTCTCAAGCTTTTATCTACAAATAAATATTACTACAATTTTCACAAAATAGAATATCACATCACTTCCTCTCCATTGATCACATCAAGCTAAAATGGGACTCTCGACCATCAAGAAACCCTAAAAATACCAAATTCTAAGCAACATGGCATAAAATTTTATGGGAAAATTTAAAAGGATATTAAACTTGATACATTTATTGTTCTTTATAGGCTGAAATTGTAAATATAAAGGACATCCAATTTCAACACCCTAGCTGGCTAGATAGACAAATCATCCTCTTTTTCCAAATTGTAAGTTGCCTAAAACATGTATAAAAAAATGTGACATTAACATTGAAAAAAATTAAAAGAGTAAAAAACCTTCATAAACTTGAAAGATGGAAGCCTAAACTTTGTAGTCTATCAAAAAGCAATATAAGCCTAATCTATATAGCCTCATCTTCACTTTTCAACAAGGACTATGATCTAAATGTTGTCTCTCGTCCTCCTTTATGCCAGTACGTGGGAGATGACGCTCATGATCACCAGTCTTAGTAGAAGTGGGTTGATCCTTCTTGTCAATGCTACGTGTGGTGGGGTCTTAAATATGTTTGAAGAATTTAAAGATGTCTTAATGTTATAAGCTTCATTAACAATGGAGAAAAGTACATACCAACCTAGAGGATATACCCCACACTTTGCCAAGTGCTTTACCAAGCCATTGAAGCTATGCTGAGTAGCATAAGCAATCTTTTCGGTAATCGTAATTCTTTATATACATTAATTACATGTCAAAATGTTTTGAAGAATATTAGTATGTACACATACAAAAAGAAAATCGATTAAATTCCTTGAATAAGCTATAAAATAGAATCACAGCTCATTACTTAAGTACAAAGCGTAATATGAAGCTTGCCTTGCCGCCCCTCCCAAGTTGGTATTTAATCCCTAGATGCAAGAGCTCATATGTAGCCTTTTGTTGAAAAAAAGAAGATTGCCTTAAGAACAACTCATCCCTCATGTGTCTACATACATTTTTTGTTATCTCATTTGGGGAATGGGTATACCGTAGCTTGCAATCTGCCTTCCTTCAATTTCAAATTATCAAAACTATTCATTTTGTGTACAAATCAATCAACACTCTTGACAACATTGACAAATGGACACATATCCCTTTACCCTGAATGGGCAAGCATAAATGCTTGACGCCTTGTTTAGATGAGAGTTTGTACATGTGGCTTGCACCTATACAAAGTGGGAAGCATCTACATTTTCCATCTTTTCATTTACATTATATTGGCCAGCATTGATGTCCTTGTTGCCTTAAATAGAAGAGAGTCCAAAGCATGTATACGTTTTGGGCTCAAAAGTAGACAAGGTGCAACAAGTGTCAATGCTCTCCTCATATCCATTGAAGGTAGTGGGACTTACCTAGATGCTATAGAAAGTCTGCAAAATGAAATGATTAAACTCTTTTTAAATCAATATCGTTGTATGTAGATGAAAATAAAGTAATGTTCAAAGGAATATTGCTTCTATCTATTTTCTTTTTTGCAAGTCACCAAATTTAGAGAATAACTATATAAGTGTTGTAATTGATAAACAAGAAGTTTCTTACAAGCGAGAAGGATACATATTCTTTTAGGGCTGACCTTCAAGTGTTAGGAAAAAGAAAAACTTATGGCCCGCTATGGTTCTTATGAAGAAGCTCCATGGGTCTTAAAAGATCTTGAGAGCTAAATTTAGTGCTAGAGTACATCAAGGACTATGTATTAGGCATTGTTTAGGCTTCTATTCTTCTTGTTTGAGAAGAACTTGTCTAGCTTGAAGATGCATGATTGACATAATTTTGTATAGCATGTGCTTTCCCTTGCTATTTATATTGCGATGTGGAGTTGTGATGTGTAAAATAGCTACTACTTCAAGTAGCATTAAATGTATTCATCCTGTAATCTTTTCTTACATCTATCAAATCTCCAAGATAGTAATCTTGTTAATGATCTTGCCCATACCCAAAATTCTTTAAAATTTGGGTTTCTTCAAAAATTTGACGTTGCTGTCATGCTATGGGTATATGTATCTATCTATACATATGTATTTCTAGTAACGTATCTATTTATCTTTTTATCTACTTAATTATCTATTTATCAAACTATCTATAATCACTATAGGATTAGGAGAGAGCTACAAGAGTGACCAAGTGGGGACCAAGTGTGGCCATATATTAAATATTTTTCCTAAATAGTTTTTTGGGCTTCTAATATGGCTATTTACTCTTCTATTAACTAGCATAGAAAGCATTATGCTATTGATAACAAGAGACGAGGCCCTTGATAGGGTTGATTGGGACTTTATTTAGTGTCTACTACTCCCTCAATCTCTGTAGTATTTTCGACTTCAAGGCTCACAAAGGCATTAAGTTCTTTTCTCTCAAGTGATTGCACTCAAAAAATCTTTCAAACCTTTTGCTGTATCAATAATATCTATCTATCTATTGTTTATTTATCATTCTATATTCTATGAACACAAAAATAATATAAATAGAATTATAAACACGTGCAAGAAGGTCTAAAAAGGTTTCTTAGGCGATATTCACTCCAAGACAAGAATCAACAATAACTTACGTTGCATTTCCATGCTTGTGTTGCTAAATCTCACCTCGCCATCATTTTTCGTGTTGTTTTGGGTGATTTTTAGTGCTTTAAAGATCATTTTTTTGCCTCGATTTTCAGGTTGAATTTTGAGGCTGCTGGTCGAAGGCCAAACGATCGATTTTGCCCTTGGATGGTCAAGACCAATTTCAAAGAGCTCGATGTCGGCTTTTCAATGAGCACTAGAGCACATTCATCAAACTCACAGTTTAGGAGATACAAGCCTCCAAATAGGGCTCTTTTCCAGAGTTACTACCATTATCTTACATCAAGGAGTCAAGGTAGATACACCAAAAGATCATACATTCAACATATGAAGCAATGGTGTCCAAATCTACAACTAGGATGGGCGCCCGTAATAGTGTGATGGAATACTTACGACGATTCCCACTTCAAGAGTGTGTGGTAGCAAGTTAGGATGAAGTCCCAAGTGATGTACTTTATGGATATATTATGAGAGTAGTCATTGTAATATCATTAGGCCTCTTATGATCCTAAAGTGCCGAGCCCACAGTTTAAGTGAGTGTGAACACTTATGGCCATGTATATAAGTGAATATCTCTCATAATACTCCCATTGTGCAATAGAGTCTTGCTCTTGCTAATCCTCTTGCTAATCTCTCTCTCTAATGCATGCTAGTGAGTGTGTGTGAGTGATGTGTGAGGTGAGAGGAGGGACGAATACACGTAGTGCAACGCGGCAGTGTGACAACGCTTGCGAGAGACGCGGTGGAATTACTTCTCAAGGAGTTGTAAAGCTTAGAGACCTCCAGGGTTATGGGCTCGGCCACTGGAAAGATCCTCATGACACTTGCAGTTCACCAGGTAATCTCTTGTTGGATGTGTTTCAAGGAGGGTTAGGGTGAGCTATTAACATTTTTGGCGCCGCTGTCGGGGAGCCATCCCTTGGCTTTTTCCATCATTTTCCTCTAATCTACGCATTACCCATTGTCCATTGTATTGATTAATGGTTTCCCACCATGAAAAAGATGTGGATTTGATGGAGTTTTGTGTGTGATTTTGTGATCAATAACTCAACATTACATTGGAGCAATTCTTGTGTTTAGTGCCGCCTAATTATCCAAAATAGCGATTAAAAGAATAGCACGTGTGGAGAAATTGGTGGAAGTTTAATCAAATAGCATGCTAGATAATGTGGATCATTAGAACTACTTCCGGACTATGTTGAAGCACCTCTATGGAAGAAGCGTATGAAAAAGATATACACAAAAGTGGTTGGGTGCAAGAAGAGGAACTACCTGAAATGAACTTGGGAGATGGTCAAAATCCTTGAATGGTCTGGGTAAGTGCCAAACTCATAGAAGAATGGAGGTAGAAATGATAAGAGTTAATGTCTAGATATACAGATGTATTTTCTTGGAGCTATATAGACATAAAGGGTATAGATCGTAGTTTTTATCAATATAAACCCAATCTTAAGGAAGATGTAGTTCCCATTCTGCGGAGGGACCGGATGAATCCAAATTATGCCCTACCAAGTTAAAGAAGAGATTGATAAATTGCTGAAAGTAGGTTTCATTTTACCCATTGACAAAGCTAATTGGGTGTCTCCAATTTTCATCATTCCCCCCCATAAGAAAAGTGGGAAGTTGACGATATGTGTGGATTATAGAAAGTGGGAAGTTGACGATATGTGCAGACTATAGAAAGTTGAATGCAACCACTATCCAAGATTCCTTTCCCATTACCCTTCACAGATTCTCTTCTAGATGTGTTGTTGTTGGTGGTCATGAAATGTATTCATTTTTTAATGAATTCAATGGTTACAATCAGGTGGCGGATGGCATTTTAAGATAAAGAAAAGACAACTTTTATCATAAAGCGGGGGTGTGTGCCTCCAATGCTATAACATTTGGATTAGAAATGCACCAACTACCTTCCAAAGAATGGTTTTGAAAATCTTGAATATCTCATAACATTCATGAGGGTATTCATGGATGATTTCAGTGTGTGTGAGAAGAATTTGGAGCGTCTTCATCATTTGACACTATGTCTAGAGGTACCAAGAAAAAAATTGAGCCTTAATATGGCAAAATGTGTCTTTGTAGTTTAGCAACCTGGGATCATTGCTTGATCATATAGTTTTAGAGGAAGGATTAGTAGTGGATCCAAGGTGATCATCATAGTTAGGCTTCAAGCTCCATGTAACATCAAATAATTAGGTAGGATTCTTGGGCAAATAAAATGGCACACAAGGTTCCTTCCTTATTTGGAACATGTGGCACATCCACTATACATACTCACAAAGAAGAATGCTTAGCATCTATATGGAATGATAAATGTGAGCAAGCATTCTTTCATCTTAAAATGATATTTCTAGCAATGGTAATAGTGCAGCCTCTGGATTGGGAGAGATTATTTCATGTTTTTGTAGATGCATTAAATATTGCAATTGGAAGTGCATTAATGTAGCAAACCAAAGGAGGATGGTTTCACCCAATTTATTAATGCAACAAGGATGGTCCCACCCAATTTATTAATGCAGCAAGGATGGTTCCACCCAATTTATTATGCAAAGCCACATGTTGTCTACTATGCAGAAAATGCACCCTCAAAATAGCACTTCAGAGCTTCTTCACAATAGAGTTTTCTTCTATTTGCATTTGTATGTAGTTCCAACTCGTGATGGGAGATAAGACAAGCTTAAAGTCATCCCCTCTCCTCCTCTTTCAAGTCTTCATTAGCTAGAGCCAAATATTTGGATGGTGGCGGCCTTCAAATAAAAAATGATTTGTGACATCCACACCTCTTTGAGATTTTCAAAAGCCTCCAACCTCTATTGGACTTAGGTGGTGTTGTTCTATTTACTTATTTGTGTGTATGTTCTACAATCTTGCATTTTCCCAAGCACACACTATGTTTCTATGCAAGACAATGGGAGAGGAATATCATGAATAGCTTGTGAGGAAAGCATTGGAATTTACGGGAAGGTGAACACAAGGGAGATATTTTTAGGTGCAAGGTTGTTCAATCAAGTTTAACAAATAGATACTTAAAAGCACCAACAACCTTGCATATTTGGCTCCATTACAGATGAAGAAGCAAGGGAAGTGGGTACCCCTCTAAGTAGCAGAGGAAGTAGTGGTGCCCATTACCTTGTGGATTTGGATGCCTAATGGGTGTGTTGAAATTGTAAATGCTAACAAGCATTGGAGCCTAGCGAATGTGCAAGATCATCTCAACATTATGGGGTTTGAGAACATCACTAATGGTATCTTTAAGTTCCAAGGAAGAAAGGTGATTCCTTAGCCTTGTGGGTGAATTTGTTGCAACTTGCTTGTTTTTTTTTGTTTTTTTTACACATGCTAGATTAGGAGGCGATTGGAGACAACGACGATGGTTTTTGCTTTGTGGACTACATATGATGTCATTTTGTGTGCCAAATGATATCTCATGTTATAAGTTTTGATGTTTTGATGTTCATGATATATAATAGTGGGATTTTTTTGTCCATTATGATCTTTGGTTTGTAAAAAATGATGCTCTAAATTATGGCAAGGATTCATGATTGATATACACAATTTTTAATATATACACCTTTTCGTAGGAGAAGATGTCTTTCAAAGTTTTTTAATCATATGGAGTCAAACAATTTTTTTTGTAAATATTGGTCCTAAGGTGAAATAGCCATAGTCAATTTATGTATAAGGGCCCTCTACCTCTTATTTTTCACCTTTCACTTGATTGAATTCACAAATACACTCACTCAACTCACAACATACTATGGAAGCCGATGCAGCCTACAATTGCTTCCTTGCCTTCCTTGCCTTCCTTGCCTTCCTTGCCACTACCATTGTTTTGTGAGTGGCCTCACAAAAATGATATCTTCACAATCTTCATCCCTAACATGAACTGAAGTTTCAGAAGACAATCGCCTTTTCCTTAAGCATATATAAGAAAACCCTCACCTATATGGATGAGAAAATTTATCCGTTACTCGATGGCCTTTTCCCCATTTTCATTTACATCAATGGCAAGGAGAGGCCTTTCATTCAATGCCTTTAATGCCTTGAGATCGTCGATAGGGGGGGGAAGTCCACTACACCACCAAGGTAGAGAGCCTTTTGGTAAGGGAAAAATAAGCACCACCTTCCATAGTTGACTTGTCACTTTTATCTTTCTTATTCACTAACTCTGATGATGAGGTGGAGCTTCTTGGCTTGATCGTTGGCAAGGTAGTTAAGAGGTATCCCAAGGGTCCAAAGTTCGAGGCACTTATTATATAGGAGAGGAGACAAAATTGGCTAAATAGAAGGCCTTCTTGAGTGATCTTGGTGTCGGTGTAGTTGTGGATAGCTCCTCTTCCTAGGTTAACGAGATGTCCCCCGACCACCTTATTACCGCTCAAGAGCTAGCAACCCTCTCCTGTTAAGAAATTCGGATCTAGCTCTCCTAATGACAAGACATTTACCTAATCAAGTCATACTAATTAAACATGATTAAGATGATTAATCTAAGGTGGGTGTAATCTAAGCTTACTCATGATGATGAGTATGTGCAATAGACTCAAGCACAATTAGGTTACAAGATTAAGACTTGTACTCATAGAGAGGCTTGAGATGTGTGCAAGTGATATGATTTTATTTCTTGAAATGGCCCTCTTTTATATGAGGAGGTATATCCTTGGGCTTATACATTAATGTGGGATAAATCCCTTTGCTCATGTGGCTTCATGCTAGGCTTTGCACTTTTCTTGGCTACTCAACTCACTCCCTACCTCTTCCTTGTGCTCTTTGGCTCCACATTTCTCAATACCCCCCCTTGGTGCCAAATATTTGGGCTACTTAAGGTGGTCGGAGATGCGAGGTTTACAACATGTTATCACCCCCCCTCATTGTAACTTGGTTGGGTAACTCAGAGGCTCTCTTGCTTGGTTACTCTCTCGCTTAGAGGTAACATTACTTTTAGAGGTAGTCGGGTGTAAGTTACAATAATCATTACCCCCCCTGGGTGCTCAATTGGATACTCTTAGGTGGTCGGGTATGAGTTACAACAATTATTACCCGCCCTAGGTGCTCTACTAGCTACTCTCAAGTGGTCACAACAAACAAGATGGAATGGTAATATGGGTTTCTAGTCATATGGTGACCCCTCTTTCAGAACAGATGGCTAGGGTAGTGGTGATAGTCGATGTTGCTTACTGCTACTGCTGGCTCGAGATCTCCTTGCTTTTTTGTGATGAAGATCCCTTGTTGTTTCCTATGTTCTACATGTCGATGTTATGTCCTTCTTCACCTTGTTGGCTGCTTCTTGGCTCTTGGTCTTTGATAGCTCATTTAATGTGGACTTTATGCACTTTTTCATTTATGTTTTACACACGTATGCTCGTATACTTATGTGGTTGTGGCATTTTTACAAGGATTACACACTTCTTGTCTCCACACACTGGCATGCTTATTTAACTGCTTACAAATTTTTGAACTTCATCTGAGAGATTTCTTTTGGTTCTTACATAAGCACACATTTGCTTGCTCATAATGACATAATGATTTTTCATTTTCTAATATTATTGACCAATGGTGCCAATTTGGTGAAAAAGATTTTGTTGCCATTTGATGACGATGTCATAGGTGCTAGTGAAGCCCAAAACTTGCCTTTTTGAAGACCCATGTGAACAACCTCTTAATAAAGAAGGCCCTTTACACCAAAAATTTTAAACCTTAGAGAGATTTTTGTTTTTTGGTTTTTTAAAGTCTTCAACCTTATCTATTATGCGTGTCGACAGGCTGCTGCTGCTGCCTGCAGGTCATTCTTCTTCTTCTAGCTTACTGTTAATGCGCAAATTGCAAGTTGTTCTTCTTTTGTAGGTCGTTCTTTCTGTAGGTTGTGCTTCTTTAAGCTTGCTGCCTGTGCAAACTCTAATGTGCGTTTGCAACCGGTTGCGCATTCTATCTTTCCAGTGTTCTTTTGTGATGGATGGCTACTTGTGCCTCTCTACGCTGCAGTGTGTTATGCCTTGTCTTGCTGTTGTATGCTGTAGTGCAGGGTCGAGTATATTCTTGGGTATCTTCCTTGATTATGTTAAAGCTGCCAACTCTATTGTTCTCACCCCCTCACACAACTGTGCTTGCTTTCTTCTTATCTTTGACTAACCTCTAGAGAGGGTGTAGCCTAAGGCACCAGCACACCTAACATTTTTTCTCTATTGACTACCTACAAAGTAGAAGAAGCTAAAGACGAAAGGAAAGACCTAATCAAGATTCTAATAACTTCTTAATCACATGCTAAGCACTCCCTAAAATTGATATTAATTTAGCTAATGGAGAGCTTCACCCTAGCTCTGATACCATGTTAAGAAATTTGGATCTAGCTCTCCTAATATATGACAAGACATGACCTAATCAAGCCATACTAATTAAACATGATTAAGATGATTAATCTAAGGTGGGTGTAATCTAAGCTTACTCATCATGATGATTAATCTAAGGTGGGTGTAATCTAAGCTTACTCATGATGATGATAAGTATGTGCAATAGACTCAAGCACAATTAGGTTACAAGATTAAGACTTGTACTCATAGAGGCTCTTGAGATGTGTGCAAGTGATATGATTTCATTGCTTGAAATGGCCCCCTTTTGAACTTTTCTTGGCTACTCAACTCACTCCCTACCTCTTCCTTGTGCTCTTTGGCACCACATTTCTCAACACCTCCTTGGTGGTGATTGATGAGAGGAGTTTGTTTTATTGCATGATCTGAGTCAACATGCAAATTGCACTTTGATGAGTGCCTCTCTCTCTCTCTCTCTCTCTCTCTCTCTCTCTCTCTCTCTCTCTCTCTCTCTCCACCACCTCCAAGTTCCCCCTTAACAACATTGGCTAAGAGGAGCTCCAACATGCATTTATACCACTTGGATAATCCATTGCTAACTTGGTTTCTTTGCTATAAGGACATGTGGAGTTTACACCACAAGAGCTCATAGAGCAGGAATTTCAAGTGGTTTACACCAACAGCTTCACCTAAAGTTCGACAAGAATGGAAACCCAATCAACACCAAGCAACTCTCTCAACCACTCTCGTGCATTCAGCACCTACACAAGAGCTTGTATGTTCAATCAATCCCAAGGGTAACCAACCAAAAGCCTCACCTACCGTCTTGACAATAATTGCGCTACAAATTCAAGATTCAATTCCCACATCTGCAATGGAGACTTATGAGCTCATCAAAGACAAACTTACAAAGCTATTTTCACTCCTTTGGATGTGATGCATTAGTGTAGTAGCTACGTGGCAGACATAAGAACCTATTCTCTCAAAAAGGAGAGTAGCCACAAGAACATGTTGCTCGCAAGAGGTGGTAGCCAAAAAAAACGCACACACACACACACACACACACACACACACACACACACACACACACACACACAAACACAAGGGAGTCACACATATGGCCTACCTAAAAGTGGTAGAATAAAGCTGCTCCATGAGTACATATCCATACTCATGCATTGGAGGACATTTGCACCAAAGCCTCACCATTAACAACTTTGCAAGTATATCTCAAGATGGGGGGGCCATGGTGGGTGGAAGCCTGGTCAATGGTAAAACCCATCGCTTGGAATTTTCCTTCAAATTACAAACCTCTCCAAACGACGCTACCATCTTCACAAATCAATGATCTCCAATCCTTTAGTGAAGATATCTATATTAGCCTCACAAGTCGACATAATTCTTTCAATCCTAGCTGACAAGTGGCTACTTCAACAAAAAGCAACAGCTCAATAAGAGTCTATTTGACTCAATTCTTGTACTTCATGGATATTTGCTTCATAAGAGCACTTTAATATACATAAAAGCATGAAAATCACATGGGAAGAAGCCTGCCAGGAACAAGTTCTACTCAAAAACATTTGACAATAATCTTGCCACACAAAGGGACTTCATCAAAGGCCAATTTCTTCAAATGATGAATGGCGCTTCAATGAATTAAATGAGGAACTGAGAATCACCATCTCGTTCTAATGATTATGTCTACATTCCTTTGGATCCTTCCCTCTCTTCTCTCCCATTATTAACATCTCTTAGTTTCCCCACTAACACAAATCACATTTAACCTTGCTTATGATTGCCAAAAACAAAGTGAGTAAGAAACCCCCAAAAAAATGCTCACACAAAAATAAACATAGAATAATTGTAAAAAATGCCAACCCCCCACCCCGTTAGGAATTCCCAATAAACCACTAACCTTTTCATTCACTCACTAGCTTTTCTTATTCCTTCCGGAGGGACAAAGACCATTGAATTCAACATCAAAGCCAATGACAAAGCTTGTCCATTCTCTCCACACAAAGGGCATTTAAGTACTCCTTGCAAGCAACTTAATTTTTCTCGGTGCACTTGCATATGTCGCCGTAATAGTGTAGACATTTAGAGCTTGGTTGTCAGCTATCTTGATGGAGACCTTGACCGAGCAAGGTGTTTTGTAGCTCAAACATTTATCAACTCAGGCGAATAAGCAAAGCCACATCAGAATTGGAAGCTCCATACGCAGCCACCTGCGGGCAACTGAGCTATTATTATCATTCTGGATATTCATTTGTTGAAATCCAAAACGTACATCTTAAGACTCTCCAAAAATCTCTTTTAATCTTAGTCAACATATAACATAACCCTAATAACTGAACTATATACCAACACTATATACATGTAGATACCTCGTAGTTGCAAAGAGGAAACAATTAGCGTGCCATATAATCATCTCTCTGAAAGTCTAGTATTAGCAACCACATTTCTCTACTGTTTTAAGGCTAATATAGTTTAAGTAAAAGTACTAAATAATTTAACGTATGTATATTCTCTTAAGCCCATATATTCTCTGTCTAGAACTCTCTCTGTAAAATCAAATGCAATGGTCTAATAAATGAAAATTTTCTAGCTTAGCCAGCCTTGCATATCACTATAATAAACTTTATTTATGTGCATACACTAAAATATTAAACACACAAATATCATTACTACATTCACATTTGCCATACCAATTATCAATTATAAACATTCAATATACGACAGAAAGAGAGATAGAAAGTATTTTAATGTGCGGTCTCTCTCTCTCTCTCTCTCTCTCTCTCATCCAACATAACATATCGCTATAAATAAATCTCTTTATCTATGTATCACATATTAAACACAAATACACAAATACACAAATAGAGAAAGGGCAACAATAAAACTAACCTCAAGTTGAAGAGAGAATGATACTCAAAACCACCAACTTTGCTAGCTATCAACATTGTGCCTTGCCTCTATATAATCACACACGCAAACCAAAACAAAAAAAAAACTTATGGTCTCTCTTTTTCTCTAACGCTTTCTCTATTTATCTCACATTGTCCCTTCTATGTTTCACACAGAACACACACAAAAAAAAAGAGGAACTATCTGTGTGTTACATGAGAGAGAGAGAGAGAGAGAGAGAGAGAGAGAGAGAGAGAGAGAGAGAGAGAGAGAATATGTGTGTGTAATATCTAGAGAGAGTTAAAGGAAAAAGCCCATGAGGGGGAGATAGTGTGTGTGATAATAGCCAAAGAAAAAGAGAACTAATATATTTGCTTATTTGTGTGTGTGTGTGTGTGTGTGAGAGAGAGAGAGAGAGAGAGAGAGAGAGAGAGAGAGAGAGAGAGAGAGAGAGAGAGAGAGAGAGAGAGAAGAACTAATTAGCACATGTGTGTGAGAGATAGAGAGAGGGAGAGAGACCAAGACAAAGAGAGTTACCATGTGTGCCATAAGAGAATGAGAATGATAAGTCCTTTGCATGTACGTTGGATGAGTGACAAATAGTTACAAAGAGATGTAGAGAGAGAGAGAGAGAGAGAAAGAGAGAGAGAGAGAGATCCATTAATAATCTCAAATATTATTACATCATTATCTTTATAAGTTTCCTTGTCGGAATATTTCATGTAAATTTTCCATATAGGAAATTATGTCTAATTGGTTGGCCTCCATGCGACCACTACTATCAAGAACACGATGAGGATGATGTGTCAACTCATCTCTTAGCATATCTCCCCTTTGGGTGCCACTTTCACGGATCTCATCCCAAAGGGCATTTAAGTACTCCTTGCACGCAACTTGATTTTTCTCAGTGCACTTGCATATGTCACCGTAATAGTCTGTAGACGTTTAGAGCTTGGTTGTCGGCTATCTTGATGGAGACCTTGACCGAGCAAGGTGTTTTGTAGCTCAAACATTTATCAGCTTAAGCAAGTAAACAAAGCTACATCAGAATTGAAAGCTCCATACGTAGCCACCTACAGCAACTAAGCTATTATTATCATTCTGATAGAGAGAGAGAGAGAGAGAGAGAGAGAGAGAGAGAGAGAGAGAGAGAGAGAGAGAGAGAGAGAGAGAGAGAGAGAGAGAGAGAGCAAGGGAGAATATGTGTGTGTAATAGCTAGAGAGAGTTAAAGGAAAGATCCCATGAGGGTGAGATAAAGTGTGTGATAATAGACAAAGAAAAAGAGAAGTAATATATTTGCTTATTTGTATGTGTGTGAGAGAGAGAGAGAGAAGAACTAATTAGCACATGTGTGTGTGAGAGATAGAGAGAGGGAGAGGGACCAAGACAAAGAGAGTTACCATATGTGCCATAAGAGAATGAGAATGATAAGTCCCTATTGAAATTTTTATGTACATTGGATGAGTGACAAACAGTTACAAAGAGATGTAGAGAGAGAGAGAGAGAGAGAGAGAGATCCATTAATAATCTCAAAGATTATTACATCATTATCTTTATCAGTTTCCTTGTCGGAATATTTCAACATGTAAATTTTCCATATAGGAAATTATGTCTAATTGGTTGGCCTCCATGCGACCACTACTATCAAGAACACGATGAAGATGATGTGTCAACTCATCTCTTAGCATATCTCTCCTTTTAGTGCCACTTTCACGGATCTCATCCTAAAGGGAATTTAAGTACTCCTTGCAAACAACTTAATTTTTCTCAGTGCACTTGCATATGTCGCTGTAATAGTCTGTAGACATTTAGAGCTTGGCTGTCGACTATCTTGATGGAGACCTTGACCGAGCAAGGTGTTTTGTAGCTCAAACATTTATCAGCTCACGCGAGTAAACAAAGCTACATCAGAATTGGAAGCTCCATACGTAGCCACCTACGACAACTGAGCTATTATTATCATTCTGAGAGAGAGAGAGAGAGAGAGAGAGAGAGAGAGAGCAAGGGAGAATATATGTGTGTGTAATAGCTAGAGAGAGTTAAAGGAAAAATCCCATGAGGGGGAGATAGTGTGCGTGATAATAGCTAAAGAAAAAGAGAACTAATATATTTGCTTATTTGTATGTGTGTGTGTGAGAGAGGGAGAGAAGAACTAATTAGCACATGTGTGTGAGAGATAGAGAGAGGTAGAGGGACCGAGACAGAGAGAGTTACCATGTGTGCCATAAGAGAATGAGAATGATAAGTCCTTATTGAAATTTGCATGTACGTTGGATGAGTGACAAACAGTTACAAAGAGATGTAGCGAGAGAGAGAGAGAGAGAGAGAGAGAGAGAGAGAGAGAGAGAGAGAGAGAGAGAGAGAGAGAGAGAGAGAGAGAGCAAGGGAGAATATGTGTGTGTAATAGCTAGAGAGAGTTAAAGGAAAGATCCCATGAGGGTGAGATAGAGTGTGTGATAATAGCCAAAGAAAAAGAGAAGTAATATATTTGCTTATTTGTATGTGTGTGTGTGTGAGAGAGAGAAGAACTAATTAGCACATGTGTGTGTGAGAGATAGAGAGAGGGAGAGGGACCAAGACAAAGAGAGTTACCATATGTGCCATAAGAGAATGAGAATGATAAGTCCCTATTGAAATTTTTATGTACATTGGATGAGTGACAAACAGTTACAAAGAGATGTAGAGAGAGAGAGAGAGAGAGAGAGAGAGAGAGAGAGAGAGAGAGAGAGAGAGAGAGAGAGAGAGAGAGAGAGAGAGAGATCCATTAATAATCTCAAAGATTATTACATCATTATCTTTATCAGTTTCCTTGTCGGAATATTTCAACATGTAAATTTTCCATATAGGAAATTATGTCTAATTGGCTGGCCTCCATGCGACCAGTACTATCAAGAACACGATGAAGATGATGTGTCAACTCATCTCTTAGCATATCTCTCCTTTTGGTGCCACTTTCACGGATCTCATCCTAAAGGGAATTTAAGTACTCCTTGCAAACAACTTAATTTTTCTCAGTGCACTTGCATATGTCGCTGTAATAGTCTGTAGACATTTAGAGCTTGGGTGTCGACTATCTTGATGGAGACCTTGACCGAGCAAGGTGTTTTGTAGCTCAAACATTTATCAGCTCAGGCGAGTAAACAAAGCTACATCAGAATTGGAAGCTCCATACTAGCCACCTACGACAACTGAGCTATTATTATCATTGAGAGAGAGAGAGAGAGAGAGAGAGAGAGAGAGAGAGAGAGAGAGCAAGGGAGAATATATGTGTGTGTAATAGCTAGAGAGAGTTAAAGGAAAAATCCCATGAGGGGGAAATAGTGTGTGTGATAATAGCTAAAGAAAAAGAGAACTAATATATTTGCTTATTTGTATGTGTGTGTATGAGAGAGGGAGAGAAGAACTAATTAGCACATGTGTGTGTGAGAGATAGAGAGAGGGAGAGGGACTGAGACAGAGAGAGTTACCATGTGTGCCATAAGAGAATGAGAATGATAAGTCCTTATTGAAATTTGCACGTTGGATGAGTGACAAACAGTTACAAAGAGGTAGAGAGAGAGAGAGAGAGAGAGAGAGAGAGAGAGAGAGAGAGAGAGAGAGAGAGAGAGAGAGAGAGAGAGAGACCCATTAATAATCTCAAAGATTATTACATCATTATCTTTATCAATTTCCTTGTCGGAATGCACTTTGGTATTTCCCTAAAAATGTAGCGCTTTTCCTCAAAGCTCTTACATCTGCTACCTACAATATAAAATCCATCAAGTAATCCTAATGCCTCTTTGATTAAGAGGAGCTTGAGATTATCATCTTGCCTATAGGGGTGTAACATTATATAAATATACCGTGGATTAGCATCATGCCATCCATCAAATCCATGAACTTCCCATTTTGGGTTGGGTTGGTATACATGGTATCAAGGATCACCAAATTGTGGAATCTCGTTAAAAAAGAACGTATCTGATAATTTATTATTTTTGTAGATCACCTTTAAAATGTCTAATAACATATCTTTGCATAAAACATAAACAAACTTTACACTAAATAATACACATGGTCTTTTTTTTAGTGAGCGAGAGAGAGAGAGAGAGAGAGAGAGAGAGAGAGAGAGAGAGAGAGAGAGTAGAAGAAGAAAATGAGTGAGAGAGATAAAGATAGTATATATATAAAAAACATTAAAATTACAAACAATTCTAATACTTAAAGAATTCTTCTAGCACCAATGGTCACAAAGGAAAGACACACCCATATTTAATTTCTAATGAAATTATGCTTGAGAATACATTTAATTACTTCATCAAATACCCGTCGTACTTGATCTTCGTCTCTAAAGACCCTATAATCTATTTTATAAAAACCTATCAAACCTAAATTTTCTTTAATATACATGAGGGCTATAATTTAATCTAATTTTTTTGGATATAATAATTATGGGATATCTATTATCCCATCCAGTAGCTTCAACCCATCACATAAAAGAAACGATGCTCGAACTCTGTAGCCAAAATTCACCCTTTCCTCAAAGGAAAGAGTGCTCTGCATGTGCTCAAAATATATGCGAGTCACCTCTACCATTTGTGTCATTCATACATACATACATATATAGTAAGATATATGACATATGTATGTAGATATGATATGTGCATGTATGCAACAAAACATAAATAAACACATGCAATTTTAAATATTTTCTTGCCAATTAACCTCTCCCTCCTCCCTCCTCCCTCCTCCCTCTCTCTCTCTCTCTCTCTCTCTCTCATTTTTTTGTTATATCACAATTTTAAAAAAAGCTAAACCACATAATATACATATACATACATATATATATATATATATATATATATATACATACATACATACATATATATAAACACACACACACACACACACATATATATTTATCTTCAAGGTAGGCGTATTGAGAAACCTTTTTTTACTATGTAATGATACTTTACATTTTCACGATTGAGTATATTTAGTATACTATATACTTTACTTCAAACTACTCATATGTAAAAGTCTACTTGTGGATCATACCTTATAACTACAAATATATATTGCATAATATATATTACATTTTGAATTAGCATGTGATTGTGCATGTGCATCCATGTGTGATCTATGTGTTACATATATCTACATGTGTGTGTGTGTGTGTGACCATATTTTGCCTTTTCTAGATTCTTGTAAACCCATTATTGCACATAAAAATTAAAATATACATGCGATTCAAATCACAACCCCTTATAACCTTCGGAAACATACTCTACAATATACTCTCTTCAAACTCTTGCAAATTTGCTCCATACTCAATCAAAGGCAAGAAACATGCAAATGTTAATTGTAACTTCACTCAAAGAATCAATCACCCTCCTTCTCTTGACATGTTAGCATGTTACTACATATGGGCTCATAATTAAGAAATAGAGTCATGCAACAAATTTCTATATGGTAACATTTTTTTTTTCAAATTAGCATGTGATTGTGCATGTGCATCCTTGTGTGATATATGTGTTATATGTATCTACATGTGTGTGTGTTATATGTATCTACGTGTGTGTGTGTGTGTGTGTGTGTGTGTGTGTGTGTGTGTTGAGACCATATTTTGCCTTTGCTAGATTCTTGTAAACCCATTGTACCTATACTCCTTTCCATGCGAAAGTTATTAATGTAAAATATACATGTGATTCAAATCAGAACCCCTTATAGCCTTATGAAACATAATTTATAATATACTCTCTTCAAACTCTTGCAAATTTGCTCCACACTCATTAAAAGGCAAAAAACATGCAAATGTTAATGCAACTTCACTCAAAGAATCAATCACCCTACTTTTCTTAACATGTTAGGATGTTGCTACTCATGGGCTAATAATTAAGAAATAGAGTCATGCCACAAATTTCAATATGGTAATTTTCTTAGCATGTGATTGTGATTGTGCATGTGCATCCATGTGATACGTGTATCTACATGTGTGTGTGTGTGTGTGTGTGTGTGTGTTACCATATTCTGCCTTTGCTAGATTCTTATAAACCCATTGTATATATAGTCCTTTCCATGCCAAAGTTATTGCACATACAAATGTGAAATATACATGCGATTCAAATCACAACCCCACATAACCTTATAACACATACTTTACAATTTACTCTCTTCAAACTCTTGCAAATTTGCTCCACACTCATTTAGAGGCAACAAACATGCAAATGTTAATTGTAACTTCACTCAAAGAATCAATCACTCTCCTTCTCTTGACATGTTAGCATGTTGCTAACATGGGCTAATAATCAAGAAATAGAGTCATGCCACAAATTGCTATATGGTAAGATTTTCTCTTTTTTTTTCTTCAAATTAGCATGTGATTGTGTATGTGCATCCATGTGTGTTCTGTGTGATACATGTATCTACATGTGTGTGTGTGTGTGTGTGTGTGTCAGCATATTCTGCCTTGCTTGATTCTTGTAAACATACTTCTTTCCATGCCAAAGTTATTGTACATACAAATGTAAAATATACGTGTGATTCAAATCACAACCCCACATAACCTTATAACACATACTTTGCAATATAGTCTCTTCAAACTCTTGCAAATTTTATCCACACTCATTCAAACGCAACAAACATGCAAATGTTGATTGTAACTTCACTCAAAGAATTAGTCACCCTCTTTCTCTTGATATGTTAGCATGTTGCTACTCATGGACTAATAATTAAGAAATATAGTCATACCATGGCTTCCAAAGCTGAGTTGTCCTCTTGATTTTGAGGGCCACCTGTCCGAGGCCTTTTTATATATTCAACAAAGTATGCATACATACATACATGGAGGGGAGGGGAGGGGAGGGTGCACATATTGTGCTCTCTTTTGTTCTTTAATTTATAACTTATAATGATCTCCTTTCTTTGTATTTGGAGCTCAATCATAAGGAAACACTATATAATAATTGATGGTGATTATTAGGTGAATCTAATGTGGAGGCCTCCCTTGGCTCATTCTTTTTATTGTTTTTTTTTTAAATCTCGACCTACGCAGTGCTCTAGCTTAGTGCCCCTAGATCATACAATATCAGGAGGCTTATAACTCTTCATCTATGGCATATATATATAGGCTTCAAAACATTGAGCAAAACCTCTTTTCATGTAAAAGATACATAATCTTAAAACAACTATATTTGTGTGGGACTTTTTGTAGCCTCTAATGATTTTGCATAATAAATAGCTTAATGAGATTATTGGTTAGGACAATTGTGCCTTAATATACATCCATATGGTCTAGTTGGTTGCAATTGTAGTAATCTATAAACTAAGCTGGAATGTGATTAGAGATACAGTAGGAAGCTCTTCATGGTGCTCATGTTGTTGCTCATGTCTGTAGAAGCAACCCTAGGGCCTAGATAAGTCCTTGCTTATTGGTGGATGAGAAAGGAGAGGCTCGAGAGTGGACAAGGGACGTAGACGTAGGAAGGACAAGGCACTTTTTGTTTTATTTTTCTACGTAAAGACACCCACTGTAGCCATTTTTCTCACAAATTACTTATGTCCCTTCCTTCGCTACCTAGTTGCTTGACTTGCTTGGATATACCTTTTATAATGCTACACATTAATTTCTACCCACACTACCATCTTAGTGTCCAAAGGAGCTCTGCAAAAAGAAAGAGATTTCACTTAATTACATTAATACTCTCTAGTCTGGAGTCTCCACAACGTCTTCCTTTGCTGTGCCCCCCCATCTCCAACCCTGCTCTATGGTGCTAAAGCACCTTAGCCACATTCAATCTAGCTCCTCCATTCCCTTTGCCCACCCTTAACATGTACATTCCTCTCATCTAAAGCTCATTGGTGTTATTGAATTTGAAGTTTATTGTTGCTAGGTGGAAGATTAATCTTGGAGGAGCTTTCCTTTTTTTGCTATGCATATTACGAATTTTGCATGTATAAATTGACAACCGCTTGCTTGCTTTGATGACGAGGGCATGTGTGTAGAGAGAGTGTTATTATGAATTCTGCATATTTAAATTGAAAATTGAAGACTGCTTGCTTGCTTGCTTTGATGATGATGAGAGCGTGTGTAAATTGAAGACTGCTTGCTTGCTTTGATGATGATGAGAGCGTGCGTAAAATGGAAAAGATAGACCACTGTATGCAATTAAAATATATTGAAATGATGCAGTGCCCCCCCCTCCTCCCCTCTCTCTCTCTCTCTCTCTCTCTCTCTCTTAGAGTGCACACTTAATTCAGAGAGTGCGAGAGGATAGAATTCTGTTGTTGAACATAAAGAGGACGTTGCCTATCCATCGGAGACGCGAACGACTGCGCTTGCAAACAACCCACCAAAACAAAGAGGAAATGAGAGAGAGAGAGAGAGAGAGAGAGAGAGAGAGAGAGAGAGAGAGAGAGAGAGAGAGAGAGAGAGAGAGAGAGAGAGAGAGAGAGAGAGAGGGAGGGAGGGATGGCTCACTAGCAGGGAACACAGGAGGGGAGGGCTCAATCAGGGTCCAACAAGAGCTCGGCTTTGAAATGAGAGACAACAGGGGTCAACCAGCAGGAGTGTCACTTCGAAATGAGAAAGAGTAAGGCTTAACTAGTAGGAGCACGATTGCATGCATATTCAAAATCTCTATGCCACATTGACAAAGGGCAGCTACATGCATGAGGAGACTTTGGAACCTACGACTCTGCATGGATAGGAGGCAGCTCTACGACGACCTGCCATGCTTCATGGAGAGGGCAGTGGTGCAACTACTTTGTGGAGAGGTGGCCCAAGTGAGCTAAGAAGTCGGCACATGGCAATTGAGAGAGGTGGCCTCCCTAGGCAAGCTAAAAAACACGACACATGGCAGTTAAGGAGGTGACGACAAATTATATATAATAAGAAGAACACGTTACAAAGAAATTTCAAGAATAGCACATTATACGGATCAAAATATGTACTACGGGAGATTAACAGGTGCACACGCTATTAAAGAATAACGGTAGTTGAAGAATAATGACAAAATTCATGATATCGAGAAATCACGATAAAACCATGTTATTTGAGGAATAATTATTGGTGAATTTTTACAACACCACTGGAAATTTTTGAGGAAAACACGTTAGACTTTTTCTAACACGTTATTTAGTTCAAAAACACTGTTGCTCAATTTTCATGTTATTTACTCTCCACATTATTAATTTCCACTGACGACATTCCTAATATATATTTGCCACTTTCATGTTATTGTAATTTCTCAATTGTGTGTTATCCTTCATATTCACTAATGCACTCTGCAATAATGTCGTTCCTTCATAGATCCACTAATGTGCTTTGCAATAATGTCGTTCCATTCCACTCAATTGTGTGTTATCCTTCATATCCACTAATGTACTCTGCAATAATGTCGTTCCTTCATATCCACTAATGTGCTTTGCAAAATAATGGTGTTCCTTTCCACTCCTTTCCACTCAATTGTGTGTTATCCTTCATATCCACTATTGCATTACTCTGCAATAATGTCGTTATTGCTACATCTCATGTTACTCCATCCATCCCACTAACGTGTTACTGGCTCCAATCAATAACGTTGTTACTCACTTTCAATCCCACATTTATGTTATTCTCCGATCAATAGCATCATTACTAACTTCTAATCCCCATGTTAATGTTATCCTCCACTAACACATTATTTCACATTACTAACAATTCTCAAACTTGAGATGCCATATTTCTTGATTAATGAAAATAACTACTCTACAAACCTATAAAATCTAATTCCTAGAACTCCCAAATCTGTAGACTGAGCCTAACCCCATCCATCTTCCCTACCACTTAGTAGACGAAACCAGTATTCAATTTAAGGTTTTGGGGTGTGCTCTGGTACAAGGAATAATTCCTAAGTCCCCTAGTTGACATGCATGCAATGAAAACAGGCACATTGAACTTCTTGAAAGAATAATCTAAAATAAACTCGTTCCTAAACAATTTTCAATTTTACAATTTTAGTTCAAGTGTCCAAACAACAAGATTATCAAAACCTTAGTACTCAAATACTCCTTGCTATATAGCCCACAAGAACAAACCCTCAGGATAGATGTTTCCCACCAAACAATAACAAGGGATCAGTAATGTATATATTGGGGCAAGACGAAACCCACTATGGTAATCACTAGAGTACTAAGCTCCACTATGGTAGAGGTACCAGGGTAAATCTAACACATTCTATAAATAGCAGGGCAACACAACCCCCACTATAGTGATTATCAGAGCAACAAAATTGAATTTGATATATATATTAGAGTCATTGATGACTCATCCATAATTCTCAAGAAACTAACCTAGATTAGCTCACCAGAGTCTATAATGTCACGGCTAAACAAAAATTCACGGGGAGACTAATTTCAAGTCTTTTGGAAAAGTTATCGAGATGAGCACCCTTGTCCAAGAATCTCATTTCATCCATGAACGTGAGGCCAAGAATGGTCTACATTTAGTCTAATAGGAAGGATCAAGGTCTTAGAGGAACACCTTTGTGTGAAGTCCCCGCATGGGTGGGTGACAACCACACGGAATCAACCTGACCTGTGAGGTACCTTAGTAGGCACCGTAGCCACAAAAAGTAGTATTTCATAAACAACCTTTTAAAATAAGACGATTTAAAACATGCACCAAGCACTCAATGAGACTGAATCTTAAAGGCATGTAAACCACTGCATATTGATAAGATGGTTCCCTTTCCAGAATTTTTGTGGTATACCACATGGCCCATTTTCAGAATCTTAAGGCACAATTTCACATAATTTCTCAAAAGGGCTTATGTGAATTCCAAAACTCTTTAATATATCTTCGACCTTAAGAAAACCGGTTAGTTTCTTGAAAACATTCAAAAAACTATGCTTGAGGGTCAATTTAATCTTTGCTATAAACAACTTATAATTTTGGGCTCAACTAGTATATCAATAGGGTCTAAGTCATTAAACTAGGAATTGAGAGATACACCTTGGTTTATTTATATGCAAAAAAGGGAAAAAATATTAAACTAGGTACAGAGTCTCATGAGAAAGGTGCTGCTTCACATCGGCAAGGGCCCTCTCACTCTCCACCAGGGCAGCCCTTGCTGCCTGTAATGCATTTGAATCAACCGGTGGGCGGTGGGGCCAACGATGTGCTAGGTGGAGATGTGTTATGGGCACTGATAGTGGCGGCTCAGGGGCCTGCACCACCATAAAAAAGAAGAGTTTAACTATTATACAGACTACATGCTACAACTAAGCTAGTGAGCAAAGAAAAAAAATAGCATTGTTTAGAATCATACATGCGGGTGTGTGTGGAGGTCGATGGCATGAAGAGCTCTACCACATCACAAATAGACTATGTGGTTGCATGTGTGTCGAAGCCGATTTGCAAACCCAAGGATTGCACTATCTCTAGTGGAACAAGAGTGGACTCCCGATGTCGAAGGGCTAGAGGGGGGGAAGCTTGGCCTGCTGCTTGCCCCTCTCTTGGTCCTGCATGCACCCTACACAAGGGCCTGCTGCCTGCCCCTCTCTTGGTCCTGCATGCACCCTACACAAGGGCCTCCACCAGGTTGATGAGTGCTATAGTCCACCTCCATACCCCTCACAACCTTTGCATAAAGCTGCATGGAAAAATAAAGTGGAAGCTCCCGGGTGAAGGGGCATCGCCCCATACTCTGATACGTATCTCATACCACTGGGTGTCGACACCACTCTATTTGTACGGCTTTCCCTTATTGGGGACTCTCCCATCTAGTAGTCTAAACATACCAATAGCCCCCTCCTGATGCTCTCCATGCATCTAAGCTTTGGCCAACAAGCTACCACTCTCCTCAGCCGCGTTGCTTGCTCCTCCTCTAGCCAACTATGCAAGGAGCGAACATCGTGTAGAGGGTGAAGGGACTCAAGAAGTCTCTCTAACTAAAAAACAAGAGGCATAATCGATGTATGATCCTCCCTGGCCTGTCCTCACAAGGTGCTGAGATGCCTCTTAAGTAGCTCAATGAGCTCTACTTTGGTAGTTAGATCCATGTGCCGACCCACTCTAAGAAAAAAGAAATAACTATCCTAAATACCTGGGTAAGAACCTCCCCTATGCACAAGAGGCCTAGCCCAAGTGTGAAATGGGACCCAAATGCTAATCAACTCTTAACCCAAATCCTAATTGATAAGCCAATCCAAGAGATAGAGGAAGAGAGCTGAGCCTCAAAGAGAAAAAAACAACATTATATACCTCATGCGAGGTATAGCCATGTGTCATTGTCAAATGCATTAGGGCTAAAAAAAATGATGGCCAAGATTAAGGTGTCCCTACTCGCACGAGGTAGGGGAATATTTTTTTTCTAATCTTCTTTTTGTCCATTTTGGTATGTGCCATGTGTCACAAGGATAGCTTCTTCTTTTTTTCATACCTCACTGAGGTAGCGATTTAGAAAATAAAACATGGTATGCGAGATTTTCTAAAATACATTATACATATCTCATTGAACAAAGCCCCCCCTTTTTTAATTTAAAAAAGCCCCTGTTTTTTGTCTCATTGAGCAAAGCTCCCCGTTCTTTATTTAAAAAAAATACATTATACATACCTCACCAAGGTATGCGGAGTTCTTAAGAAATCAAATTTGGAAAAATTTTGAGAGTTGCATTGCTTGTTTTTTTTTTAAAAAAAAAAGAGAGAATTGCTATTTTTTCTACCTAGCCAATGTGATTATATATTAATAGAAACTATTTTTTAAATGTGTGAATACCTCACCGAGGTATTGGGGTGATCCAAGGTGGCTTCAGTGTGCAAGCTTATGTGGAGTCCATAGGGGAGTGGCAAAAGAATACCTCACCGAGGTAATGGCACAAGTGTGATGTGGCGGGTGAGTCTCTGATGATGTGCAGGCCATATAGACCCAAAACTACCTCGCACGAGGTATTCAAGAGCTTGCTTTGGATGCTATGTGGCAGTGGGTGATTAGAGTAAATATCTCGCTCGAGGTAGGCCTAACAAAGTTTATGGGCAGAGTGGGGGTGTCAAAAGTGGGGCACCCTGTTCTCATGCCAAATATAATGGTTGTACATGGTAGCACATTATTTACAGTTTTTATGTATATTATTTTACTTTCATGTCAATGTTTGTGATCTCAAATTTAAGAAGTTTGATATGCAAATCCATGCAAAAGTTTATGTCATTGTAAAGTATTATTGTGAGTTAGACTTTTGCTTGCTTGAACTAGTGTTTTGTTAAAATTGCAATATGGAGCTCGCACACTATGATTACGAGAGAGAGAGAGAGAGAGAGAGAGAGAGAGAGAGAGAGAGAGAGAGAGAGAGTTTAAAAACAAAAAATCCACAAAGCAAGCCATATGTCATGATAGAATTGATTTGTCTACCTTATGGCACACGTTTTGTAACCGCTCCATAAGGAATTCCAAAAAACATGCCATATGGCATGCATCATAGACACAATATAAGGCATTCTCTTTACTGTTCCGAAGTGCATGCATATGAGCATATATTCACCGGGGGGAGGAGGGGGTTGTGCTAATTGTACAGACTGACTAGCAATCATAACTACATATCTAGGCACGTATCTCCTCCTTAAAATTATGCTGCTCCTTAAAATGAGTATTAGTACTATTGATGAGGACAGTTATAGTGTCTTTTATGTAAAGTCTCCCATCTATAAACATTCTCATGCCTTAATGGACATGATCAACCCTTAGTCTTTGCTCCTACAATAAGGCTTAATTAGAATAAAGACCACATGCATTTGTAGTCTATAGAGGTCTAAAGGCATGAGATGCTCCGTTTCTCCTTGAGGATCTATCATGTGGCTTCAAGGAAGCTCCAAAGATGAGTATACTTTGACACTCTAAAGGCATGAGATGCTCCATATCTCCTTGAGGATCTATCATGTGGCTTCAAGGAAGCTCCACTAATTGTGTAAAACAATATTCAAGTTGACATAACACTAGGTTTTTGATTGTTATCAAATCTGAAGTGTGTATCCAAACGTACGTACAGATCTGGTGGTGGGAGGTTTTCGAAATTGAGAGCTAAACAAAAAAAGCATCCAAGAGGTTCATATATAAGAGACTTGGAGAATATTTATGTGAAAGTTTCTCCTTATTAACAAGTCTAATAGAAACCCCTAGTTTGCTCATTTCAAACAAGGGCATGAGCTAAATGTTACTTTAGATCTAACATTGCTTGTGCTCAATGAAAACAATTGTAAACAGGTCATTTTGAGTGTTGAAGAGTTTTTGTGCACAAATACTCACAAATTGTAACTTATGTGTTGCAAGTGCTGCAGCAGCAGCAACAACAACAACAACAACGGCAACGACCCTAGTCACAACAATGACCCTAAGAAAGTTGTGTCATATATATATATATGTACGAACGAAAACACAATGTGAGCTTGGATTTCTCGTTGCTTTTCGCTTTTCGCTTTTTGCTTTTTGCACAGCAAGCAGAAGAAGACACAAGCAGAAGCAATGTCGTTAGAGAAGACCTATGATATTGGGCAGCAGCTCGGGGAGGGCGCAGACGGCACAGTGAGATTATGCACCCACAAGGAGAGCGGGCTGCAATATGCATGCAAATCAGTGCCAAAATTGAAGGCCCGTGCCTTGCAGCATGTGCGCAAGGAGATTGCGACGCTCAATCGGCTGAAAGCAGCAGGGCTGCATCTCAACGTAGTGCGCCTGGAGGAGATCTTCGAGGACGAGGAGTTCGTGCATGTGGTGTTGGAATTGTGCGGCGGAGGCCACCTGTTCGAGCATCTGGTAAGCACCAAGGAGCGGCGATTGCCGGAGGCGCAGGCAGCACAGGCCTTTGCTGCAATTGTGCGAGCCGTCTGCTTCTGCCATCACCACCGGGTGATGCACAGAGACATCAAGCTGGAGAATATACTCTTGGCTCGCCCCTTTGATCCAAACGAAGGCTATAGCAGCATAATCAGGTTGGGCGACTTTGGCTCCTCTGCCGATATCCGCCCAGGCATCTTGGAGGCGGACATGGAGGGCACACTATATTATCTTTCCCCAGAGATGCTACTCACAGGTACATATGACGAGAGAATTGATGTGTGGAGCTTGGGCGTGCTTCTCTATACATTGCTTTGCGGCTATTATCCCTTCGACGGCGAGACGCCCGCCCAGATTGTGGCAGCTGTGAAGCAAGGCAGGCTAGACCTCTCAGGAGATCCGTGGCCCTCCGTCTCTAGAACCGCCAAGGACCTCCTCAAGGCTATGTTACAACGCAATCCCGCAAGGCACATGCGCCTCAACAAGATCCTCTCCCACCCATGGCTCCTAGCTGCTGCAGTGGCACCTACGTCTCCGACCAGGTTGCTTCACAGTACATCAACACAGCCATCTCTTTTGCTCGCCTGAGGACTCTTGTGTGGAGGGTAGGGAGATGGGAGTTGAAAGCGTGGTTGGACGGTGCTCTTCGTGCGGCTTGTTGGCAACCATCATCCATACGGCCATCATCTTCTTCTTGCAGCACGCAAGGTATGGTTCATGTGAGAAGTAGCTTATAAGGGAGGGACCAATATTGGTAGTAGGGGAGGTAGTACTTATGGGGCATCCTTCACCCTGGCGCTCCACCCTTCCATGTGCACACACTTTCACCACAAGTCTGCATCCCACACATAGGCCGAAAGCTCTATACCGGAGGGGCCGTATTGGTTCGCCCCCCATGAGATACACATCTGCACTCGCACAATAAAACGTAGACCTGACCATGTCAGATGTACTACAAAAGCATGCACGCTCTCATGGGGATTGATTGTGGGGCATTGGCGTGTCCTCTGCCTGTATAGGTATGCCGTACGCTCTTGTGTGGGAAAGACTTTATATCCACTTAATCAACGAGGTGGTAGTTGCTGAGGGTGAGGGGGAGACAATTCGTCCATCTTGCAGCTGGCTCAGGAACCGACTGTTGGCTTGGAAACTCCGCCTGACCCCCACTCCTCCTCCAATCCAAGTCCCCCTTCCCATATATGCTACTCACCTTGCTCTACATTGATGTAAGGTGGTGCCACGTGTGATGATGGTATGTGACGGTCGTGTGGGGACTCCCTTCCAGCGGCCTCTTAGTCTCCTGGCTCGACTATCTCTACACTAGAGGATATTCTCCATCATTTTTGTTTTCGATGCTCGTCTCGATATTGACGAGAGACATGAGTTGTGATTTGCTTGAGACACCATGTGTACATATTATTATGGTGGTTCAGAGATTCATTGTCGACTAGTTGCTGTGCTTGTTATGCATGCTGCTTCTTATATTGGATTTAAGTGCACATGTACATATAGAAATCTGCAAACGTTCTTGACGTTCAATGTCAGCATTGATTACTCCACACTGATATACAATGGAGCTTATGTCTATTGATTTAGATCATGGACTTGATCGAGTTTGGATGCTGGCACATCACTTCTATGTTCTTGAGATTGAATTGATGCCACTGTGCATGTGTGAGTGTGTGTTATCTTTGCTATCGCACCTCTTGTTGTAGTTGAGGCTCATACAGACGTAAACGAAGCATAGACAAGTGGACACTCACATGCATATCAAACTAGCCCATCTAAACCTACGTAGCCCAAATGTCCTGGTGCATCATCTTTGTTGCAGTTAATTCGCTCTATTTGTAATGCAATTCTGCAGGCAGCATATAAGCAGTTGGCAAGGGGAAACAAATCCATGCGAGATCGCTAGACAAGGGTTGCTGGGAACTAGTATTGTGATTTGCTCTACTCACATGCGATATGTATGCCAAGTGTGGGGCTTTTGCAAGAGCACAACAAGCTCTATTCTTGGCACGTTATTTGTTGAAATTCACTAATTTTAGTGAGTGAGCACGGAGCTGTTTTGCATGGATGCAACCAGAGGGGCACTCTCCAGATGTAGTGACAGTTGCTTGCGTTGTAAGAGCTTGTGGCACCATAGGAGTTGCTGACAAAGGGGCGCAAACTCATGATGCGACTGCCAGATGAGGGATGCAGAGAGATCATGCTGTGATGCTTAGTGAGATCCCAAGATGTTTTCTCTCGGAGCACCAATTGCAGGATATGCTACACGAGTACTATTGCAGCATGGATCAGCTGAAAAGAGTAAACCGATTCATGATGAGCTTGCTAGGTGGGTTATTGGGAAACAATATTATGCTTGCCAATGTTTTTATTGGACATGTTTGCCAAGTATGATAAGGGCACTGCTTTTGTGGCAAGCTTACTGAGGGCTTGCACCAAGAGCAGAAAGATTTACACTAAGGCACTAGACTACTTGAGATTATTTTTAAAAGGTAAAAGTGCTTAGATGCTTCAGTGATTATGTGTGCAATATGTCGTTTGCTTGTGAAGCAGAGAAATGCACTAATTTTCCAGTATGCCTGGAAGGACAAGCAAGGAGGCAGTCTTTTAGACTGCACTATACCTGGCAGGGGCTGAGTCCAATTTCTTCGAACTGTTTTGATGGATGCTGCACGATTGCCTCTTGTAGCGGACTAGGATGCCCATTGTGCAGGCACACTAAATCACTAGGGTCCTCTCTAGGGCAGTATACCCTTGGGAGTTAGCACAAGCTAGGGAGATGGCGACCTCTCTGTCCCACTCCACTACGCACTCACATAGACTCAAGAACGGAACACCACACAAGAGCTACCTAGAGTGACATGCATGCAACATAAGATGGAACTAGGCAAGAGTTGGGACACCACAAAACCATGTATGGCATCCGGGATCCTCCTCAGTACACCAGAGTCTCTCTATATACAATGGGCATGGCACCTTGGGCTATCACGAGCCAAGTGCTAAAAGTGGTCACTGACATATGCCATTGGAGTAGGTGAGAGGCGCCAAGCACAAGTAGGTGAGCACTGCTTCATCGGTCAAGTGGGTAGCCAAACTTGGGGAGTGGGGCCGCCGGAGATTGTGTGACTGGTAGGTGGCCTTGTGGTTCACAGACTTGGGTGCTGATTTGGGGGTGCCCGATATTGGGGGTTCATGAGCTTGGGGTGCCTAGACCTTGGGGGTGCCCGATTTTGGGGGTTCACGAGCTTGGGTGCCCGACCACTGGCAGTGAGGGAGGCTACACCTCTCTTTAGATGCAGTGAACTGTACTTGCATTTTGAAAGTCTTTGGTACAATAGAAGCAGCTGAAATACGAAACACGTTTATGATGAGTCTGTTTGACAAAGGTTGCTAAGCATCATTATTGTGACTGGAAAAAATAATATGATGATTGGCTTGACAAGTAGAATATATATGCTAAAAGTAGTCGTCTTACAGAAGCATGAAGAGCTCCCTTCTTGAGATGCTGGCTGGATATGTTTGACTTGCCAAGACAAGAAACTACTCAGCTGTTTTGAATAGATGCGGAAAAAGGGGCTCTCTCTCAGATGCAGTTATTACCTTTTCTTGCATGCTGAAACCATGTGCTGCCATAGGGGTGTGTCAAGACTGTCAAGGTTTGCTGCAAGGTGATATTGTGCTTGGCACTACTCTCATGAATATGTATGCTCTCATGGATACGTAGTTTTGTGGAATGCAGTAATGGCAAGGCTCGCAAACATGGTCAGTGTCAGAATGCTCTTGATTGTTCAAAGAGGGGCCTGCCTTCCATATGGAGTGACTCCTATTTTCTTGGTCTGCACTTATAGCAGGCTACACCCAACAGCAGCAGGGCAGTAACCTTTGCTTGCATTTTGAAAGGGTGAGGCGGCTAACAAGGCAAGACAAATTTCACTGTTAAATTGCCAGACCAGGCTTCCTCGAAAGTGATTTTGTGCTTGATTCTGTCTGTCGGAGATTTACTCCAATGCAGTGCTCTCAGAAAGCGTAAGGAGTGCTCCTTGAAATGCTCTAACTTCAGGATATGCTCTTCAAGGCTAATGTGCACAAGCACTGAACTATTTTGAAGGGATGCCTCTCTTCAGATGCTGCAACCCTCATTTGCATCTTAAAATTTGTGGCAGCATAGGAGCTGCTCAGGAGGGAGGGGGAGGAAATTCATGATGACATTGCTAAACAACGGGTGTTGTGAACTACTTTTGTGCTTGGAACTGCCCTTATAGATATGTATGTAAGTGTGGTGCTCTTGCAAAAGCATGGCGGGTGCTTGAGGAGCGTCCTATTCATACTAATTGCTCGATATGCCCTACAATGAGTGTTCCTGAAATGGCCTTGTCAGAGCCCTTAACGAATGGGGGAAACCACAGCATGCCCTCTCCCTTTACAAGAAAATGGAGGAAAGCTCTTAAGTACCCAATGTGTATATACACTTGTTGGGTTACTTAAGGCCTGTGCTGCACTGGAAGATTTCAAATGACTGTGCTGAAGAAGGGTAAACTGTTTCGAATAGATGCAACTTCAGGGTGTCTCTCCAAATTCTGTTACATAAGTTTGCTTTTTCAAAGCCTGTGGTAGTGTTGGAGAAAAAGAGAAGGACAGAGAAATACAGCTGAAATTAAGTGAAAAGGGCTCTTTCAAGTGACGGCCTTGCTGGCAATGCAGTGGTTGATATGTATGCCAAATTGGGCTTGCTTGCAAATGCACATGCAGCATTTGCTAAGCTTTGAGTTTATGATGTAGTTTCTTGGACTACATTGGTCACTGGATATGCCAAAAATGGTTTTGGAATGAAAACACTGAACTGTTTTGAATATCTATGCAAGCCGAAATGCTCACATGCATGTCTGCAGTTTTAAAGCTTGTGGCATTTAGACAAGGGAAGGGAAATGCATGCAGAGATTAATAAATAATGACTATCGACAGTGCATTGGTTGACATGTATGCAAAATGTGGCTTGCTTACAAAAGCGCAAGGCGTACTTAATAAACTTTCAATATGAAATGATAATACTTGGAATTCTTTGACTACAGATATGCCAAACATGCACTGGATTGTTTTGAGCGAAATGCGATTGGACGGGATATGTGTAGCCAGCCTGAGTGGCTCATGTCCACTACTCTAAGGGGACTCTTTCTCTAGTGACAGTATGCCCCAAAGGAGTCTAGCACTAACGAAGACTACTCAAGTGCACAGTGCAACGAAGACTACTCAAGTGCACAGTGCAGAGTGAGTGATCACCTCAAATGAGTGGATGTAGGAACATAACATGAACAATAGGCAAGTACTGCATGAAAGAACTGAACAGACAAGATACAACTGCGACACAGTACAATAAAGATAGCCAAACCACTGATCAATCACTATATGATCCCGAGGAGTACAAGGAGAGCCCACTGTCTACGCACACTCAGTGCCTAGACCAGTGGCCAAGGGGAAACCATGGGTATACAGAGAGTGCACAGGGCTAGACTATGAAGCTGGCTAGACTGTTTGCAAGAAATCTCAGCTATAGTGGTGAACTAGAAGGCTAAGTGCTCCAGTGCATCCAAAAATGGTGATATGCTATGTGCTATGTATCTGCTCTCACCAAGGTACATGTATAGTAGCCGTATGTCTGTATAGATACCTGGACGTGCGGAGTGTAGGCCGATGTACAGAGGGGGGACGAGCTGTCGGAGGAAGTCGTGCGAGCCGCTGGGGAGGGATCTGTGGGGTGGCGCTGAAGAAGAAACCGGGTGGGTGGCGGGGCAGTTCGGGCGCGGCGGAGAGTGCCTTGCAGCACCGCAGCCGGTGGAAGGAAGGAGGGAGCTAGTAGTGGCGGGGGGCAGTGAATTGCTTGCTGCGATCCTCGAGATTGGAGTAGAGGAGGTTGGGGAAGGGATAGGGCTTAATATGGCAGAGAGAGAGAGAGAGAGAGAGAGAGAGAGAGAGAGAGAGAGAAAAGCATCAGCAAGGAGAGGATTAGGGCTGGAGGGCTGTGAAAGAAGCAGGAAAATTTAATAAAAGAGCCAAAAGATCGGAGGGTGCAGGTTTTAAACTACAAAAAACTACAAGTAGAAATTGTTTATTTCTTATTTTTTGGTTTTCAATAAAGCATTTGAGTATCTTTGTGGGGTTTTTTTTTTGCCATAGGCTAAACCTTAAGTTAATTTCATTATCAATGTTTGTGTGTGGTGGTCACGCCTATAATTTAATTGTCAAATTTTAATTTTCTCTTATCTACTCCATTGGTTATTATAACCCCACCCCTCGAGAACCTTGATTGTAGTAGGTTTTTGTGCTGGCTTGCTTGCTAGTTGCACTAAGTTTAGTACTTAATATGGCCACCTAGTAGAATGTTCAATACGTTGGATTTTTGAACTCTTCACCATAGTAGCTAACCACTCCTTTAATCCAATTGTTACACTGTGTCTACCTTAGGGTGGCTTCACAACTATTTGCAACTCCTAACTCCCCTAATGCTCCACACATGCACCAAAAAACTCAAAAAAGGAAACAAACTCAAGATATGTACTACTATCAATCATGGTTTGGCTCTTGTTTTTGCTGCTTTCCACAAGGGCGTGAGTTCAACATGCACCCTATTTTGTTGCTTGATCAACGCTTCGGAAATCTACACACTCTTGAGCAGCAAATCAATATGTTAGCCTATGTCTAAGGTCATATTTAGGATGTGAGATTGCCGATTGGGCCATTGCTTAGTTTACAAGAGTATACTCTACATCATGATTACTAGAGGTAATAATGGGGTATCATGACATTTCAAGCTATAAGCCACTAGTAGAGCTATGAAATGCTAATCATTTTCTTATCAAAGAGCCCACATACATAGTTTGTTAAACATGTAGGCAGTTAATTTGTCTTCAGACTATACACCATGCAAATAAAAAAGATCTTGACTTATTAGTAATGGTAGCATTGTAGAGCTTGCCACTTTTCTTTGCCATAGTTGTCTCTCTCAACGATAGTCAGCATTATGACTTCCATTTGATGCTTGCAAATATTATCTTGCCTAGACAAATCGCAATGACAACATTTACGCTATTAATTAATAGTGTAGACATTGTCTTGGATGTTTAAATCATTCATGCTTCTAGGTCTCGCAAATTCTCCATTTAACTTCACATATGCATCAGGATATTCTTAAAAAGAGCTATCAAGTTCATTAGAACTTTGTGAATAATATTAAATCTTCTTCTAACCTTGGCTTCTTTCAACATGTTAATATAGCAATAATAGGCATGGCAAGCACAAATGCTAGTCTCAACACAACACCCCTGAATAGTTTTGTGACAAACTAGGAATTGAGAGTTAAGATTACCACAATATGATTCTATGCTATCGTTTGTGTGTTGATTGGCATGAGGTAAAGTGCAAGCAGTTGCAAATCCATGAGCTTGTAAAACAATTCATGTTTCTAGTGTGTTAACCTAAGTGGGGAATCATTGCATAGAACTACATTCCATGTCTTTTAATATATTTCATTTCTATGCAATAATGCCAATGATCTTTGAAGTAGGATATAAATGCAGCCCCATCTACGTAGTCTTGGTACAATACTACAAAGCTGATCCCTTGCCTTCCCTTTGCTTCATTGTAGTGCAAGATTTTTGCTTGCAAATGCATAATATATTGAGGGCCCTATAACAATAGGACTCCTCACTTTCCTAACTATATTTTTGAGCCAAATCTTTGAACATGGCATACGCACATATGAATTGGAACTCCATACACAAATCTTGCATGCAAATAAAAAAGGTTGGAAAGTTGTATTGCATTGTGTAAAACTAACTTCTTTGTCAGGAATTTAGTATCCAAGCATACCTGATGATGTAATTTAGATTTCTACATCATCAATCATAAATGCATTTGGCCATCATGTGGAGCTGTAGTCCAAGATGTGATGCCCAAGCGCACAAAGAAGAACTGAAACTTGCAATTTCTATATACCTGGTACCAAAAATGGCTCCATTGCAATGAAGCTATTGTTCTAGTAACACTTTAGCATGCCCAACTACCATTCTTTTAAAATTCTATGTATAAAAGCTTGGCCCTTGTTAGTGTTGGTCTCTTGATATTAAAAAGAGTGACTTGGATTTTTCACAACCCAATTTTGGACATAAATGGTATCATCTAGGTATGCCTTAACATCAAGACCTTCTAGCGTGTTTGGCATTCCACATGAAAGCACCATAATTTAGTAGGTCTATAAATGCCTCTTTATATCTCATTAACTATTGTAAGTTCCTCCTTTTTAAGCATCCATGGGGTTGCTCAATACGTCACATTCCCATCACGATGAAAAATAAGGCACTTTAAAGAATGTATAAGAGTAATGGTTTGGCAAATATATACTCTATACAAACCTAAAAATGTAAAAACTTATGGCAAATCTTTTGGATGACTTAAATAGAATGGTAGTACTTAATGTATTTTGGCAAATCTCTCTTAAACTTTTAAAACTTACAAAAAATGAGCAAAGTTAAATAAAAATGGAAGTTTAAAATAGCCAAAAAAAAATGGAGACCCTTGAAAAATAACCAATCGGCTATAAATAGCCCCTAATTGATTCTTTGATTCCCATCAATCATCAATTTGGGTAGGCATTCCACATGAAAGCACCATAATTGGTTGGTCTACAAGTGCCTCCTTTTGTTTCATTGACTATTATAAGCTCCTCCTTTAAAGCACCCATGGCGCTTTTCAATATGTCACATTCCCATCAATCATCACTTTCGGCTGAAGGGAGGGCTTGGTTTTTGTTTCCTTGAGGCCTTTCCTTGCAGCTTCTCAAATCCTTAGTCTCGTTAGATGTCTCTACAAAGATGCACCCACATTCTTTATTTACATGCATAGGATCAAGAAGATGATTCATCTTTAGTTACTTCTAAAATGGCAATTTATATCATGTTATTGGCCTTCTTTCAAACAGGATGATGGGCATGGATGTCCGTCCTTGTCAGTCTCCACACGAGTTGCACAATTGGATATGCCAATCTAAAAGAGATGTGGCCTCTCCATATTATTGTTAAACTCTTGCACAAACTTCTTTTCTTTTAGTCGTTTGCATCTTATACATCCCAAGTATACATTCTTTTTGAGATGCTTACTACATGTGGACTTTAACATATTTGTGTATTAAAAACAAGAATTTTATCCTTTAGGTCATGTTGAGAAATGCAATGTGTGAGGGTGCAACATGAATAGAGAAAGGGGAGGAGCATGCACATTAGAAAAGGATAGACTAAGGGTACATTGGCAAAGGTTGATTTGTATGGTCATTTGTAAAAGGCGAAGTCAAAGGTCAAAAAGATAGCACATGGAAAGTGCAAGGGAGAACATGTAGTGTGAGCATTTACGAATACAAGGATGGCACAAGGGTGCATGGAGCATGTGGATGAGAGCTGTATAAACATGTACTTGGATCAAGCTAAGTAATGAGATTATTGATTCGTTGTCTTAATCATTGTGCCATTGATTAATTTCTATCTTAATCTTGTATTAGCATTTTCTTAGTCTTCCATTATGACCTTGATCACTTGCTACTATGAGTCGCCCTAGATCCATGTATTTTAACATGTCTACACCTATAAGAGAACATATGTGTCTTTAAAATTATGACGTGATATGGTAAGTGAATAGATTGCCATTACTAGAAAATGATAGCACCTAAAATAAAAATAGTATTTAGATAGTCATGGTGGATAGCCTAAGTCATGATATCAAGAACCTTAAATTGTCAAGAATCAATCGGCTTTGACATGTGAAGCATCTCAAAACCTTCACATAGCTCTTGCAAATCCTTAATTAGAGGCACTAAGTACACACTAATGTTTGTGATGACATGTGAGGTTTGTTAACTTTACAAAATAATAATTTCTTAATTGACAGATATTTAAATTATGCTTGACAAGATGTAAGGCGATACAATTGTACATATAAATTAGAAGGCTTGACATCAGAGGATTCTTTTTGAAAGATATGAGAGCTATAATGTTGTATTTTAAAAATTTCTAGAGCCATTGGGCTTAGAGAAAGGACTCATTCCATCCAATCCCACCCTTATGTAAGTTAGGGTTTCTTGGCTTTGTGTGGAATTCTTTACCATGTGTTATGAATATGCTAAACGCTTGTGCAATCAACCAAATTTGCATAATCCCATTTGCACCCTTGTTTTGTGCATGCCTTCCTTAAACCAATCCTCTCCATATTTTGGGCATGTTGTGGGTGGCCAGCTCAAAGCTCCCTTAGTACAAGACACAATCCTTAACGCATGCATGGATTGCACGATATTCCAAAACAATACCTCTTATCGCCTTCCTTCCCTCTTGCCTTGACTTTGTTAGTGTATTTTTATGGTAGTATCCTTGTGTGGAGAAACTTTTATGGGGATAGCACTAATGATAAATGACATCAAATAAAATCAGTGCATATTTAGGATACGTAAGCTTGCACAATTATGTGAGAGTTCTACCCTTGTATAGAGGTGTGATGTTATTTCTTTCTAAGAAAGATATCCATTTTATCATACTGCAATCAAAAAAAGCATGAAATAGGCTCTCATGTGCCAACTTTATAGGTCATGTGTTGACCATTTTTCCTTTGACTTGCTCTTTGACTTTGGATGCATATCTTTGATTAAAGGCAACTTCGTTAATTTTCCTAAGGATTTGCATACTCTTATGTGGTAATCAAAAATTTGGAGAGCTAGAAGTCACCACCCTAGGTGGATGGATAGGCCAATCATCCTCTTTTTCCAAATCATAAGTCTTGTAAAACATGTATAAAAAAATGTGAACACACTAATTATCATTTCAAGTGGCATACGTGTACTGAGGAGGAGTGACATGGAACATTAAACATTAACATTGATGGATTCAGATGCTTACTTTTTCTAAAATTAAGGTTTCTCAAGCTTTTATCTACAAATAAATATTACTACAATTTTCACAAAATAGAATATCACATCACTTCCTCTCCATTGATCACATCAAGCTAAAATTGGACCCTCGACCATCAAGAAACCCTAAAAATACCAGATTCTAAGCAACAGGGCATAAAATTTTATGGGAAATTTTAAAAGGATATTAAACTTGATACAATTATTGTTCTTTATAGGCTAAAATTGTAAATATAAAGGACATTCAATTTCAACACCCTAGGTGGCTAGATAGGCGAATCATCTTCTTTTTCCAAATTGTAAGTTGCCTAAAACATGTATAAAAAAATGTGACATTAACATTGAAAAAACTTATAAGCCTAATCTATATAGCCTCATCTTCACTTTTCAACAAGGACTATGATCTAAATATTGCCTCTCGTCCTCCTTTATGCCAGTACGTGGGAGATGATATATCGTGTATTCAGGAGAGTAGGCTTTTACTGGTGGCCAACAAAGGTTTCTCAAGGTAGTTACAAGCAGAAATCAGAGTCATCGAGCAAGCCTGCAGACAACGAAGGTAACAAGCCAAAGAAAAAGAACAAATGCAACTATTGCAATAAACCTGGTCACTACATTAATGAGTTCAAGAAGCGGCTAGAGAAGGCAAAAAAAAAAGACTTGGGTATGGCTGTATAGCTGATGCATCCACATCTAATGTAGAAATCAAAGAATCTATAAACTATGCACATGATGATTGGGCATTCATTGTGCAATGCAGTTTTGACCCTTCGCATAAGGATGTATCCATGGCTATACAGATGTACATGTCTAGTATTTTGATAGTGGTCTTAGTAAGCACATTAGTTCTCATCTCGCAGCTTGTTCTCATCACTTGAGTCTACTCCATAGGTGCATGGAGCATGTGGATGAGAGCTATATAAACATTACTTGGATCAAGCTAAGTAATGAGATTATTGATTCGTTGTCTTAATCATTATGTCATTGATTAATTTCTATCTTAATCTTGTATTAGCATTTCCTTAGTCTTCCATTATGACCTTGATCACTTGCTTCTATGAGTCGCCTTAGATCCATATATTTTAACAGGTCTACACCTATAAGACAATATATGTGTTTTTAAAATTATGACGTGATATGGTAAGTGAATAGATTGCCATTTCTAGAAAATGATAGCACCTAAAATAAAAACCGTATTTAGATAGTCATGGATAGCCTAAGTCATGATATCAAGAACCTTAAATTGTCAAGAATCAATAGGCTTTGACATGTGAAGCATCTCAAAACCTTCACATAGCTCTTGCAAATCCTTAATTAGAGGCACCAAGTACATACTAATGTTTGTGATGACATGTGAGGTTTGTTAACTTTACAAAATAATAATTTCTTAATTGACAGATATTTAACTTATGCTTGACAACATGTAAGGCGATACAAGTAAATTAGAAGGCTTAACATTAGATGATTCTTTTTGAAAGATATGAGAGCTATAATGTTGTATTTTAAAAATTTCTCTAGTCACTGGGCTTAGAGAAAGGACTCATTCCATCCAATCCCACCCTTATGTACGTTAGGGTTTCTTGGCTTTGTGTGGAATTCTTTACCATGTGTTATGAATATGCTAAACAACTGTGCAATCAACCAAATTTGCATAATCGCATTTGCACCCTTGTTTTTTGCGTGCCGTCCTTAAATCAATCCTCTCCATATTTTGGGTATGTTGTGGCCAGCTCAAAGCTCCCTTAGTACAAGACACAATCCTTAACGCATGCATGGATTGCACGATATTCCAAAACAATACCTCTTATCACCTTCCTTCCCTCTTGCCTTGACTTTGTTAGTGTATTTTTATGGTAGTGTCCTTGTGTGGAGAAACTTTTATGGGGATAGCACTAATGATAAATGACTTCAAATAAAATCAGTGCATATTTAGGATACGTAAGCTTGCACAATTATGTGAGAGTTCTACCCTTGTATAGAGGTGTGCTGTTATTTCTTTCTAAGAAAGATATCCATTTTATCATACTGCAATCAAAAAAAGCATGAAATAGGCTCTCATGTGCCAACTTTATAGGTCATGTGTTGACCATTTTTCCTTTGACTTGCTCTTTGACTTTGGATGCATATCTTTGATTAAAGGCAACTTCGTTAATTTTCCTAAGGATTTGCATACTCTTATGTGGTAATCAAAAATTTGCAGAGAGACGAGGGTTGATTGGGACTTTATTTAGTGTCTACTACTCCCTCAATCTCTGTAGTATTTTCAACTTCAAGGCTCACAAAGGCATTAAGTTCTTTTCTCTCAAGTGATTACACTCAAGAAATCTTCAAAAATCTTTCAAACCTTTTGCTGTATTATCTATCTATCTATTGTTTATTTATCATTCTATATTCTATGAACACAAAAATAATATAAATAGAATTATAAACACGTGCAAGAAGGTCTAAAAAGGTTTCTTAGGCGATATTCACTCCAAGACAAGAATCAACAACTTACGTTGCATTTCCATGCTTGTGTTGCTAAATCTCACCTTGCCATCATTTTTCGTGTTGTTTTGGGTGATTTTTAGTGCTTTAAAGATCATTTTTTTGCCTCGATTTTCAGTTTGAATTTTGAGGCTGCTGGTCGAAGGCCAAACGATCAATTTTGCCCTTGGATGGTCAAGACCAATTTCAAAGAGCTCGATGTCGGCTTTTCAATGAGCACTAGAGCACATTCATCAAACTCACAGTTTAGGAGATACAAGCCTCCAAATAGGGCTCTTTTCCAGAGTTACTACCATTATCTTACATCAAGGAGTCAAGGTAGATACACCAAAAGATCATACATTCAACATATGAAGCAATGGTGTCCAAATCTACAACTAGGATGGGCGCCCGTAATAGTGTGATGGAATACTTACGACGATTCCCACTTCAAGAGTGTGTGGTAGCAAGTTAGGATGAAGTCCCAAGTGATGTACTTTATGGATATATTATGAGAGTAGTCATTGTAATATCATTAGGCCTCTTATGATCCTAAAGTGCCGAGCCCACAGTTTAAGTGAGTGTGAACACTTATGGCCATGTATATAAGTGAATATCTCTCATAATACTCCCATTGTGCAATAGAGTCTTGCTCTTGCTAATCCTCTTGCTAATCTCTCTCTCTCTAATGCATGCTAGTGAGTGTGTGTGAGTGATGTGTGAGGTGAGAGGAGGGACGAATACACGTAGTGCAACGCGGCAGTGTGACAACGCTTGCGAGAGACGCGGTGGAATTACTTCTCAAGGAGTTGTAAAGCTTAGAGACCTCCAGGGTTATGGGCTCGGCCACTGGAAAGATCCTCATGACACTTGCAGTTCACCAGGTAATCTCTTGTTGGATGTGTTTCAAGGAGGGTTAGGGTGAGCTATTAACATTTTTGGCGCTGCTGTCGGGGAGCCATCCCTTGGCTTTTTCCATCATTTTCCTCTAATCTACGCATTACCCATTGTCCATTGTCTTGATTATTGGTTTCCCACCATGAAAAAGATGTGGATTTGATGGAGTTTTGTGTGTGATTTTGTGATAAATAGCTCAACATTACATTGGAGCAATTCTTGTGTTTAGTGCCGCCTAATTATCCAAAATAGCTATTGAAAGAATAGCACGTGTGGAGAAATTGGTGGAAGTTTAATCAAATAGCATGCTAGATAATGTGGATCATTAGAACTAGTTCCGGACTATGTTGAAGCACCTCTATGGAAGAAGCGTATGAAAAAGATATACACAAAAGTGGTTGGGTGCAAGAAGAGGAACTACCTGAAATGAACTTGGGAGATGGTCAAAATCCTTGAATGGTCTGGGTAAGTGCCAAACTCATAGAAGAATGGAGGTAGAAATGATAAGAGTTAATGTCTAGATATACAGATGTATTTTCTTGGAGCTATATAGACATAAAGGGTATAGATCGTAGTTTTTATCAATATAAACCCAATCTTAAGGAAGATGTAGTTCCCATTCCGCGGAGGGACCGGATGAATCCAAATTATGCCCTACCAAGTTAAAGAAGAGATTGATAAATTGCTGAAAGTAGGTTTCATTTTACCCATTGACAAAGCTAATTGGGTGTCCAATTTTCATCATTCCCCCCCATAAGAAAAGTGGGAAGTTGACGATATGTGTGGATTATAGAAAGTGGGAAGTTGACGATATGTGCGGACTATAGAAAGTTGAATGCAACCACTATCCAAGATTCCTTTCCCATTACCCTTCACAGATTCTCTTCTAGATGTGTTGTTGTTGGTGGTCATGAAATGTATTCATTTTTTAATGAATTCAATGGTTACAATTAGGTGGCGGATGGCATTTTAAGATAAAGAAAAGACAACTTTTATCATAAAGCGGGGGTGTGTGCCTCCAATGCTATAACATTTGGATTAGAAATGTACCAACTACCTTCCAAAGAATGGTTTAGAAAATCTTGAATATCTCATAACATTCATGAGGGTATTCATGGATGATTTCAGTGTGTGTGAGAAGAATTTGGAGCGTCTTCATCATTTGACACTATGTCTAGAGAGGTACCAAGAAAAAAATTGAGCCTTAATATGGCAAAATGTGTCTTTGTAGTTTAGCAACCTGGGATCATTGCTTGATCATATAGTTTTAGAGGAAGGATTAGTAGTGGATCCCCACAAGGTGATCATCATAGTTAGGCTTCAAGCTCCATGTAACATCAAATAATTAGGTAGGATTCTTGGGCAAATAAAATGGCACACAAGGTTCCTTCCTTATTTGGAACATGTGGCACATCCACTATACATACTCACAAAGAAGAATGCTTAGCATCTATATGGAATGATAAATGTGAGCAAGCATTCTTTCATCTTAAAATGATATTTCTAGCAATGGTAATAGTGCAGCCTCTGGATTGGGAGAGATTATTTCATGTTTTTGTAGATGCATTAAATATTGCAATTGGAAGTGCATTAATGTAGCAAACCAAAGGAGGATGGTTTCACCCAATTTATTAATGCAGCAAGGATGGTCCCACCCAATTTATTAATGCAGCAAGGATGGTTCCACCCAATTTATTATGCAAAGCCACATGTTGTCTACTATGCAGAAAAGAATTACTCCATAAGGAGAGAGAAGCGTTGGACATGATATATTCACAGAAATGGGTTTAGATTAAAACGCTATCTTGGTAAATTTCCAAAACCGATGCTTGGGAAAACTATTTTTGTCACACACGTGCATGGCACATGTTTAAATCCACGTAGTGTGCCATTGGGTAGTGTGTAAAGCCATTCGTGGGTCATTAGTATTGCATCGTGGGGTGACATGCACTCTATTTCTCTTAGTTTCTTAGTGACATAAACACATTTTTTTATTCTTGCCAAGAGCCTTCACAGAGTTCTTTGCTTTCTCGCTCTCCATTTTCTCTCACCCAACTATCACAACTCACAAGCTCTCTCTGCAACCATGGTGGAATTTGAGAAGTTAATAATAGTTTTGGATGTCAGCTTTAATCGCAGCTCTACTGAGAGAGAAGGCAGGGTTGGTGTAGTTCTCTTCCCTTCCTTGGAACCCTATGACCATTAGCCTAAATGTGCAAGATCAGTTGCACAAAGTGCAGAAGAATGGGGTGGTGAAAGACTACCACACAGGGATCTCACTTATTACTATTGAGTATGTGACCAAGGTTTTTCATTTGCCTTTAAAAGGAGCAATGGATGTTCTATCAGCACCACTAAAGAAGATATGGATCTGGCAAGGAGTATAAGCATCACAAAGAGCCTCATGACATATTGCATGTCAAGTTTCCCATAGAAACGATAATCCTTACCCACAAGCTCACATACATGTCAAAGAGAGCACTAGATTTATATTTGTATACATTTACTAGAAAGCTTGTGGCATGGGCACACATCTTGTTAATTTGTAAGCAGAGCATAAGAGTGTAGGCCCTCACTCAAGGTAAATATTGGACAATATTTACACTTTTGCCCATCATTAGGGGATCTCCATGACTTTTGCCCATCATTAGGGGATCTCCACGACTTTATAGACCCCTAATATAGTTGCCTCATGAGCACAAGAGGGGAGCAAGAAGAGGTTTGCATGAAACCAAGTGCAATTGGATTCCATCGAAGAGGAGTTTTAGACCATCATTTTAGAAGGGGAAGTTGCTCAAGTTCAAGCACAAGAGAGAGGAAGACTTGGTGGCCATTCTCTAACATGTATACATTATAGTGATCATTCATATTCGTTATTAAGAGATGTAAACTCTAAAACCAAGGCGAGCCGCACAACCAGCCTCTGTGCTAACAGTGGGCACACCGAGGGTGTGCTACCACCTTAGGGGGTCCCAAGGATATCATGCAGGGTGCTAAGGTGGGCAAGGGGGCACCACAACACCTTGTAGAGACGGGTGTGGGTTTCCAAGCCCGGCCGGGGCATGTCGACAAGGTGCACCCGAGGGGGGACTGCGTGGGGGAGTGCGGGCTGGGTGTGTGGGGAGCTAGTCGTCCTCTTTTTTAATCTTGTTTTGTTTATAACTTGTTCATATAGTTTCTGTTTTTGGAGGTCAATTACTCCATTTTTGTAGATCTCCTCAAGCTCCATACAACAACGCTAAAAATGCATTTGTTCAAGTTTCAGTTGCATTCACATATTTAAAAAAATGTTCAGGTTGGCCCAAGTCCACCGCACACCTGGAATGTGTTCCATGACAACTGGGGTGCCGATTGGTGTGCAGTTCACTTGGAAAGGGAGAGAGCTGCCCAAGGGGGGGAAGGGGAAGGAGTCGTTGGGAGGGGCTACGAGGTGTGCAAGGAAAAGGGAGCGGGCCACGCTCGATGGCCATGAAACTTGGTAAGCCAGTGGCCATCGAGCCATGCCCAATGGCCATGAAACTTGGTAAGCGAGTGGAAAGTGTCAAAGTGCGCTAGCAACCAAAATATTCTCACTTTGAACTAAGCCTGATGTTTGAATTCGGTAAATTAAATGTAGACAAACAATATTGGAGAGAGAAAAAAATTCCCTCTAATTGTAAGTGTGGTTGTGCGTTAATTTCTCATTTAAGTATCCCTCTAGTGATTTTATTACTTGGTTTAATGATATCTTTTTATATGTAGAGATTTTCTCCTCAAACTTTATAGAGGAACAATCCTTGCAAAGTCTTACAGGGACACTTGAGGTGCTTTATGCAAGGATTGGTGAGGTAATGCACCCTCAAAGTAGCACTTCAGAGCTTCTTCACAATAGAGTTTTCTTCTATTTGCATTTGTATGTAGTTCCAACTCGTGATGGGAGATAAGACAAGCTTAAAGTCATCCCCTCTCCTCCTCTTTCAAGTCTTCATTAGCTAGAGCCAAATATTTGGATGGTGGCGGCCTTCAAATAAAAAATGATTTGTGACATCCACACCTCTTTGAGATTTTCAAAAGCCTCCAACCTCTATTGGACTTAGGTGGTGTTGTTCTATTTACTTATTTGTGTGTATGTTCTACAATCTTGCATTTTCCCAAGCACACACTATGTTTCTATGCAAGACAATGGGAGAGGAATATCATGAATAGCTTGTGAGGAAAGCATTGGAATTTACGGGAAGGTGAACACAAGGGAGATATTTTTAGGTGCAAGGTTGTTCAATCAAGTTTAACAAATAGATACTTAAAAGCACCAACAACCTTGCATATTTGGCTCCATTACAGATGAAGAAGCAAGGGAAGTGGGTACCCCTCTAAGTAGCAGAGGAAGTAGTGGTGCCCATTACCTTGTGGATTTGGATGCCTAATGGGTGTGTTGAAATTGTAAATGCTAACAAGCATTGGAGCCTAGCGAATGTGCAAGATCATCTCAACATTATGGGGTTTGAGAACATCACTAATGGTATCTTTAAGTTCCAAGGAAGAAAGGTGATTCCTTAGCCTTGTGGGTGAATTTGTTGCAACTTGCTTGTTTTTTTTTGTTTTTTTTGCACATGCTAGATTAGGAGGCGATTGGAGACAACGACGATGGTTTTTGCTTTGTGGACTACATATGATGTCATTTTGTGTGCCAAATGATATCTCATGTTATAAGTTTTGATGTTTTGATGTTCATGATATATAATAGTGGGATTTTCTTGTCCATTATGATCTTTGGTTTGTAAAAAATGATGCTCTAATTTATGGCAAGGATTCATGATTGATATACACAATTTTTAATATATACACCTTTTCGTAGGAGAAGATGTCTTTCAAAGTTTTTTAATCATATGGAGTCAAACAATTTTTTTTGTAAATATTGGTCCTAAGGTGAAATAGCCATAGTCAATTTATGTATAAAGGGCCCTCTACCTCTTATTTTTCACCTTTCACTTGATTGAATTCACAAATACACTCACTCAACTCACAACATACTATGGAAGCCGATGCAGCCTACAATTGCTTCCTTGCCTTCCTTGCCACTACCATTGTTTTGTGAGTGGCCTCACAAAAATGATATCTTCACAATCTTCATCCCTAACATGAACTGAAGTTTCAGAAGACAATCGCCTTTTCCTTAAGCATATATAAGAAAACCCTCACCTATACGGATGAGAAAATTTATCCGGTTACTCGATGGCCTTTTCCCCATTTTCATTTACATCAATGGCAAGGAGAGGCCTTTCATTCAATGCCTTCAACGCCTTGAGATCGTCGATAGGGGGGGGAAGTCCACTACACCACCAAGGTAGAGAGCCTTTTGGTAAGGGAAAAATAAGCACCACCTTCCATAGTTGACTTGTCACTTTTATCTTTCTTATTCACTAACTCTGATGATGAGGTGGAGCTTCTTGGCTTGATCGTTGGCAAGGTAGTTAAGAGGTATCCCAAGGGTCCAAAGTTCGAGGCACTTATTATATAGGAGAGGAGACAAAATTGGCTAAATAGAAGGCCTTCTTGAGTGATCTTGGTGTCGGTGTAGTTGTGGATAGCTCCTCTTCCTAGGTTAACGAGATGTCCCCCGACCACCTTATTACCGCTCAAGAGCTAGCAACCCTCTCCTGTTAAGAAATTCGGATCTAGATCTCCTAATGACAAGACATTTACCTAATCAAGTCATACTAATTAAACATGATTAAGATGATTAATCTAAGGTGGGTGTAATCTAAGCTTACTCATGATGATGAGTATGTGCAATAGACTCAAGCACAATTAGGTTACAAGATTAAGACTTGTACTCATAGAGAGGCTTGAGATGTGTGCAAGTGATATGATTTTATTTCTTGAAATGGCCCTCTTTTATATGAGGAGGTATATCCTTGGGCTTATACATTAATGTGGGATAAATCCCTTTGCTCATGTGGCTTCATGCTAGGCTTTGCACTTTTCTTGGCTACTCAACTCACTCCCTACCTCTTCCTTGTGCTCTTTGGCTCCACATTTCTCAATACCCCCCCTTGGTGCCAAATATTTGGGCTACTTAAGGTGGTCGGAGATGCGAGGTTTACAACATGTTATCACCCCCCCTCATTGTAACTTGGTTGGGTAACTCAGAGGCTCTCTTGCTTGGTTACTCTCTCGCTTAGAGGTAACATTACTTTTAGAGGTAGTCGGGTGTAAGTTACAATAATCATTACCCCCCCTGGGTGCTCAACTGGATACTCTTAGGTGGTCGGGTATGAGTTACAACAATTATTACCCGCCCTAGGTGCTCTACTAGCTACTCTCAAGTGGTCACAACAAACAAGATGGAATGGTAATATGGGTTTCTAGTCATATGGTGACCCCTCTTTCAGAACAGATGGCTAGGGTAGTGGTGATAGTCGATGTTGCTTACTGCTACTACTGGCTCGAGATCTCCTTGCTTTTTCGTGATGAAGATCCCTTGTTGTTTCCTTTGTTCTACATGTCGATGTTATGTCCTTCTTCACCTTGTTGGCTGCTTCTTGGCTCTTGGTCTTTGATAGCTCATTTAATGTGGACTTTTTGCACTTTTTCATTTATGTTTTACACACGTATGCTCGTATACTTATGTGGTTATGGCATTTTTACAAGGATTACACACTTCTTGTCTCCACACACTGGCATGCTTATTTGACTGCTTACAAATTTTTGAACTTCATCTGAGAGATTTCTTTTGGTTCTTACATAAGCACACATTTGCTTGCTCATAATGACATAATGATTTTTCATTTTCTAATATTATTGACCAATGGTGCTCTTGATGAATAATGTTGATGTTCCAATTTGGTGAAAAAGATTTTGTTGCCATTTGATGACGATGTCATAGGTGCTAGTGAAGCCCAAAACTTGCCTTTTTGAAGACCCATGTGAACAGCCTCTTAATAAAGAAGGCCCTTTACACCAAAAATTTTAAACCTTAGAGAGATTTTTGTTTTTTGGTTTTTTAAAGTCTTCAACCTTATCTATTATGCGTGTCGACAGGCTGCTGCTACTGCCTGTAGGTCATTCTTCTTCTTCTAGCTTACTGTTAATGCGCGCAAATTGCAAGTTGTTCTTCTTCTGTAGGTCGTTCTTTCTGTAGGTTGTGCTTCTTTAAGCTTGCTGCCTGTGCAAACTCTAATGTGCGTTTGCAACCGGTTGCGCATTCTGTCTTTCCAGTGTTCTTTTGTGATGGATGGCTACTTGTGCCTCTCTACGCTGCAGTGTGTTATGCCTTGTCTTGCTGTTGTATGCTGTAGTGCAGGGTCGAGTATATTCTTGGGTATCTTCCTGGATTATGTTAAAGCTGCCAACTCTATTGTTCTCACCCCCTCACACAACTGTGCTTGCTTTCTTCTTATCTTTGCCTAACCTCTAGAGAGGGTGTAGCCTAAGGCACCAGCACACCTAACATTTTTTCTCTATTGACTACCTACAAAGTAGAAGAAGCTAAAGACGAAAGGAAAGACCTAATCAAGATTCTAATAACTTCTTAATCACATGCTAAGCACTCCCTAAAATTGATATTAATTTAGCTAATGGAGAGCTTCACCCTAGCTCTGATACCATGTTAAGAAATTTGGATCTAGCTCTCCTAATATATGACAAGACATTACCTAATCAAGCCATACTAATTAAACATGATTAAGATGATTATACCACTTGGATAATCCATTGCTAACTTGGTTTCTTTGCTATAAGGACATGTGGAGTTTACACCACAAGAGCTCATAGAGCAGGAATTTCAAGTGGTTTACACCAACAGCTTCACCTAAAGTTCGACAAGAATGGAAACCCAATCAACACCAAGCAACTCTCTCAACCACTCTCGTGCATTCAGCACCTACACAAGAGCTTGTTTGTTCAATCAATCCCAAGGGTAACCAACCAAAATCCTCACCTACCGTCTCGACAATAATTGCGCTACAAATTCAAGATTCAATTCCCACATCTGCAATGGAGACTTATGAGCTCATCAAAGACAAACTTACAAAGCTATTTTCACTCCTTTGGATGTGATGCATTAGTGTAGTAGCTACGTGGCAGACATAAGAACCTATTCTCTTAAAAAGGAGAGTAGCCACAAGAACATGTTGCTCGCAAGGTGGTAGCCAAAAAAAACGCACACACACACACACACACACACAAACACAAGGGAGTCACACATATGGCCTACCTAAAAGTGGTAGAATAACACAAACAACTCCCAAGAATCTTTTATAGCCATTATATTTTGTTAAGCTTATAGCTTACTATTCTTTTGGCTATATTAATGTAGTAGCAGCAACTGCTCCATGAGTACATATCCATACTCATGCATTGGAGGACATTTGCACCAAAGCCTCACCATTAACAACTTTGCAAGTATATCTCAAGATGGGGGGGCCATGATGGGTGGAAGCCTGGTCAATGGTAAAACCCATCGCTTGGAATTTTCCTTCAAATTACAAACCTCTCCAAACGACGCTACCATCTTCACAAATCAATGATCTCCAATCCTTTAGTGAAGATATCTATATTAGCCTCACAAGTCGACATAATTCTTTCAATCCTAGCTGACAAGTGGCTACTTCAACAAAAAGCAACAGCTCAATAAGAGTCTATTTGACTCAATTCTTGTACTTCATGGATATTTGCTTCATAAGAGCACTTTAATATACATAAAAGCATGAAAATCACATGGGAAGAAGCCTGCCAGGAACAAGTTCTACTCAAAAACATTTGACAATAATCTTGCCAGACAAAGGGACTTCATCAAAGGCCAATTTCTTCAAATGATGAATGGCGCTTCAATGAATTAAATGAGGAACTGAGAATCACCATCTCGTTCTAATGATTATGTCTACATTCCTTTGGATCCTTCCCTCTCTTCTCTCCCATTATTAACATCTCTTAGTTTCCCCACTAACACAAATCACATTTAACCTTGCTTATGATTGCCAAAAACAAAGTGAGTAAGAAACCCCCAAAAAAATGCTCACACAAAAATAAACATAGAATAATTGTAAAAAATGCCAACCCCCCACCCCGTTAGGAATTCCCAATAAACCACTAACCTTTTCATTCACTCACTAGCTTTTCTTATTCCTTCCGGAGGGACAAAGACCATTGAATTCAACATCAAAGCCAATGACAAAGCTTGTCCATTCTCCCCACACAAAGGGCATTTAAGTACTCCTTGCAAGCAACTTAATTTTTCTCGGTGCACTTGCATATGTCGCCGTAATAGTGTAGACATTTAGAGCTTGGTTGTCAGCTATCTTGATGGAGACCTTGACCGAGCAAGGTGTTTTGTAGCTCAAACATTTATCAACTCAGGCGAATAAGCAAAGCCACATCAGAATTGGAAGCTCCATACGCAGCCACCTGCGGGCAACTGAGCTATTATTATCATTCTGGATATTCATTTGTTGAAATCCAAAACGTACATCTTAAGACTCTCCAAAAATCTCTTTTAATCTTAGTCAACATATAACATAACCCTAATAACTGAACTATATACCAACACTATATACATGTAGATACCTCGTAGTTGCAAAGAGGAAACAATTAGCGTGCCATATAATCATCTCTCTGAAAGTCTAGTATTAGCAACCATAAAAAAAGTTCTTTACTTTTTAAGCACATTTCTCTACTGTTTTAAGGCTAATATAGTTTAAGTAAAAGTACTAAATATATTAACGTATGTATATTCTCTTAAGCCCATATATTCTCTGTCTAGAACTCTCTCTGTAAAATCAAATGTAATGGTCTAATAAATGAAAAATTTCTAGCTTAGCCAGCCTTGCATATCACTATAATAAACTTTATTTATGTGCATACACTAAAATATTAAACACACAAATATCATTACTACATTCACATTTGCCATACCAATTATCAATTATAAACATTCAATATACGACAGAAAGAGAGATAGAAAGTATTTTAATGTGCGGTCTCTCTCTCTCTCTCTCTCTCTCTCTCATCCAACATAACATATCGCTATAAATAAATCTCTTTATCTATGTATCACATATTAAACACAAATACACAAATACACAAATAGAGAAAGGGCAACAATAAAACTAACCTCAAGTTGAAGAGAGAATGATACTCAAAACCACCAACTTTGCTAGCTATCAACATTGTGCCTTGCCTCTATATAATCACACACGCAAACCAAAACAAAAAAAAAACTTATGGTCTCTCTTTTTCTCTAACGCTTTCTCTATTTATCTCACATTGTCCCTTCTATGTTTCACACCAAACACACACAAAAAGAAA